>NC_137012.1:3848517-3891017 GCF_032717465.1 Coenobita brevimanus
GAGCTGAGGAAAGGAACTGAGGGCGAGATATAGAGAAGGGATAGGAGAGGAGGGAAGGAAAGCTGTATCAGAGGAGGAGGAGGAGGAATGCAAAGGAATACAAAGGAAACCAAACAACAACAGACTTTATGGTCCTTTCGAGGCTGTTTGTTACAGAGTAGACTGTGACTACAAGATCTAACACTACATGCTGAAGGATATGGATAGTAAAGCAATAAGGCTCCCCCCGCCTCCCAACCCTCCAGGAAAAGGGAGAACCATCATGCGGCATGGGAAAACTGACATGGAAATTTCATGGGAAAGACTGGAAAGGAAAAGTTACATTCTATAATACTTTATAAGTTACCAGTTTGAATAACCTGAAAGAGAAAGTAATCAAATAAACAGATAACTACGGCATGACATTATGTACGGGTACGTTGAGTTAACGGGGCATCAGTGCACATAACGTGAAAATTGCACAGTACTCAGTGTGAATGTTCAGGGATGGTGCGGCAGCCTTGCATGGTGCTTTTAAGGTACGCAGCAGTCAGTCACGCCCCAGCTCCGTTCACTCCACTGAGACAAGGAACACTCTCATGCGGGAGAGGTACACAGTTTGCCTCCTGAAGTAATGACCCCTGGTATATTAATAAAAATCCCGATGGTGGTCACTTAACTAACAGGGACCCTCTGTGATCCACAGGCTCTCACAGGTCGAAAGTAAGGGTAGTGACCGTTAATTCAGGGCTATTTGTGCAGATCCAAGTCTGTGCTTATATCACTTTATTTGCATTCAGTAAAATTAAAAATATATAATGACGTGACGCGACGCTGTGTACTGATACAACGCGACGCTATGTACGGGTACGTTAAGTTTACGAGGTGTCTTGTAGACAGGATGGGGATGAACTTACACATAGCTGGTAAAAGTAGGTTATTCGGACAGAACAAGGATCAGCTGAGGATTCTCGTGCAAATATTTGTCTATTTTGTTCTTAAATGTCTTAACTGAGATACTGTTCACGGTATCTGAGGGTAATCTGTTCCAGATATTTACAACACTGTTGAAGAAATATTTTGCTTCATGGGATTAGAAACACCTTCTGATAATTTTGCAGCCATTACTCCTGGTTTGGCGACCGGTCTACAGTATTTCAAAATATTTACTCATGTCTAAGTTGTCATATCCCTTCATGATTTTGAAAACTTCAATGAGGTCACCTCTCAATCTGCGTTTCGTTTGGCAAAATAATAGTTCTTCAAGGTATTCCTCATATGGTTTGTTTCTCAGTCGTGGTATCATTTTTTGATTCTTCGCTGTATTTTTTCTCTAATTTTTCTATGTCCTTTCTGTAGTAGTACGGAGGAGGAGGAGGAGGAGGAGGAGGAGGAGCAGGAGGTGGAGGAGGAGGAGCAGGAGGAGGAGAGAGAGAGAGAGAGAGAGAGAGAGAGAGGTATGGAAAATGAGCCGGGAAAGAAGGAGGGAAAGCTGAGAAAGAGGAGAGAATGATATGACAAGAACAGGAAGAAATAGGAGGAGGAGGAGGAGGAGGAAGGAGGGATGGCAGGGCAAGGAGGAGGAGGAAGGAGGGATGGCAGGGCAAGGAGGAGGAGAGGAGGGATGGCAGGGCAAAGGAGGAGGAGAGGAGGGATGGCAGGGCAAGGAGGATAGAGGGATGAAGGAATGAAAGGAATGCGCGGAGAGTAAGAGAGGGAGAGAGATGTGAAGGGGAATGATATTATAAGGGAGAATTAGCAGATGATATGATGATGATGATGATGATGATGAGGCGGGGAGAAGGAGAGAAAAGGAGGGTGTGTTAATCAAAAAGTATTTTCTGGTAGAATAGAGAGAGAGAGAGAGAGAGAGAGAGAGAGAGAGAGAGAGAGAGAGAGAGAGAGAGAGAGAGAGAGAGAGAGAGAAATAATCCCCCTAATCTTATAGAACCAGCCAGTCATTATATTGACCAGTTAATCAATAAAAAAAGTGCCTTTTACTACTACTGCTGTTATTACTACTGCAACTGCTGCTGCTACTACTGCTTGATATCATTCTAATCTTATTATTTTTATTATTATCATTATTATTATTATTATTATTAGTTGTTGTTGTTGTTGTTGTTGACTTCGCCTTCTCATTTTCCTTGTTGCATTAAGTGTCGGACGATATTAATAACACGGGTCACAGAAGCCTGTGAGTATTAACTATCATATCGTTTACCATCGTGGTAAAGAGAACTCTGGTATATTATTTCTACTAATACAGACAAATTCAGCCAAGTGTATGAACATTTACAGTATACATACACATACATATATATATATATATATATATATATATATATATATATATATATATATATATATATATATATATATATATATATATATATATATATATATATATATATCTTTGTAATCATTATTTCTGCATACCGAATATGATTCTTTTCTCATTATCCTCAGCGCCATTATCACTTGCATCATTCTGTTCATTGAAGTCACCGGTATATATATTCAAATGTTACAATAAGGGTTTATTTGTTTTCTTTCGGTTTATCGTCTTGCCAGTGTCCTTCAGCCTCCTCGCCATAGTGTTACAGTCTCTCTCTCTCTCTCTCTCTCTCTCTCTCTCTCTCTCTCTCTCGTCAGAGCTTTGAATATTTGCATGCATTCTATCCCCATTACGACAGACACCCAGCTGCATCCGTTTAACTTCTTAATGGAAGAGTTAACCCTCTCTCTCTCTCTCTCTCTCTCTCTCTCTCTCTCTCTCTCAATGCATGTAACTGGTCATCTCCGAAACTATTATACTCTGCTCCTCTGTCTGTGACCTCCTGTCTTTTGAACGCAATGAGTACAGACATCTCAAAATGAACAGATCTTAAATTGGCTTCAGTTTTGTTCAGTTTTCTTCAGACAGAATAAATTTGCTAACTGTCAGCCAGGGGTCTTCTTTTTTTTTTTTTTTTAACCTAAAGAAAATTGTATACACCACAATAGTGTTTCATATGATTTTCATCATTATCATATAATTTAAAAAACCATTATTCTCATTTATTGCGATGAATCTCAAAATAACAATTCTTCCGTGACACTTACTGCTGTTTCAAAACTTTGCGGTTTAATGAAATTGTCTATGGCCAACAAGTATAAAACAGTTATTTCCACCAGGCTGTGAACACTCTGACTCCTATGGCTCACGTTTTACTAATACGCGTGGAGTTTACTTCAGTATGAGGTTATGTGCAACCATGGGAGCTTGAGGGGAGTTTCTCACGAGGAAACGGAAAAAACAGAAACACTGATATTATACCCGTTTTACTCAAACTTCATATAGAATTGACATCTTTCTCTCCTGAATACTAAGTTGCAACAGTATGTTATCACTAAGATATGGTCCTAGTCACGAAGAAGTTCTGTGGGAAGAATATAGAGCAACAGAATTGCCTTTTTCTGCCATTGTGCTGTGTGAAGTAAGCTGTAAATGAACGAAAGTATGGGTCAAGTTTGTGTAAAAGAAATATTGGACCTCTCTTGCACATTAATTGGCAATTTTTCTTTTTTACAGAAGAACAGAGGAAGGAAAACAATTATCCGATTGCAGGTGTCCTCAGTTCATAAAAAATCTGTAGCAGTTGAACTTGAAAGGCTGTGTTAAAGGTTTCGCTTTGATAGGTTATTTTGTCATTTAGACTGCAAGAAAATCTCTTTAGAGGTTTCGAGGCAGCAGAAGGTACGATTAAGACAAACATTAAATGAAATCGATGCTGAAGCTGCTGTTATAACAATCCCAATTTATGAGGTATTTCATATTATCACAAAGCCTTAGTCACTTCACATTATTATTTTCAAATCATGCATTCGCATTCCAAACGCCTTTCATCACCAGTATTTTCTGTCAAGTTACATTATATGATCTGCTGTGATTTATATTATTGGGTTCATAATCGTACATCTTTTCCTTCATTATAACAGTATTTTTCATGCCAGTTATCATGTGTCTAGGAGAATCAGATCAGATATGAGGCAAAACGTGTTATAAACATTCAGGAAACCATTCTGAATGTGTAATTTTTTATAGAAACCTGACTATAAGTCTTCCATATACTGACCAGTTTTCTTTATTATAAATGGACTTATTCCTTCATTATAATGTTTCCTTGGCAAATTTTGTGTGTTTAAGTGAGTCAGCTCAGGACATACGACGCAAAATGTGTTGTCATCTCTATCAGGCCAGTCTGATTAATTGTAATTCTCAACACAAAATCAGCTATGATTCACCTATTTATTGAATAGTTTACTTTCTCTCTCTCTCTCTTTCTCTCTCTTTCTCTCTCTCTCTCTCTCTCTCTCTCTATATATATATATATATATATATATATATATATATATATATATATATATATATATATATATATATATATATATATATATATATATATATTTCAGACTTTAGTGCACAAGAAAAAAACTGCCTTCATTGCACCGTAAAGCCTCTTGTTTATTTTCATAACGGTATATGCCGTACAATTTGGTTTTAAGAAAGAATTTCTAGCCCAAAACGAGCACTACCAGTTTTTAAAACTGCCATTAAATTTTGAGTTAACTTAAGCCCACCACATCACATCATAAATGTAAGTAGCAATATTGTTAAATTACAGTAGTGTGCCGTGACGTACGCCCCTTAAAGAACCAGTGACCAGAGTAGCCTTAATTACAGGTCATTAAGGTAATTAAATTCTCCATCAGACGGCGTAGTTAGCATAATTCTTACTGCCTTCAGACGACTTTATCTAGCTTTGGGTCTGTCCAGCTGGAGAGAGGATACAGCCTCCCCCCGACCTCTCTCTCTCTCTCTCTCTCTCTTCCTGCCCACTCCCTACCTCCTGCCTTATCCACCTCCCCACCTACCTTCCCTCCTGTTATTATGTTTATCTCAGTTTCTGCTTTTTCTTTCTTTCTGTTCTCTGCTGTCCTTCCTGTTTTCCTGCCTTTTTTTTTTCTCGAGTCTCTCTCCTTCCCTCCCTTCTGTGTTCACTCTACCTTCCTACCTACCACTTTTACTCTCTCCATGCCCATCTTCTTTCCTACCCTTCCTTTATTTTCTTAAACTGCTCTCTCTCTCTCTTTCTCTCTCTCTCTCTCTCTCTCTCTCTCTCTCTCTCTCTCCTTCCTTCCTTCCTCCACCCTCCTTCCTCCCTCTTGCAGTAGCGGGCTCTAGGATCAATAGGGAATCCTACCGGCTCTTTCCTCCCCCTCCCTCCTCCTTTCTTCTCTCCATTTCGTTTTTCGCCCTTCTCCCCTTTCCTTTTCTCACCTTCGATTTGTGTCCTTCTTCCTCTTGGTCTAATTTCCCCTCATTTAGTCTCGCTCCCTTCCATAAATACTCAGTACTAAATTTTCTACTCTCTCTCTCTCTCTCTCTCTCTCTCTCTCTCTCTCTCTCTCTCTCTCTCTTCTTTTCGATTTCCTTCCTCTTTCTCGTACTTTTATTGCATTAATTTCATTTTAATTTCCATCCTGTTTTCTTCCTTCACTTGATATCATTTAATCATCCCTTCCCATTTTCTTTCCTCTTTCACCTTTTTCCCTCCCTCTCTCTTCTTTCCTCCCTCTCTCTTCTTTCCTCCCTCTCTCTTCTTTCCTCCAACTTTTCTCATTTTCTTTCTTATTTCCCATCTTCTTTATTCTTCTTCCATCTCTTCCTTCCATCTTCCTCGTCTTTTCTCTCCTTGCTTTACTCTTTCCTTATTTTTCTTCTCTTCTCCTTTTCTCTAATTTCCCGCCTACCTCCTTCGATCAAGAGTTAATGTTGACGGTATGAACACTGTCAAGCACTTATGTTCACCCTCAGTTGAACACTCGTCTATTGGCTGGAATTGAACACTTGAGTTGCTCCGACGATGAGAGGGTTGACAAGCGTCTGTGCTCACCGAAAAAACCTGAATAAAAACGTCTGGTTGTAGACTTTCTTTTTTTTTCTTTTTTTTGACATTGGAAGCGTTATTGGTGGCGGATATTAATTCACGCTCGTTTAACTCGCCCTTGGTTGAATGAAGCCGTCTGGAGTTTGCCGAACACAGTAATACAGTCTTGGTCTCACCTTGAGGGGATTTACATATTTTCTATCTATCCTTTTTGTTTGAATTTCTCTCTCTCTCTCTCTCTCTCTCTCTCTCTCTCTCTCTCTCTCTCTCTCTCTCTCTCTCTCTCTCTCTCAAAAATCCTATACACCTGATAAAACTAAAGACACTAATACAGCGGACGTACGGAAGATATATATATTCATTGGTAATATAGCTTTTTACGGAACACCTTAAGGTAATTAAGTAGAAAATAAAGTGAAAACTGACCCAAACAAAAAAAACTCCTGCTTCCTGTACCATTAGGAGTGCAGTACAGGCGTAACACACAGTCAATACTCACTCCACACACACACACACACACACACACACACACACACACACACACACACACACATTTAACACACAACGCATACACACATAATTATACCTTTCACACACACACACACACACACACACACACACACACACACACACACACACACACACACACACACACACACACACACACACACACACACACACACACACACACACATTTAACACGCAACGCATACACACATAATTATACCTTTCACACACACACACACACACACACACACACACACACACACACACACACACACACACACACACACACACACACACACACACACACACATTTAACACGCAACACATACACACATAATTATACCTTTCACACACACACACACACACACACACACACACACACACACGAGTTACCCTAATATTCCGTCTCATTGGATTCTCATTTTCCTCTGGTGGCTCACCTACTTAAGCTGAGAGAGTCTTAGTTTATTTTTCTGTGGGCTTAATTGACTCCTTGGTATGAAGGAATAAGGGGGAAGGTAAAGGGTATATTAGAGAGAGAGAGAGAGAGAGAGACTTAAGGTCGTGAAATGGTCAAAGCATGTTTTTCGGAGTACATTATACTGTTTAATCTCTCTCTCGCTCTCTCTTCTCTCTCCCTCTCTCTCTCTCTCTCTCTCTCTCTTTCTTTCTCTCTCTCTCTCTCTCTCTCTCTTTCTTTCTCTCTCTCTCTCTCTCTCTCTCTCTCTCTCTCTCTCTCTCTCTCTCTCTCTCTCTCTCCTATCTTGCCATCTGTGGGCCATTTATCATTGCTTAGAAGGACGTGACGTGTCTTCAGCTGGCCACACGGAAGAGATAAGAGAGAGAGAGAGTGAGAGAGAGAGAGAGAGAGAGAGAGAGAGAGAGAGAGAGGGGAGGGCCTTACAGTGGGATCGCCATCATCATCATCATCATATACGTTTCTTTGCCCCATTAAGAACGTAGACACTCCAGTTGGATGGGGCCATTGCAGGAAAATTCTGAGGGATGGTTGTAATTCACTGCACTCATAACTCTACTCAGGTAAGAGCAACTGATCACATTTGCCATATTTATTTATTTTTACTGAGAGCATTAGTTTCAGGCCTCTACCCACCCCAGAATGGGATTGGTGTTTATCAATTGTATAAATATCCAATATGATTTCGTGTATGTTTTGAAACTGTAAATAATCGAAATACAGGATAGCCTAGTTTGGAAAAAGCTCTCCAACAGACACACACCTGGCGATATCTTACGTGTTTAGAGGACGGGTCAGTCTGCTGGTGTGGGCGTGGGTGTGGCACTGAGCGTAGGAAATGAAAAAATTAAGCAGGTTAGAGAGTGATTACGTTGACCAAGCCGTCCCTGCAACACACTGGAAATTGCCTGCTGGAGTGAAGAAAGAGCTTTATGTTTGGACCACCTTGCACATCCCAGTTGACATCATTCCTTTTTTTCTCCCAGTCGTCAGTAACTAGTATATTCTTTTTTGATGTTTTCTACTTTTCTTTAAAGTTTCTCTCTCTCTCTCTCTCTCTCTCTCTCTCTCTCTCTCTCTCTCTCTCTCTCTCTCTCTCTCTCTCTCTCTCTCTCTCGTGTGGATGGGTGGGTGGGTACGCTGCCGTGTTCTTTTTAATGCAATCAGTCTCTCTCTCTCTGTCTCTCTCTTCAAACAGCATAGCTTATAATCAAGTGTAATTTGCATTCGTTCTACACGCACCTCCACTCCAATATTCCGTTTCATTACGATTCGACTTTTTTTTTTTTTTTTCGTTTGAGTAGTGAAATTACATGCAATGAAAACATGAGAGAGAGAGAGAGAGAGAGTAAATCACTGCTCACTCTCCTAGTCCGCTCCCCCCCTGATCACCCCAAATTGGATTACATGCTTATCTCGTCAATCTGATGAGGTGAACCAGCCTACACAGACGCTGCAGTCGTTCCCTAATGGCCCTGTTATGTGAACTCTTGACAGCCTTTAGTATTTATTATAATCTAATGGCCGTATTTATTATCCTTAAATCCGGATTGATGATTTCCGTTCTTTGTGTCTTTTTTTGCACCTTTTCTTATTCGAGTAAGTTTGGATTTGGTTAGGTTTGTTTCCTGAGCATTAGGTTTGTTTCTGTCTAGTAAAGTTAGTCAGTTAGGTTTGGTTAGGTTGGAATTGGTTGTTAGATGTCTTCTAGTATCTTGTTAGTTAGTATGGCTCTCAGTTAGGGTAATCTGTTAATTTAGGATCGATTAGGTTAGGATTGTTTTCTTAGTATCAGGTAAGGTTAGTTTGTTAGCCAGTTAGGTTAAGCTGTTAGGTAAGACTGTGTTGTTTTCTTAGTATCAGTTTAGGTAGGTTAGGTTAGCTTGTCCCCCAGTTAGGTTAATCTGTTAATACAGGTTAGATTATTCTAGGGTTTTCTTGGTATCAGGTAAGGATAGTTTGTTAGCCAGTTAGGTTAATCTGTTAGGTAAGGCTGTGTTGTTTTTCTTAGTATCAGGTTAGGTTAGTTTCTCCATTAGTTAGGTTAGTCTGTGAAATTAGGTTATGATTGACTAGGTTACGTTTATTTTCATAGTATGAGGCAAGGTTTTCTGTCAGTTAGTTAGGTCAGTCTGTTAATTAGGACAGGTTAAGTTTGATTTATTTTGTTATTATTGATTTTTTTTGTCAGAGTTTGTCTAATCTATTAGGTCAGTTTGCTTACAGTAGGTTAAGTTTGGTTTGCTTCTTAGTATTAGGTTAGGTTGGTATGTCAGTGAGTTAGGTTAATCTGTTAGGTTAGGTTAAGTTACGGGAAGTTAGGCTTGTTTCTTAGTATCAAGTTAGTCTGTCAGTCAGTTGGATTCATATGTTTAGTTAGATTAGGATAGGTTAAATTGTCTCTTATCTATCTATTGCTAGACGCCTCAATCCCGTTCGGGGTGGCCACAAACAAATCGCCTCCACGTCGCCCTGTCCCCCGCCATTTCACTGCCCCGCTCCCAACTAACATCCCCCTCTCTCATATACCTCTCCACCCCATCCCTCCATCTCATCCTCGGCCTCCCCCTCCCTCTTCCCCCCTCCACCTCACTCACATACACTCTCTTCGTCAGTCTTTCACCCTCCATCCTCTCCACATGGCCAAACTACCTCAGTGTATTCCTCCTAACGCTTCCTATCACATCAACATCCACACCATAACGCTCCTTTATATTCTCATTTGTCAGCCTGTCTCTCCATGTGACTCTACAGGCTTCTCTTAAATAACTCATTTCCACTGCTCTCACTCTTGACTTGTGTCCTTCCAGCAACGTCCAAGCTTCACTTCCATACGTTAGTGTTGGTATCACAATACTGTCATGTAGTAACTTTTTCACTTCCATGCTCACTTCTCTGCTTCTTATCACTGCTTTAAAGGAACCAGCAACCTTTCTTCCCTGCTGTACCCTTTCAAGCACTTACCCTCCAAACCTCCATCCTTACTCATCACACTACCCAGGTACTTAAACGTACTCACATTTTCCAATTCCTCACCATCCAATCTCGCTGTACATTCACTGACTTCACCTTTCTCAAAGACCATCACTTTACTCTTCCCTACATTCACCTTTAGATTCCGTTTCTTACACACTCTCCCAAACTCCTCCACCAAGCCTTGCAGCTCTTCTTCGTCTTCATTCAACAACACAGTATCATCTGCAAACAACAGTACAGGGAGTTTCCAAACACTACCCTCACTCACCAGGGCCACTCCAACATCCACTACCCTACCTTGTACCTCTTTTATTACCCCATCCATGTACAGATTGAACAACCATGGAGACATGACACGTCCGTTTCAACCCAACCTTCAAAGAGAAAAATTCACTCAGTTCACCATCCACACGCACTGCAGCCTTAGCACCATCATACATACTCTTCACATCATTCAACAACTTCCCATCTACTCCATATATTCTTAATACTTTCCACAATCTTTGTCTATCCACCCTGTCATATGCTTTCTCCAAATCCATGAAACCCGCATACAACTTCTTTCCCTTCTCTAGAAACTTTTCCACTAAAGATCTAAGAATGAATATCTGATCTACACAACCTCTTCCCTTCCTAAAGCCTCCCTGTTCTCCAACTAATTCCTCTGTTCTCTCTTTAACTCTGTCAATAAGTATCCTACCATACACTTTTCCTATTATACTAAGAAGACAGATGCCCCTGTGATTACCACACACTTCTTTTTCACCTTTTCCTTTGTACAAGGGAATAGTTAAACCTGACTTCCAATCCTCCGGGACTCTACCTTCCTCAGGCCAATCTGCACATTTTCCACATCCATACTACTACTATCTCTCCCCCATACTTCAGCATTTCACCACATACTCCATCCATTCCCGGGGCTTTCCCCAGTTTAACTTTCTTCATTGCTTCCACAACTTCTGTCCTACTGATTTCTTCCTGTCTTCTCACCTCCCTCCTCCTCCCAGCCATTCCCCAGCCACTTATACTCGCATTACTTCCATCCTGTATGTTCAACAATTCCTTAAAGTGTTCTCTCCATCTGCTCACTTTTTCTCCCTTCTCCACTAGTAGTTTACCAGTTTTATCTTTCACTCCCCTGCTAACTTCACTTCCACCCTGTCTTGCTCTTTTAAAAAGGGGAAAAAAAAACTGAAGTATTATTATACTCGGAAAATCAAAATTAAAACGAAATGCAGAAGTGGTATTCAAAACTGAAATCTGCTGCCGAAAAAAAAGAAGAAGCTATTTTTGCAGACTTTGACGCCTAGCCCGGGGTCCCTATGATCGGTAACTGACTCAGGGTTCTCTTATAGCTTGGGAAAATCAAAATAAGAACATAGTGCAAAAATGGCACGGAGAACGGGAATCAGTCTCTGGGTGATGTCTATCAAGCTTTATTTTGCTGCTGCCAGACGATTTACGCAGCTCAGAAAGGGCTCCCGTACTGTAGGGGTTTATTAAGGCTGCGTGTAATCCCTCCAGCTCAAGAGCTCAACCCCAGGCCGAAGTGAAATCGTCGAATAATGGCGAGAAGTATTTTTAAAAAGGCATCCCAGAGCTCAAAGGTTAAAACTGAGAAAGAGAACTGTAAGCAAGACCCTAATTTTTGACGGTTATATTATAGAATCTTTGTTATCGTCACATTTAAATGTTGTTGTTGAGGGACGCCTTCATGTGATGACATCGATATATCTGGGTGGCTCAACTGCCTGGTTATACAAACGTCCTTCATCTACTTCCCTATCCCCCGTAAAGAGGATGGAGGACTGCCAGAGGAAGGGAATTTTAAGCGTCAGGTTAACTCTTACATTTCAGATGACCCTGGTGCAACAACAATAACAGCGACAGCAACAACATATGATTAATGTTCACCCTACATTTCAGAGTGATGTCGCAGTGATGAAAAGTACAGGCATTCTGTAGTCATAATATGCTTAGGAAGTTGCATTGAACACAAAGGAGATTTTTCACATCAGTTTTGCAATATACCAGATGGTTTCAAATGTGTATGGAGAAAATGAATGATGGGAGACTGATAAAGGAGGCTCTGAGATCAGGAGTGCAAGAAAGAGGAGTCTTAGGAGATGATGGAGGGATGGTATAAAAGAGATACTAGACTACAGAGGTCAGAGCATCGAGAAGGGTGAGGGAATGGATGATACCATAGTGAAGGCTACAGGTCAGAAGTGGAGTAAAGGACAGGACTAGGCGAAGGTGGAGGAGTGGAGCGAGAGAGAGATTAGATCATAGAGGACTGGGCAGTTAGGAGGGTAAGAGACGTGCAAGGAACTTGGCAAATTGGAATGAAATAAGTTATGAAAAGATGCCAGTGATCCATAAATAGCAAGAAGTGAGACGATTGAGGTAAACTTGTTATCAGTAAATCAGTTGGGACTACACTCTTTTTAATCTAACGTGGCCGAAAATTGGCAGCTCTTCACCTTGAATGCTGAGCTGCAACCATAAATTAACACTAGAATGAGATACTAGTCACAAAGAAGTGCTGTGAAGGGGATGTAGAGTCAGTATAATCTTATTCTGCTGCTAAGCCACTTGAATTAAGCTGCAAATGACGAAACTCTGAACCGAGTTAAGATAAAAGAACTATTGTCATGGATGGTTATAAATGGCCTTGTGTAGACAGTTACATACGGCAGCTGAGACTCTAAGCCCCCATTTCCATCGGTTGAGACGCTCCCTAGCACTCATTCCTAGCGATTTATTTGTTTATTACACATTACTCTCCTCTTCCGTGTTATATAAATCCATTCAATATCTCCATGCTGTGCATGAATAGCGTACAAATGAAAAAACGATTAACTAGCCATACCCAAGAATAAATGGCCAAGGGAGATGTGCTTAGGAGCCTAATTAGGCAGAGAGAAAACGGGCCTAAATATAAGTGAATGAAATTGTTTTTCCAAATTTTGTTGCTGGAGTGGGCAACAGTGCGAATGTATAGTATGTAGGTGTTTATTTTTTTACACTATTTAATTTATTTGTTCATTAATTTTTTGCTTTCTTTTCACTTCATCATACATCCAACTTCAGCTCATCATTTAGCTACGAATGGTGATGATGATTATTATGTAGTTACAATTTTTTCCTCACGTTTCTCGATAAACCAAAATTAAAAGAAAAGGACCGTATGGTTGTGAGAACGTCCATTGTCTCGGCTTTAATTATTCAACAAAAGGGGACTTAGGTTGAAGAAAGGAAAGTTTAATGAGTTTTTTGAGAAGCGAAGTGTGTGTGTAGGGGGGTTAGTGTGTGTGTGTGTGTGTACGCTGAATGTGTTTCTCTCTCTCTCTCTCTCTCTCTCTCTCTCTCTCTCAGCTAAAAAATGCCTTGTCTTCCAAGTTCATCTTTTCTTGATGACCCTGAATCTCTTTCTCTCTCTCTCTCTCTCTCTCTCAGCTAAAAAATGCGTTGTCTTCCAAGTTCTTCTTTTCATGATAACCCTGACTCTCTCTCTCTCTCTCTCTCTCTCTCTCTCTCTCAGCCACCAGAATTTACTGTGCAGTTGACAGTTTGAATCCTTTTCCACTGAATCTTTTGTTTCATTGTCGGACGGGCAACGCGTGAAGGAGTGGTTTTGTGGGTTGAGAGAGAGAGAGAGAGAGAGAGAGAGAGAGAGAGAGAGAGAGAGAGTGGGATTAGTGATGGGAGGGATGTGGCGAGGAGTACCCGGTATGGAACAGAGCATTGCTTAAATAGTAATAATAATAATAATAATAATAATAATAATAATAATAATAATAATAAAATAATCAGTTCAGTAATAGGCGAACTTCATTTCATTCAGACGTCGAAATATCAGGCAGCTAATTTCTACAATATAAACAGACTTCAGTACATATCAAATTTGCTCTTATACTGGCCTTGGATAATCTGGGTTGAAAATGCCTATTGCAAGAATAATTATGCTACCAAATTTTGTTTCCATAAATTTTAGTTGTGATAAGATCAAGTAGAAATTAAACAAAAAATTGGTCTGAACTTAACTGTAATTCAATGCAGTATTTTTAATCTCTTGATGCTGATGATGAGTGATTAGAATTTTATAATATTCTCTGAAGATTTGCATTTAATTTGGCATTAGTGGTGACGGGATTAATGAAAGTGATATCGATCTTTTCCTTCACAAATCTCTCTCCAAAGCATAAGTATATATAATGATGATAGGATTTATACCATGTGAAAGACATCACGGTGAAGGGTTTAATTGTTCGTCACTTACATTTGTCCTTACTATATCCTTTTCACTTTAACCTGGCCTAAAATTACCATTTTCGCGTCTTCAATACTGAGTTGTAACAATAGATTAACGTAGAATATGATGCTCGTTATGAAGAAGTGTCAGAGAAAGGTTACAGAACCCTAGTATTGTCTTATTCAGCCATTGGACAACGTAAAATAAGGTGCAGAAGAACACAAATCCTAAGCAAGTTAGAGTATAAGGGATATAATAATAGGCTTCTCTGAGCTGAATGAAATCGTCTGGCGTTTGCTGGTAAAGAAGTAATGGTATATATATATATATATATATATATATAGTTTCCAAATTCATGTTTTTAGTATTAATGATTCTTTGAGTCTGATATCTCAGAACTGAATAAAATTATCTGGCATTTGAATATAGATGTAAGAAAAAAAAAAAAGATGTTTCCCAAATTCCTGGTATAGATATGAATGAATAGCTGCGGCAGGTTTTTGTGAGCTGAATAAAATCGTCTGTCGTTTGTTGCACGGCAGTACAGAGTCGTTAATTAGAGGCTTCACCAAACCCTGTTTCAGAGGTCTACCACCAGGTGGTCTAGCATCGCCCAGCCTCGATTAAATATTTTTGCTGGGTTTTAAAGACCTGTGAAATTGTACCTAATATTAAGTTTATACTTTATCTATCTATAGCCCGACGCCCTAATCCCGCAAAGGGTGGCCGCAGACAAAACGCCTCCAAGTCGCTCTGTCATCCACCATTTGACTACCCTCCCCCTAACTCACCCCCCCTTCCTCATATACCTCAACTCCATCCCTCCACCTCATCCTCGGTCTACCCCTCCCTCTCCCTCTCTCCACCTCACCTACATACACCCTCTTAGTCAGTCTTTCATTCTCCATTCTCTCCACATGTCCAAACCACCTCAGTGTATTTCTCCTAATCTTCTCAACCACATCCACATCCACTCCACAACGTTCCTTCACTTCTTCATTCGTCAACCTGTCCCTCCACGTCACTCCACATGCTCCTCTCTAACTCATTTCCACTGCTCTCACTCTTGACTTGTTCCCCTCTTGCAAGGCCCACGCCTCGCTTCCATACGTCAGGGTAGGGATCACAATACTATCATGCAGTGACTTCTTAACTTCCATACTCACCTCCCTATTTCTCATCACTGCTTTCAGTGAACCAACAACCTTCCTTCCCTGTTGTACCCTTTCACGCACTTCATTCCCCAAAGTTCCGTCCTTACTCATCACACTACCCAAGTACTTGAATGCAGTCACACTCTCCATATATTGCTATTTATAGGAATATTTTTTCCTATTCAATCAAGCGCATATATATATATATATATATATATATATATATAATATATATATATATATATATATATATATACCTGTAAAGAAAGAATAACCGGGCTTTCAGAGAATCTTAGCTTGGTGACTAAAATAGTGTGCTGTCTGTTTACATATATTTGAATAAATCGTGTGCAGCTAGTAAAAGGAGATTACCCTCAGGACTTCTGATTTGTGTGTGTTTTAGTATGCTTTAAAGAATTAAGCAGTTCCACTGAAAATAATGTACTGAACGTTTGCTTAGTTGGTGAGTCAGCCATATTAATCCAAACAAACGGCAGTGCGGTACGACACTATAACCATAACAGAGTATGAGGAGTTGAAGTGTAAACTTGCTAAACTGTGCAGTGGAACCAGGGAAACGTTTAAAAGAATTATTTGTGTTAGACTTTGGTTACTAAGATGACCAAGACGTCCAACAGGTCCGTATTGTTAGGAAAAGTCATACGTCAGGCAGGGCAGCATATCGAAAGGTGTTGCTAAATACGCGGCTACACGTCTATATTCTTTTGTTGATACTAACGAATGACATATTTTAATCACTGTTATCTTGCTTTATGGATGGTTCTAGTAAAATTGCCTAGGTTTTGTCTCTGTTATGCTTACAGAGATGAGTAAACTGATGAAAGCTGAGTTTACAAAATGACACTTATAATACATTAAATATAATCAAAGGGCTCCCTTATTGTAATTTCTTTGTAGCATATCATGCCATCTGGGTAATTTGATGAGTAAAATATGTTTTGAGGTGTTTTACGTTGTCAAAATTAAAAAATTAAGCACTGGCTACTTTTTCAGTGCCTACCTCGCACCAGACCTGGGCGACGAAAGCGAACCTAGTGGCAGATTTCTGAAACAGGATCTGGTGAAGTCTCTAACTGACTCTTTAAAGGTTAATCCAGAAAGCTGATATTACCTACCGGGAACGATGAGATGCCTCAAAACTGAAGAAAATCATCCGACGTTAGCCAGAATGAAAACCTAAATTTCTTATATGACTGAAGAACATTTTAAGATCTCCTAAATACATGAGAAATGGGAAGCAGTTGAAATTTCCTCTGTTCTATGCAGAATTATATGGCTCCAATAATGCCTCTCTCTTTCTCTCTCTCTCTCTCTCTCTCTCTCTCTCTCTCTCTCTCTCTCTCTCATATTGCATGCATCCTGGAAGGTCAGAAGGGAAATGTTTAATAAGAGTTTAATTAGGAAACCGTGAGCGTCGTGACTTGGCTGGTTTCTACCCGTTACCAGCGCAAGCGTTTATATAGCGTTGTTTCTGTGCCAAATGATCATCATCATCATCATCATCATCATCCGGACCTCCTTTCCCACCCAAGGGCAGGGTGAGGAGTGGCAATGTCCAGACAGCACAAACTTGCCCAATCCAAATAGGCCACGCTTCCATTCACTCATCATTCAAGCCCCCTGAATCCTGGCTCTACCGGATACGCCAAAAACATTCACCACATTCTGCAGCTTCACACAAACGTATCCATATCTGAGGACTATTGTGCATGTACAGTACACTCAGCAACACAAGTCCTGCACAATGCACAGCTCATAATCGTAGATGAGCTCTGAAGCATCTGAGGGTCGAGCACTATTACCGCGCTATTCACTGCTTCATTCCTCGAAAGTGAAACGCTTCAGGGTCAAACTACGGTTGTGAGCTGCGTAGGAGTTTTGTTGTTGAATATACAGTCGGGTGAATACACATGCGGACAGGCAGACAGCCTTAGTGTACTGGATAAGGCCACAGCTCTGGGAACACTTTGGGGTATATCTCTTGCAGGTATTTAAATTACTGTAATATTATCCAGATCTCGTATGTTCATCAACGTCAAATATGTTATTACACCTTATGACGCGATATATATACGAGATGAAGATGTCATACAGCAAAGACTAATACAAACCGAGATTTCGCCAGGTCATTGTTGCTATGAATTTTCTTGCAATTAATCAGATTTATGTCAATACGCAATGTGTTATTATAAGAAGATAAAATAGCCTGTCATTTTTGGAGCTCACCGTCGTTGCCTTAGAGGGACTGGTACGAGGCGGATCGGGTGGAGAGGTAGAAGAGTAATCTAGGACGGGGTGGAAGGGTAGGTGATGGTGGGTGAGGAACAGCGAAGGGAACGAACGAAAAATTTGCGGATCGTAGGATGTCAGACTATTAGGGATCTCATTGGCAATTATTTTATACTGTATATCGATGACAGTGTGGCGTCCTCATCACATAAACACACACACACTCTCTCTCTCTCTCTCTCTCTCTCTCTCTCTCTCTCTCTCTCTCTCTCTCATACGAACGTTCTTACCGTTTCAGTTACTGGTCAATTCAATGTGGACAATAGAACATTAGTATTGACGGGAGCCATTGCCAAAGTATGGACACCAGGGCCCATGTTCTTGTCGGAAAGGAGGCTCCCTAGCATCTCTACTTTAGTGATGTGTTTTTGGATATAGATGGTTAATATCCTTTTGTACGTTATGCAGTGTATGTTGATGTTCCAAGGATTTATATAACACAGTAAAACAATAACGTGCAAAAAAAAAAAAAAAATCGATGAGGAACAGGTGCTAGGGAGCTTTCCTTAACCAACGAGCATACAGACCCATGCGTGATGAGACCAGTCTATCCAGGAATAGCAGGTACATCACCAGTACAAGGGTTGATTACACAGGTCTGCAAAATTACTCATTACCTCGCCTGGACGGAGTCCGACGAGGTATTGTGTTTGGTCGAGTTTGTTCGTTTGTTTCTTTGTTTATTAGCAACATTACAAAAAAACGGCAGAAGGAAGTTACATGAAACTCTCAGGATATGTGGGCACTGGTCATCAAAGAAAGTGATTAAACTTGAAACCAGTTGAAGTTAGAGATTATTACTATAATGAACATAAAGGAACTCGTAATATGGGCTTTCATTTGGCACCAAGACCTTTGACCTTGAGTGACTGAAAGATCGAACTCAATGTCACGGATATTTAGGGGACTATAACACGAAACTGGCTGAAGAAAGATATTTACTATTATCAACATGTGGAAAGTCCCATATACAGTAGGTTTTTCACTGGTACCTTGACCATTGACCGTAAGTGAGCTTAAAAGGTAAAACTCAAGGTCATTGATATTCAGGTGCTATAACTCGGAACTTGTTGAAGATAGATTACTATTATCAAGATATAGGAAATCTCATGGGCTTGTATTTGTCACCATGACCTTTGACGTTGAGTGACCTTGAAAGGTCAACAGCAAAGATCACGGAGGCGATCAGATTCAGAGGGCCTAACTTGAAAACATTTGCGCCGTTATCTTCGACTTTAATTCCGCACTATACTGACACTAAATGGCAGTCCCGTTTCAGTATTTAACAGGAATAAAACAACTACTGTTGATCGAGGTTTGTTGTCCCTAGCACCGCACGTTAAAAAAACTGTTTACATTCTGAAGGGTTATTTTTTATTGCCCTTATGAACACAACAGAAAATACATTTAAACTGTTCCCATCACATCACATTTTAAGTCAAAATTAAAAAGAATTTTAATTTGAATATAGCAGATCATAAATTTCAATTAATCTATGTATTGTATTTAGATAAAATTAATTGAAAATGAAAATATTTAATGTATTTTTTTTAACATATACACAAAGGAAACCACAATGTATATTCCATGACTCATATATTACTTCTCTAGTCTTTGTAACTTCTCAATTTTTTTGCTCCAAAATTTCGTTTGGTGGCCAGTTGTTTGTACGCTTTATCTGGTGTGTCCCTATGAGTCATCCAGCAGTAGTACACCATCATACTGACATCCCAACGTCCCTGGTACCTTCTTTCCATATCCTTGATATCCTGATGGAATCTTTGATCTTGTTCTTCACTCACCGCTCCAAGGTTTTGGGGGGAAAATTCCAGATGCGAATCCAAAATGTGAATTTTGAGACTCATGTTGCAACCCGACTCCGTAAACTTGACTAACAAATTTCTCACAATTTCATTGTATTTTGGATCCTTATTTTTTCATAAAAACTTAGAAATTACTTTTTTGAATGATACCTTAGCCTCTCGTTCTAGGTCGTTCATCGCATCATCATATTCTGCATCAGAAATTAGTTTTTAAATATCAAGTCCAGTATATGCGCCCTTTTTCAATTAGCTTAAGACAAGCCAAGAAACTTTGGGCACAAATACATGAAAAAGGCTCCATTCTTTGAAAGGGCTTTGGCAAACTACTTCATTAATCCAAGCTTAATATGAAGCGATGGTAACAGCACTTTATCTGGTTCCACCAAGCTAGGTCTGATGATGTTCTTGCCACTAAGCTGTATTTTTTTTTTATTTGGCTGTTCTTTTTTAATCCAATGTAAATCCTTGGATCTGCTGTCCCAGTCACAGAGAAAACATGGGTATTTTGTATACCTTGGCTGCTAACCCATTTAGATAAACAGAACTTTCAGGTCCCCACATATGAACAAGTAGCGTTCATTGTAGTGGATTTTCTCAAGACTTACCAAACTCTGGTACATTTTTTTTTAATGCACAGAATGAACCACAAGTGTTGATGCATAATTATTACCATTATGAAGAAGTATCCTTCTCAGGGCTCATTTAGATGAATTTATAAATATTCTCCATTATTTTGCATTATAATCTCTGCCAAGATTTTGCACTAGACCACTTACGTCAGTGCAGTAAACCATGGATCCAAACCACCTCAAACCCCCCAGGCCCCTCACGGGGCCCGAGTACCTGGGAGTGGCTTCGTTCGTCCGGGCAAGTTCCACATCTCCCAACACAACACACACAACAACAGCGAATTTCTGCACTCAGAAATGACTCCCCGGCAGTCATTTCTCGACGAATACTTTTAGCCGGGGACATTGAGAGCAATCCAGGACCCACCAACAAATACATATGTCCAGCAATGCTCAAAACCTATCACGTCGAGCCGACAGACAAAGGGTTGAGTTCAATGCAATTCCTGCTAGAATTGGACCATTACACCTGGACCTGCTCCTTATGCTCCTTCCCCCCAGCCAGTAGCCCCCCCACCAACCCTACTCCTACTACCTTCACACCTCCACAGCCATACCCACCGATCCTTCCCACACCATCCAATCCCCCAACTCCTCCCATTCCAGCCCATCCTAATCCACCCCAACCCTTACCTCCATCACAACCTCCACCTACCCCTTCCCTTCCACCCACACCACCTCCCCCCCGTGCTGCAGTAGCCAACACACATCGCACACACAACATAAACATCCTTCAGTTAAACATAGATGGCATAAAACCCCAAAAAACTAGAACTCACACAATTCATCAAGCAACAGAACATACACATTGCCATCTTACACAGAGCACAGAAAACACCAACATTTCATAACTTCACCACCATTAGACAAGACCGGGCCGACGGCGGTGACGGTGGACTCATCACCCTGGTACACAAATCCATCAACTTTGCAGATACCAGTGCACACACAGTCACTTCTCCCCCCACATGACACTACAACAGAAATACAATAAATTAAAATACGCACTGGTAACAAATCACACATAACAGTCGCTAACATACATTTCCCTCAGTCATCCCTCACAGTACCACACAATTACTCTCCAAAGATACACCACATCACTAACATACCCAACATCATCCTGAGTGGTGATTTCAACGCCAAGTCGTCGGCCTGCCATGCCAACAACCCTGACACAGACAGAGGGCTGGTACTACAATCCCAGACAGATCATCTTTTCATACTAAACAATCTGGATCAACATACCCATATCCCACACCAAGCCCTCTTCCTCCCATCATCCCCAGACATCACCTTCTGCTTCCCAAACCTCGCCCCCACTACATCCTGGAGAGTGGTCAAAACCCTAGTTTCTGGTCACCTCCCGATCATCCTCTCTACCAAAACCAGAATCACCCAAGCTGGTCACAGACACACATACACTGATGATAAGAAAGCCAACTGGGAGGCCTTTGCAACTGAAACAGAACAACATTTCGAAATACTAAACAGTATACCCATCACAAACATCAACACTGCTGTGCACACTTTCAATACAGTTATACAAAACGCAGACAAAAGACACATCCCTAGAGGCAACAGAAAGAGAGAGAACCCCAACTTCACACCAGAAATTTAAGGCCTCATCAGACAACGGGACACACTGCAACACTCCCCAACACCCCATAAACAAGACACCGTACAACAAATACAAGAACTCAACACTCAAATAAACAATAAAATATCAGAACAGCAAAGACTAAACTGGAATAATTATCTCCAAACACTTGACCACAAAACAAACACCAGTAAACTCTACAAAACACTAAACAGCATCACACTCTCCAACAGCAACACTACACACTCACATGCCGCCATCACAACAACAGACACCATACATTCAAACAAACAACAAGCAAACACTCTCATCAATCACTTTTCACAAGTCAGCCATCTAAACCCCCATCCCGAAGACCGACGTATCATCCGACGTAAGAGACAGTTCCCCACAGACTCGGACTACACACCTTTCACTTACAACCAGACGAAGCACATGATTAGCAACCTTAAGCACTCATCTGCCTGTGGACCAGACAGCATAGGCAACATTCATCATAAACACCTTGGACCACAGGGCATACAAGCACTCACCAACATATCAGACTACAGCTACTCACACAACATAATACCCAACATCTGGAAGCATGGCATTATCATCACTATCCCTAAACCCAACAAGGACTCCACGTTACCCTCCTCACACCGCCCCACCACACTCCTCTGCATCCCCTCTAAAGTCACTGAACGACTGATACTACAACTAGTCACCCCTCACATTCCCCTAGCCCAATCACAACATGGCTTTAGGCCACTACACTCCACAAACACCCTTCATACAGACCTTACACAGAGTTTTCAGTGGCATTTATTCAGTTAGGCCACCACACAGAACACTCCTAGTCACACCAGACATCAGCAAAGCTTTTGATGCCATCCCCCGCCACAAATATCACAAACAAAATACTCAACAAAAACATGCACAATAACACAAAAAGATGGCTGGCAAACTACTTAGCAGGTAGATGTGCACACGTAACATTTACCGGTCAGTCTTCTAACATCAGAAACATCACAAATGGCGTCCCCCAAGGATCTGTTTTGTCCCCTACACTCTTTAACTTACACATGCACGACATACCCACACCCCACACATACACAAAGCTTCCTATGCAGATGATATAACACTTACATGCACGCACCAAAATGCAAACACAGCTGCACACATCCTCCAACCTTACCTCAACACACTACACGAATGGTTCACCACAAATAGGCTCAAAATAGCTCCAGCCAAATCTACAGTGACCCTTCTCACAAACTGGACCATAGAACACAATCACATCCCACACCTCACCAAAACAACACACACACACACACACACACACACACACACACACACACACACACACACACACACACACACACACACACACACACACACACACACACACACACACACATACACATACACATACACATACACACACACACACGTACACACACACGTACACACACACACACACACACACACACACACACACACACACACACACACACACACACACACACACACACACACACACACACAAAATCCTTGGTGTAACATACAATACATCATTGTCATTTAAACAACACATCACAAACATTAAAAATAAATTAACACCAAGACTCAATGCCTTGCGGTCACTTGCCCATACAACATTTGAACACAACAAAGAAACCACCACCACAGTATACAAACAATACATACGTTCAATGATGAATTATGCAAGCCCTGCCTGGGCTCCTTACCTCACCGAAACACATTACAACACTCTACAGACCATACAGAACAAGGCCCTAAAAATAATCACAGGCTGCACAGCTACTAACCCACAGACCACCTACATCAAGAAACCAAAGTCCTCAAAGTCAAGGATCACCTAGACATGAGAGGCTTCCAGATTCTTGCTGCAGCCTCCACAAACCCACAACATCCACTACATTACATGGCAGCACATCCACCCACACCAAGGAACATCAAAACAACACCCAGCACACGATATCATACACAAATACTAACATCTCTTCCCCCTCGCCCACCTCAGACCAGCTTCCAGAAGCATATCCACACTCAGATCACTCGCCGCTCCATTCAGTCACTTAAAGACAACACACAGCTGCATGCACGGCCTCCTGATTTCCACCCTTCTGAATCCTATCTCCCTCATGAGGACAGGGTCCACCTGGCCAGGCTGAGATGTGGGCACCATCCAGCCCTCTTAAGCTACCAGAATAGGCTGGATGACTCCTTCGCTGATGCCTGTCCAGGATGTAACACAGCACCCCATTCTATTAAGCACATTGTGGAAGACTGCATTGCACACAATCACCTACGCCAACAACACAACATAAACTCTTTGAGAGCTCTGTGGGAAAGCCCGGTCTCGGCCATGGCCTTCCTAAGGGACTCGGGGCTGTTTGGTCAGACTGCCTAGGGAACAACTACTACTACTACTACTACTACCATGGATCCATCTCACTTGAAAAATGGTGCAAACTCTTTTTCCCTATTTCGGTACCAAGAGAATGTTGTGTCTGGATATAATTTTTTATTTTAATTGGGACCCCAAGAGCTGTGCAGCATCTTCGGGGAGACCAAGGTCTCTTATTAAATTACTAAGTTCTTCCTGAGGGAATGGCTGTGGCTCATTGCTTGAAAACACTGAGACAAATTCTTCATCGTCTACTGCAGCACTTTCTTCCTCTGAGTGAGTTTCTACATAATCAAGACTATCCGTGGTGAGTAGGGATTGGTGGATCAGGTCCATATGGTACTGGTCTTATTGCTGTTTGAAGATTAGGACAAACAATTTCTTTCTGGTTCTTTTTTCTATTTCCTTCAATTTTGCAGGAACAAAAATAACAATCATTACTGTGATTTTTGGGTTCCTTCCATATTATCGGAATACCTAAAGCAAGAGCCTTCTTTTTACATTTTGTCCATTGTCTTAGTTCCTAAACACAAACAGAACAGAGGGGCCCACTTTTTGTCCTGGTTACCAAATTGTATTTCAAAGTAGGCCTAATAAGCTTTTTTTTTTTTTTTTTTTTTTTTTAACATAATCTGTTATGTTCTGGCTCTGTTTTTGCACTACAAATTTTCTACAATTGTGGCAAAAAAGATCAAGACTGTTCACACAACATCTAGACGCCATGATATAATCGTTAACAGTACAACAAAATTTTGATTTATCTGTAAAGAAAGTAAAAAACTTCAATAAATATCACCGCTTTAATAAAACACCACTATTTTCAAAAATTATCAGTGATAAAATAAAAAAAATCTCCCCTGAAAGTACTTTACATGCACACTAGTTAACTAAGTCACACTGAGATAATGTTTGCTGCACTCCAATACTGTTATGACTTACCATTGTGTTATGTTCCAGCTATATTCTGGGTTATCATCAAATAAAATAACTTGTTTTAATAATGGATTAAAAAATACTAAACGCACACATATCATTATTGTAATAAACTAACCATATGTAAATAATTATATATTGCTAAATGATAAAATATACATATATATTTGAAAACTAAATAATGTGTTTTGTGAAAGAATGTTACGTGATGGATAAAAATGGTTTTCATTTTTTAATCCAGCGCCCAAAAATATATAAAAATCACAAAATAATCAGAACAGTTTTTTCAGAGTACACCTGTGTTATCCATTCGGGGTAAAATTATTGACATTAAGAAGGTTGGACTGTCTGTCTTTGATACTGCAATGGAATTTTGTGTCTTAGAGCGTACAAAACTCCGTCTCATTCACACTGCCTTACACTCTCCTTCATTTTCATTCGCACTGAGTTGACTACTCTCTCATGCACATAACTCATAAAGTGGTTTTAGGTTTATAAGACGCTAATGACAATTTTCTGGTATGGTCAGGTTCGAAGCAGATAACTAAGTTGAAACAGCGTTAAGGGTGTCCGATCCGATCAAGAGGCAGTTCATGCAGTGAGGCTATATACTGTTCCTCGATCCGTGGTCCAGCCTACCACATGTTAGGTCTCAGTGTATTTATAAAGCCGACTGTATCTGGGTCTGCTGTCACAAGGCAGTTTTATCAGACTTTCGATAATGGCCTCTATAATAAATTTAGAGGTTTAGAAGTGTTCATTCAGTGATTGATTTGTTTCACAGAGTTAGTATGCATTTATTTACGTATCAGAGGAAGCACTGGGAACTAGAGGGTCACTCATTGGAGCGCACCTCTCCGACAAGGACAACGTAATTTCCAAACCACTCATCATAATTGGTTAGGTTTTCTCGTCATTGATTTGGATATCACCAAAAATGTTTTCTGGATCTAGAATCTGTAATACGATCCGGATGCGTCCCAGAAGTTGATCGATTGCTCCCTGTGACATGGCTATCTACCCACCAAATTTGTTCCTAATCTTTCTTTTAGTTTTTGAGTAATCCTGCTAACAGACAAGCAAACAAACAAGCATTCAGGGGTGATAACATACGCTCCTTGTCGGAGAGAAATATCACGCATTTGCTTCCCAGGTGCTGCCTCTCTAGATTATCCTTCTTCTTCATCATCATCTTCGTCATCGTCATCGTCATCATCATCATCATCATCATCATCATCATCATCTTTTTCTTTTTTCTTTTTCTTTTATCTTCTTTTTCTTTTTCTTCTTCTTCTTGTTTTCTTTATCTTTTTCTTCCTCTTTTTCATTTTTTTTTCTTCTTCTTCTTCCATATCCTCCTCCTCCTCCTCCTTGTTTTCGGTGTTGTTGTTGTTTTCTTTCTCTTCTCTTCCTCCTCCTCCTTCTCCATGTTGTTGTTGTTGTTGTTGTTGTTGTTGTTGTTGTTGTTGTTCTTCTTCTTCTTCTTCTTCTTCTTCTTCTTCTTCTTCTTCTTCTTCTTCTTCTTCTTCTTCTTCTTCTTCTTCTTCTTCTTCTTCTTCTTCTTCTTCTTCTTCTTCTTCTTCTTCTTCTTCTTCTTCTTCTTCTTCTTCTTCTTCTTCTTCTTCTTCTTCTTCTTCTTCTTCTTCTTCTTCTTCTTCTTCTTCTTCTTCTTCTTCTTCTTCTTCTTCTTCTTCTTCTTCTTCTTCTACTTCTTCTTCTTCTTTTTCTTCGTCTTCGTCTTCGTCTTCTTCTTCTTCTTCTTCTTCTTCTTCTTCTTCTTCTTCTTCTTCTTCTTCTTCTTCTTCTTCTTCTTCTTCTTCTTCTTCTTCTTCTTCTTCTTCTTCTTCTTCTTCTTCTTCTTCTTCTTCTTCGTCTTCGTCTTCTTCTTCTTCTTCTTCTTCTTCTTCTTCTTCTTCTTCTTCTTCTTCTTCTTCTTCTTCTTCTTCTTCTTCTTCGTCTTCTTCAACTTCTCCTCCTCCTCCTCCTCCTCTTCTTCTTCTTCTTCTTCGTCTTCTTCAACTTCTCCTCCTCCTCCTCTTCTTCTTCTTCTTCTTCTTCTTTTTCTTCTTCTTTTTCTTCTTCTTCTTCTTCTTCTTCATCATCATCTTCTTCTTCTTCTTCTTCTTCTTTCTTTTCTTCTTTCTCTTGTAGTCCTCAATATTATTATTATTATTATTATTATTATTATTATTATTAGTGGTAGGTGGGGGCGCTCGCCATCCACTCACTCGATGTAGTGCTGCTTTCGGGTGTTTGCCCTTTCCTCTCCTCCATCATTCTTCCCTTCCATCCTCTTCTGTCTTTCTTTCATTTTTTCCTCGTCCTTCTGCCTATGGGTGACTTTACACTCCATCTTCTGTCTTTCTTTCCTTCATTCCTTCCTCATCGCTCTGCCTGTGGGGGACTCTACACTGAGTGACAAACCAAATGGTTTCCTGTACACAAGGAAACCGTTTACTACGCTGGGTGGTAACCATATAACCAAATATTGGCGCCTGGTGGTTTAGTGGGTAATAACGGCACTCCAATCGGATTAAGCCGGTGAAGGTTTGTATCCAAGGGGTGGTTGGGGTTTATTGCTCACGTAATGCCATTCAGGGATGAGTGTGGCTGGTCACTCTCATCTGAAATGTCAGGACCAACTTGCCTAACCTCGGGCTCCTACGCTCCTCATGGGGCAACGTAGGATTGGATGATGAATGGATGGATTATTTTTACTACTAGTGAAATAATATTAAGATGAGTAACAGCAGGGAGTAGTGCTCTAAGAGGTAATTACACGTTTAATGTTGAAGTGAAATGAAATTAAAAACGGTATTTATAAAATCCTTGCTAATGACCCCAAAATGCGTTACATTTATACGTAAGGCATGACACTGGGAGATATGTAGTCGATTAACCCCGAGGCTCCTATGACCCACTCGGCTGAACGAGATCGTCTGGAGTTACCTGGCATGGAATCCTTAAGTTGACCACGAAACGGTTGGCTGGGACAGTATTAACGCTTTCTGCTCCTTTAACCCATTTATATCATCTGGCGTTATCTGGAAAAAGCGCTGGAAACAGCGTGACCATGAAAGGGTATTGAGGAGCTCAGAGTCCCTTGCTCATTCTGAGCAAAAAATCGTTTGGTGAACCTGTAAAAATCGTCTTAGTTTGTATCATCTGTTGTATTTGGAGAAAGCGTCTCGCACCCATCACTCGCCTAGCGAACTTGTATTAATCGTCTGAACCTGCAAAATCGTGTTGTGGTGTAAAAATTATCTGATTATGTAAAAATAATCTGATCAGTTTAAAATTAGTCTGATGAGCGTGTAAAATCGTCCAGTGACATTGTAAAATAGTCTATTGAACCCGTAGAAATCGTCTGTAAAAATCATATGGTAACCTTAAAAATCGTCAGAGCTTGTAAAATCGTCTGGTAATCCAGCGATAATCGTCGGAACCTGTAAGAATCGTCTGACCCAGTAAAAATCGTCTGGTGAATCTGTACCATTAACCTCATGAATTTATAAAAACTGCCTGGTGAATCCGTAAGATCGTCTGGTAACGGAAAAATAATCTGATGAATCTGAGAATCGCCTGGTGAACCTGTAAGGATCATCTCTCGTAAAATCGTCTCGTGAACCCGTAAAAATCGTCGCGTGAACCTGTAAAAATCGTCGCGTGAACCTGTAAAAATCATCTCATGAAGATGTAAAAATCGTCTCTTGCAAAACCGTCTCGTGAACCTGTAAAATCATTTACTGAAACCGTCTGGTGAACCTGTAAAAATCGTCTCATGAACCTGTAAAAATCGTCTCGTAAAACCGTCTGGTGAACCTGTAAAAATCGTGTTGATCCTGTAAAGGCCAGCACCAGGCACTGTTGGTATTATTTGTTGGAAAATTTAGTGCTGCGTAAAGGATTCCTCTCAGTGTTGTGCCTTTTTACCTCCACCCTTGGAGTTGGAGGAGGTTATGAATTCACCCCTGCTTGTTTGTCTCTTTGTCCACATTATATCTAAACAGGTTATTGATGGGTTTCGATGAAATTCTGTGGATATGTGGGTCATGGGCCAAGGAGGAGGTAATTAAATTTCGGTTTGATCTAGGTTGTCTGGTACAGGCGTTGGTGACGGTATATGCTGAGTACTGTATTCTTGTTTTTAATGCGCGCGGATGCGTGTTTTCGTGTTACGGTGTTTGCCTGTAATTGTGCTTGTTTGGCGTAAGGTGGTGGTATTCATTTTCACGTGCAAAGTGTTGGCGTGAAATTTTGTTTCCGTTTAGTAATGAGTCTTTTTTCTTTTCTTTCTTTCTTTTTTTTTGTAGAGGCGTTTTTTTGTGTGTAGATACGTGTATGTTCCCGTGTAGTAGTTTTTGTTGTTGTTGCTGCTGGTCCACTGCGGTCAGTAAGGTCGAGCTGCTCAATCGCCTACAAGCAAGCAACCGCCCTCCCGTGATGGACGGTTCCTCGGCTGGGTCCCTCCACATGGCGAGGTGCTGGGAAAAAGGAGAAGACATGGTTCCCAAGAAGACGCGTTGTGTGTAGGTGATGTGCATGATCAGTAGCCTCAACATAGACTTCGACTTTTTGGTAAATGTAGATAAGTTCCCCGCCTGAGAGTGTTGTGAAACGCCAGCCACCAAGCCTTGACCCTACGCCACTCCCATGGTAGTATACCTCGGGACGATGGTAACCGCCCACTGTCTACCACTTGCTTTCTTGTACGAGTAGTCATTCTTGTTAGTGTGCACTGGCTTCCTTTGTGTGCGAGCTGAATAAGAAGAAAAGACAAGCGCGCGCGTGTGTGTGTGTGTGTGTGTGTGTGTGTGTGTGTGTGTGTGTGTGTGTGTGTGTGTGTGTGTGTGTGTGTGTGTGTGTGTGCTTGCTTTGAACGTTCCACTTTAGTATCGGTACGTAGCTCTCCTCTTCCTCAGCTCTCCCTACTCTCACTTCTCTCCTCCCTGGTTCCCCTTCCTCTCCCTCCAATCCCATTTCTCTCCCCTCTCTATTTCATATGCACTTCCCTCCTCTCCCCTTCCTCATCCTGCCCCTCCCCCTCACACTTTCTCGTTCTCTCTCTCTCTCTCTCTCTCTCTCTCTCTCTCTCTCTCTCTCTCTCTCTAGCCTGCAGCTTTTCTCCTTCTCTTTCCATCTCTCTTCCCCTCTCCCTTCTCATTTTTTTCCTTTACTAATCTTCACTTATCCTAATTTCTCCCTTGCTTTAAAACCTTCTGTCTGTCTGTCTGTCTGTCTCTCAAAAAAAAATTCATGCCCAATAAAAGTATAGTAAAATGATAACCAATGGAAGAAAATCATTCCGGAGCCGAATGCTAATCGCTCGCCAGAATATGCTGTTGGTCATGTCCAAGATTTAGGCCATATCTTGATGCCCTGAAGGTTTCATGTTGATAGCTCAAGCCGTTCATGAGATATTATTGTGCCAAAGGCGGACGATAAAAGCTACAGTAGTTGATCTTTGGCAGCCATTTTGGCGACCTTGACGTTGATCCCGAGTGCCCATTTTCGATCTTGGCCAAGATTTTGGCCATATCTTGATAACCTGAAGGTTTCATGTTGATAGCTCAAGCCGTTCATGAGATATAATGGGAACACACACACACACACACACACACACACACACACACACACACACACACACACACACACACACACACACACACACACACACACACACACACACACACACACACACACACACACACACACACACACACACACACACACACACACACACACACACACACACACACACACACACACACACACACACACACACACACACACACACACACACACAGGCAGGCAGACAAAGACATTATCGTTCCGCCTTCTAAAGGCGGCAATAAAAATCAGTCAAATTGTATGCTAGATTTTCTATTAGCCTTTTATTTAAGATTTATAATTTTTATGACAGGGACAATTTGTGTCATACTAACGTCAGGTGATTTTTTTTTGGACGGAGTATTAATATTGGTGTTATTGATTCTCTCATGATCCAGGCAGTTTTTGTAATTTCTGGAACTGACGCTGTATAAATGTATACTGTATAAACGTTCTTTAATAGTGGTATGCACTCAGTTTCAGTAATTAATATGAAAAAAAAAACTAACTAAATTATCTTCTATGACTCAGTGTGCGGCTAAGACCATATTGGACTTCTCCATATTAATACCATTGTCGGAGCAAGGCCTGTGTTGTCCTCGGCTGAGGAAGCTCCCTAACACCTTTTCCCAAGCAACTTATTTTGCTTATTATACCGTTTTACCCATCTCCAAACAAAAATCAACAATTCTAATAACGCCAGGCTCTGCATAGATAACGTGCAAAAGGATAATAACCAGCCATATCCACAAACAAGTCGCTAAGGAAGAGGTGCTTGGGCGCCGCCTTTTCCCCCGAGAATACGGGCCCCAAGTCTAATTTTCTTCGCCGTTTAACATAAGACGATTTTGCTGAGCTGGGAACGAGTCACTGGAGCCCCGAGATGTCATACCCCTCTCATGGTTAGGGCAACTCCAATATTCAGAGAGTCACATTATATTTTAAGGAGAGTTAGTCATGGGAGCCTGAAAGTGTTAGCCTTTAAAGTGGTAATATAATTTAGTTTTTAGTATCATTATTGTCAGAGTCATACACCAATATTTCTCCGAGTTTTATGGTTCCATTTTCCGCGTTTTTTTTCTCTGTATCCTACCCACCCGTTGTAGAAGATAACAGAAGCAGGGTGGTGATGATGATGATGATGATGATGATGATGGTGATGATGATGATGATGATGATGATGATGATGATGATGATGGTGATGATGATGATGATGATGATGATGATGATGATTAGTCCTCTAGATACTGAGTTTCCAAATCATTCGTTGCTGGATTCAGATCGTGGTGTAGGCAGCTGACGAGACTTGACTCAGATGACCATCCATCCTTTGTTGGTTGGTAGCTAACATGAGTGCCTAGAGCAGCACGCAGGGGAGGTAACTGTGGTAACCTGGATGATGCAGTGGCTTTGTATCTTGGGAGAGTGTGGGAAAAACTGTGACAGGATGAAAGGCCTGAATTACAAAGATGAGCACCGTGGTAAAGCTCCATATAGCCTCTGCCCAGCCTGTATTCTGCCAGAATACGCAAACTTTACAATACCATTACAGATATAGTTGGGTTTTCCTCTGACGGAACACGGCCACCTATAACTTAAAGAGTAAGAAGTTGTGGTTGCACGAAATTCAATTAGCCTTAGTTATGAGACAGGAATGGGTCTCCTTGGTTACTGGTCAAATTCATCTTACAGTCTGACTTTTTACTCGTTCCTGCCGCGAAGGGGCTCGGGGACGGGTATTATTTTCAATCGGTTTGTGTTTGTTTTTTCTGTTTCTGTCTGTCTGTCAACAGCTTTACGCGAAAACTACTGGTGTGCTTTTGACTAAAATTACAGGGATGATGGGCTATGACCTTCTGATCACCTGATTAAATTTTGGGCGAAAATGGGCCAAGGCCTAGGCTGTAGGTCCCAAAAAAAAAAAAAAAAAAAAAAAAAAAAAAAAAAGGACAGGTAAAAATCGTTTTTTTCGCCATAACTCATCGCCATATTGACATGAAACCAAAACCTAAAGGTGCATCTTGTCACGGGGTTTTTAAGTACCGTATATGCAATGTTCAAGAATATTATTCAATAATATTTGATAACAAGGACAAAGAACTGTCTTGTGAAAATCAAACAATGATTACTTTATTCCGGCTTACTTCGCCGATTCTCTAAGGACGAGAATTTATAAACTTTCTCAATAGTACACAGCAGAGACTAATTATTCACACGTGCTGTTTATTAGTACTGTTGGCCTCTGGAGAAAGTGACCACCCCTGACAATCAATAACTAATGCTATTAATGATAAACAAGTTCTTGCTGGCGCAATTAACTCCTAGATGGCACAACGGATTTAAGTTAATAAAAAGGACTGGCCTAAGTACCAGTTGTGAATAATGCGAAGCGTTTATGCAAACTATGAGCTATAACTAAAATAAGCTAAATGTGGAGTAATAAAACATGAGTTTACATTACATTAAGCTCAAGAAAAAGAACTGTTAAATTTATTGATTTCAATGAAATAAATTTACGTTACATGTTTCAAAATGAATTCATAATAGTGAGATCGCACTCACTCGCTCACTCGAAAGCTAAACTCTTAAATCTAGGAAAAACGAAAAGAAAATACTGGTCAGAAAAGTGGAGTAAGCGGAAATGGACTGGGCGTCGTTGCTGAGGAAGGACTCTGCCACTCTCGCTGATCCTCTCGCCGGCTCACACTAGGTGGAGACTTCAGGAACCCTCTGAGGAACGACCTGGTCTCACAGCGTTTCAAACCTAACCGAGTTCAAATCGTGAGAGAGGCGAGTGTCGAGCCGCACTTGCTAACGGCTAGAATGAGCGAAACACGCCCATAACAAATCACTCAGGCGGAGGTGCTAATGTCGCGCACAAAGACGTTCACTTATGAAATAGTGAAAAATGTCCTGAAAAACACTCCCGATCGGGTGAATACGTTGCGGTTGACTGAGTGATAAATACTGGGATTTCACTAGAATTTGCGGTTTCCCACCAAAGTTTAATGTTATGAGTTTGTTTAGATATATGATCGCACCAACTCGTGACACATCTTTCAGATCTGCATCCGACAACATGCCTCATTACATCAGGGGGGTCACCCCTCAGTCAGTGGTAGAGGGGTCCATGGCTGGTTGGTTGGGCCTAAATTTTCAAATGGGCATAAAATCGTCAATTTTCACCCGATTTACTCCAAATTTGATATGTGACATCATTGACTATAGATATCATGTTGTGTTTATACGTCAACACTAAAATGACTTCTGGGGATGGGTTTGCTGTGCCTCGGCACCACTCCTTGTTGTCTGATGGAAATGGGCCACTTATAACTTGAATAGTCAGTCGTGGTCGCATGAAAGTCGATGAGCCTTTGTTATGAGACGTGAATGAATATCCTTTGTTTACTTGTCAAATTCATCTTCCAGTTTGACAACACTGAATTTGACAGTTCAACTGAAAAAGGTTAGAAATTGTTGTCAGATGAAAGAAAACAGGCAGAACTTTCAGTGGTGCTGCCTACAGCTCATCTATGTCACTTTTTCACGACTAGCACCATAATCTTGTGTTAAGATATTGTTCAGTTCGACGTTCAAGATGGAAAAATGACAGTTGTAGGCCACTGGAGTAAAAAGAGTATAGTAACGAAAACGGCTTATTCTTCTTTTATAACTAATGCTCAGCGAACATCATGCAACCTCGACCTACCATTCGAGTTATGGAAATGAGCTGAATGTCCCAGTTCTCTCAAGTGAAAACAGTATAGAACGTACAGAAGAGGTTAGTGAAAGCTGCATCTAACTCCTCCAGTTCCATAGTCCTTCTTTAATTAAATTCATTTTTCGGTAACAAGGATATTCACCAAACTACAGTAACTTCAACTGCAGTTAGCCTCGCCATAAACCTCATCTCGCAATATTGCAACATTGCTGAGAGTAGCATTGTTACGGCCGCGTTTCTCAAATATTTTATTCTCTCTAATCCTTGGTGATTCTACTTTCAGCTGAGTGAGTCATAGGAACCTGGGTGTTTATATGGTATACCGTTATCCGCCTCGTGGTCAGGGTAGCTCTAGTACAGTTAACACACACACACACACACACACACACACACACACACACACACACACACACACACACACAATTATGTAACCAACAGTAGGGGCCTGAGTGCGTCAGTAGTCATCATTAACCTTGAGATAGTCGAAATAATATTAATAAACTATTTCATCTTACGTCAAAAGATTTCCTAAAGCTGAGAGTAAGTCATATGAGAAAAAATAACCCATACCATAAACCCTCTCATCGCCAGGGCAACTCAAGATACTCTAAGAGTCTAAGAATATAAAAACAGACGATTTCTTTCATCCGGGAATTAGTCATAGATGCCAACAGTCTCCACCATTGCAATCACAAGCATTCCACCCTCTATCAATCTCGCTATATTGCAATGCTTCAGCATCAGCCATGAGAGAATTCAGTTTAATCACGCTTCCATCTCTTTCGTGTTCTATTCTGATTTTATAATATATTATTGGTTTATTCATTAATCTGTATACAACAGTAACAACTACTGCTACAACAACAACAACAAAAACTACTAATACTATTATTGCTACTACTACTGCTACTGCTGCTACTAATACTAATACTGTACTCATGGGCGTCCGGAAGGGGGGGGGTGAAAGGGGGGGGGCAGTTGCCCCCTCTTGGAATTCGAAAGTGCTTCAGTTCTGGTTCAAGGATGATTAAGTGATTGAGTCGATTCATGCATCGTCACTATGCATTTGGTGTAAGTCATGTAACTCATGTATTTATATGCCTAGGCCTATTTGGAGTGTGTGTATTTTGATATAACCGCACATATATGTATAAATTCTTTTATTTTGCCCCCCCCCTTACAAAAAATCCTGCGGACGGCCCTGACTGTACTACTACTACTACTATAACTCTATCTATAGTCAGACGCCTTAAGCCCGTAAGGGGTGGCCACAAGCAAATCGTCTCCATGTCACCCTGTCCCCTGCCATTTCGCTGCCTTCCCCCAGCTTACATCCTCCTTGCTCATATACCCCTCCACTCCATTCCTCCATTTCATATTCTGTCTCCCCCACCCCCTCCACCTCACTCACATACACTTTTCTCGTTAGTCTCTCGCTCTTCATAGTTCCCACATAACCAAACCACCTCAGTGTATTTCTCCTAACGCTTTCTATCACATCCACATTCACCCGACAATGCTCCTTCATTTCCTTATTTGTCAGCCTCTCTCCATGTAACTCCACATGCTCCTTTCAAATGCATGTAACTCATTTCCACTGCTCTCACTCTCCTGTCCTTTTAACAAGGTTTAATTTTCGTTTCCATACGTTAGAATTGATATCACAGTACCATGCTCACGTCCTTATTTCTTATCACTATTTTCATAGAACCAGCAACGTTTCTTCCCTGTTGTACCCCTTCAGGCACTTCATCCTCTAAACTTACATCATTACTCATTACATTACCCAAGTACTTAAATGCACTCACACTTTCCATTTCCTCACCATCCAGCCTTACTGTGTATTCACTGACTTTCTCTCGCAGACCACATCTTTACTCGTCACTACATTCATCTTTCCGTTTCGTACACACTCTCCCAAACTCATTCAACAAGCCCTTTGTCTCCACTTGACAGTACATTATTATCCGCAAACAAACGAACAGGAAGTTTACAAACACTGCCCTATCGCGTTTGGGCCACTCCAACATCCGCTGCCCTACCTTTTATCACTTTTATAATTTCATCCATAAACAGACTGAACAACCATGGAAACATGAAACATCCCTGTTTCAATCCAATATTCAGATAGAGAAATACACTCATTTCACCATCCACATGCACGACAGCCTCAGCGCCCTCATACATAGTCTTCGCGGCATTCACCAGCTTCCCAATTATTTCATATATTTTTAATATTTTCCACATTCCTTGTCTATCCACTCTGTCATATATTTTCTCCAAGTCCAAGAAAGCCACACACAACTTCTTTCCCTTCTTTAGGAACTTTTCCACTAAAGACCTTGGGATGAGTATCTGATTTACACAACCTCTTTCCTTCCTTTCTCAAACCTTCCGTTTTTTTTTCTCTCTAACTAATTCTTCTGTTATTTCCCTAACTCTGTAAATAAGTATCTTACTATACATTTTTCCTATTACACAAAGAAGACAAATGCCCCTATGGTTTCCACACACCTATTTTTACTGTTTTCCTTTGTACATGGGAATAATCATACCTGACTTCCCATCCTCCGGGACTCTACCTTCCTTTCAGGTCAGTCTGCAGATCTTTCATATCTATTCTACAGTACCTATATCTCCCCCGTGCTTCGGCATTTCACCACGTACTTCATCAGATCCTGAGGCTTTCCTCATTTCGACTCTTCATAATTTTGTTCCACTACTTATGTCCTAGTGATCTCTTCCTCCCTTCTCATTTCCTTTCTCCTATGCATTGCGCAGCCACTTGTACTCGCGTTACTTTCAGTCCCTATGTTTAACAGTTCCTTAAAGTGCTCTCTCCATAAGCTCACTTTTTCTCCCTTCTCCACCAGCAATCTGCCATTTTTCTCTCCGACATGGAGATTTTGTTTTCACCCTTGTTTGTTTGTTTGTTTCCTGTTTGTTAGTAGGATCACTCAAAAATTAAGAGAGAGATTTCGACCAAATTAGGTGGATAGATAGCCCATATCCCAGGGGACAATCGATTAACTTTTGGGACTGATGTTAGTTAGTTTTTGTTTGTTAGCAGGATTACTGAAAAACTATGTGAGAGATTAGAACCAATTGTGATGGGTAGATCGCCCATGTCCCAGAGCGCAATCTATTAACTTCTGGGACCGATCCGGACCATATTACAGATTCTGGATCCGAACAATACTTTCTGTGAACCCTAATCAACTACAATGAGCACAGAGAGCGCATACCTCCGCTAATACCATTGACGTTAAAAATGATCAAGATCCGGATCCGTGGCTATAGGATTCGGATCTGGGCCCACCCCAAAATTTAATTAATTCTTACTTGGTCCATGGCCCACCTTTCCACAAGATTTCATTCAATTTCATTGAGAATTTTTGGAGATACTGTGCGGGATACTCTGGATCTGGCGCAAAATTTAAAAATTTTTCCTTGGCCCTTGATCCACCCTTCAAAAATTTCATCAAAATCCGTTCAAAACACTTTGAGTAATCTTGCTAACAGACAGACAAACAGACAAAGATACAAACGCGGGGTAAAACATAACCTTTTTGGTGGAGGTAATTATGATACAACCTAACCCTTTGTGAAGAGTGGTTTCAAAATTACGTTGCCCTTGGCGAAGAGATGCCCCTCCACTGAGTGCCCCTCCACTGAGTGCCCCGCTAGTTGTCTTACATCCATACTTCCTTCTGTATCACCCTGTCAAACTCTTTAATAATAATGGAGATAATAAGCAGGAGTAATTGTAATTGAGCCCTAAATTCAAAGTAATTGTATTTGTAATTGTAATAGACTGTTTAAAAGGATAATAATTAAAATTATATCATACCAGTGTTATTTTGGTATACAGAAATGAGAGAGAGAGAGAGAGAGAGAGAGAGAGAGAGAGAGAGAGAGAGAGAGAGAATAGATGTACTGTACTTGTAATTAGCATTTTTTCTTCCATGTAATTATTACTGGAATTGTAATGAGTAATAGGACAAGTAATTATAACTAATAATTACCCAAACCAATTTAATTACTTCAAGCCCAGTAATAATAATAATAATAATAATAATGATAGTAATAATGATAATAATAATGATAATAATAATAATAATTAAAATATAGTATCGTAGTAGTAGTAGGAGTAGTAGTAATAGCAACAGCAGCAGCTCTACTATTACTGCTACTACTGCTGTTGCTGCAACTACTACTTCTAGTACTACTACTACTACTACTTCGGTACTACTACTAGTACAACTATTACTACTACTAGCACTACTGCTACTAATGACGATGATGATGATGATAATAATAATAATAATACGGTAATAATAATAATAATAATAATAATAATAATAATAATAATAATAATAATGATAACAATAGTAGTAGTAGTAGTAGTAGCAGTAGTAATAATAGTAGTAGCAGTAGTAGTAGTAATAATAGTAGTAGCAGTAGCAGTAGCAGTAGTAGTAGTAGTAGTAGTAGTAGTAGTAGTAATAATTAATAATAATAATAATAATAATAATAATAATGATAATGATAATAATTAACAACAACAACTTGAGGGACACCCAGTGGAGCGTATCTCTCCTACATGGGCGACGTAATTTCCATGCCGCTCTTCATAATGGGTTAGGTCCTATCATCATTGATTAGGGTTTCGAGATAAGTGTTTTCCGAATCTAGAATCTGTAATACGATCCGGATTGGTGCCAAAAGTTAATCGATTGTTCTCTGGTACATGGGCTATGTACTCACCAAATTTGGTCCAAATCTCGCATTTAGTTTTTGAGTAGTCCTGCTAACATACAAACAAACAAACAGGGGTGAAGACATACTGTCCTTGTTAGTGAAAATAATAATAATAATAATAATAACTAACAATTATTATAGTCCAGTAATAATACTGTAATAATAATAATAATAATAATAATAATAATAATAACTAGAAAACACTCAGAGAGCGCATACCTCCGCCAATGTCGGATCCGGATCCAGACCCGCCCCCAAATTTAAAAAATTCTTTTTTGGCTCATGGCCCTCCCTTCCACAAAATTTCATTGAAATTCATAGAGAACTTTAGGTGATACTGTGCGGTAGGATCCGGATGCGGACCCGCTCGCCGCTCCCAAATTTGGTCGGTTCTTTCTTGGGTCATCGCACACCATCCCACAAAGTATCATTGAAATTCATAGAGAACTTTTGGAGATATGGTGTGAACATACAAACAAAAAGTTCCGGATCAAAACCAAAATCTAACTGATTGTTCATTGGGCCATACCCAACCTCTCCAAAATATTTCATCAAAATCGGTTCATAACTTTTTGAGTAATCATGCAGACAGACAGACGGACAAACATGCCAACCAATGCGAACAAAAACATATACCGTATCTCCTGGCAGAGGTAAACTAGAAAGGGCTCAGAAAGCGCATACCTCCGCCAATGCCATTGTCATTAAAAAGGATCCGAATCCTGATCCGCATCCACCACCAGATTCAACCAGTTATTTGTTTGTCCATGGCCCATCTTTGCAAAAAATTTCATTGAAATTAATTGAAAACTTTTGCGTGAGATACTCCGGATCCGGAATCAGATCCGTCCCAGAATTTTATCATATCTTCCTGGGCTCATGATTCACCCTTCCCCAAAGTTTCATCAAAACCCTTTCATGACTCTTGAGTAATCCCGGATCCGGAGCCGAATCCGCTCCAAAATTTAAGCAATTCTTTCTTGGTCCACGGACGCACCTTTCCACAAAGTTTCATTGAAATTCATGGAGAACTTTTGGATATATTACGCTGGATACTTCGGATCCGCCCCAAAATTTAAGTTTATTCCATGGACCATGGCTCACCATTCCACCAAAATTTCCTCAAAATACGTTCATAACTTTTTGAGTTATCCTGCTTTTTGAGTTATCCTACAAACGATTGCGAGGTAAAACATAACCTCGGAGTAGGAGGTAACAATAATAATAATAATAATATAGAAATAATAAAAAAAAATAAATCATGCCCCCCAAATCCCTACACATACAAACTTCGAAAATTGACTTGTGTTATTGTTGGGAACTTGATGAAAGAGCCTTTCCTTAAGCGGCTTAGTGAGAGAGAGAGAGAGAGAGAGAGAGAGAGAGAGAGAGAGAGAGAGAGAGAGAGAGAGAGAGATGGGGGGTAGTAGACTGAGGGTGATAGGTAGGGGAAATATATCCCTGTAGGGCAAACAAGGAGATAGTGGGGCTCTGGCTTTATTAGAGAGAGAGAGAGAGAGAGAGAGAGAGAGAGAGAGAGAGAGCGTGCTAATGGGAAAGAGCACATTAGATAGTAAGTAAAAGTTCCAATAGCTTATATATCTGAGAAGACATCCATGGAAAGCTTACTCATAGTCACATTTCCCACATGCCGCCTCCCCCCCCGTCTCTCTCTCTCTCTCTCTCTCTCTCTCTCTCTCTCTCTCTCTCTCCCCTCTAAAAGTCGCTTTATTACACTAACATACACCACTACGGCCAATATCACCTCAGGGCCAGTGTTGTAATTAATTCTCTCTCTCTCTCTCTCTCTCTCTCTCTCTCTCTCTCTCTCTCTCTCCAAATTTGCTTCCCCGCCAAAGACACGTTTTTTCTCCCGTAAGTCAGTGAAAAGAGTTGTGAGAGAGAGAGAGAGAGAGAGAGAGAGAGAGATTTTGTGAAATTGAAGGAAAGTTTGTGTGTGTTTGGTTGTACGGTATGACTGTCTTTACAGATGTAAGACTGTGTGTGTGTGTGTGTGTGTGTGTGTGTGTGTGTGTGTGTGTGTGTGTGTGTGTGTGTGTGTGTGTGTGTGTGTGTGTGTGTGTGTGTGTGTGTGTGTGCAACAAACTTTGGAATATTTGTTACTCATATCATGGCAGTGTAAACCCAAGAAAGATTAAACGTGCCTATATACCTGGCTTAAGGATCAATTTGTGACCGTGAAGAAGACCTTGGAGTTAGGTTAGTTCCCCGTCAGTTGTCTCTGGTTACCCGTCCCCGCCACGAAGTGCTTCAGGGACAGGTAGTGTTTTCACTCGGTTTGTCTGTCTGTCTGTCTGTTAAGTTTACGCGATAACTACTTGTGCGATTTTGACTAAAATACAGGGATGATGGGCTATGATCTTATCACCTGATTAAATCTGAGGCCAAATTGGGCAAAGACATAGGCTGTGGGACCCAAAAATGTAGAAAAAAAAAAAAATCGTTTTATCGCCATAACTCCTTTCAGATTTGTCATATCTACATGAAACCAAACCTAAAGGTCCATCTTTCAAATCTACATCCTATAACATGCCTCATTACATCAGAGGGGTCACCCCCCAATTAGTGGTAGGGGGGGGGTCAGTCAGGTGGGTCGTGATGGACTTTACTCTTTATCGTGGTCAAGCTAACTCTTTATCATGGTGAAGCTAACTCTCTAGCATGGTGTGGATAACTCGTTATCATTGTCAGGTTAACTACCCTTTATCATGGTCAAGTTATTCTTTATCATGGTCAGGTTAACTACTCTTCATCATGGTGAAGTTAACTCTATTCTTCATCTTGGTCATGTTAAATCCACTCTTTAGCATGATCAAGTTAGCTGTATTCTTTATCATGGTCAAGTTGACTCTAGTCTTTATCATGGTCTGTTAACTCTATTCATTGTCATGGTCTATTAACAATATTCTTTTTCATGGTCATGTTAACTCTTTATCATGGTCATGTTAACTCTATCATGGTCAATTTAACTTTTTATCATGGTCATGTTACCTCTACTCTTTATCATGGTCAGGTTAACTGTCATGGTCATGTTAACTCATTATCATGGTCATGTTAGCTCTTTTATCACGATCATGTTAACTTTATCGTGGTCATGTTAACTTTTTATCATGGTCATGTTTACTCATTATCATGGTCATGTTAACTGTACTCTTTATCATGGCCTTGTTAACTCTGCTCTTTATCATGGTCAGGTTAACTCTGTCATGGTCATGTTAATTCTTAATCATGATCATGTTAATTCTTAATCATGATCATGTTAACTCTTTATCATGGTCATGTTAACTCTTTATCATGGTCAAGTTAACTCTTTATCATGGTCATGTCAACTCTTTTTCATGGTCATGTCAGTCTTTATCATGGCCATATCAACTCATTATAATGGTTAGTTAAC
>NC_137012.1:3896017-3918517 GCF_032717465.1 Coenobita brevimanus
AACACTGATAATTCTCTTTCTCTGACCCATTGGAGCCTATGGTCTACCGGGAAGGGCGAAATTTGACCTTTTTAGAGGTTAATGAAAAGAGGACGCCCAGAGATCTGACCTATGAACTTTACTACTACGAGCCGATAGGCGGACGGCAGTACGCTAAGTACCTTCCAAACAAAAAAATTACCCACACAGGATCCTTAGGCACTGATGGCATAATGAGAAGGAAATGAAAGAGAGAGAGAGAGAGAGAGAGAGGGGGGGGGGTTATGAAGATGTGTGGACGTGTGAGAGACAACATGGAGTGAAGGAGAAAGGAGAGGAGGGAGGAGGAGGAGAGGGAGGGTCATGCAGTTAAAGGGAGGAGGTGAGAAGAGAGAGGGCGAGAGGCAGGAAGGAAAGGAGAGACGGTGGGAGGGTGGGAGGGAGGGAGGGGAGAGGGAAAGAGGAAGGGAGGGAGGGAGGGAGGTACGGGAGATGACTGCTTGTGAAAAGAATGATGAAAGCAGGGAGACAGGACGAAAGCAATGGATGAACCAAGAAAAGAAGGAAGGATGATAGAGTAGGAGTTGCTGAGGAAAATAAAGAAGGGAGGAAGGAAGGAAAGAATAGGGAGAATGACAAAACAACAGAGAATAGGAAAACAGGGAGAAAGGGAAGAAGACAGAACAACAGAAATGGAAACGGGAAGAGAAGGAAACGAGAACCAGGAAGAAAGGATGAGTAAGATGGAGGAAATGGAGATTGAAGTTGAGAAGTCTTGGAAGGAATAAATGAAAAGGAGAGAGAGAGAGAGAGAGAGAGAGAGAGAGGGTACAAAGGAGTACAAAGGAAGGCAAACAGCAAAGGACCTTATGGTCCTTTCGAGCCTGTTTGCTGCAGAGTTGACTATGACTACAAGATCTAATTCTACATGCTGAAGGATAGGAAGAGTAAAGCAAGAAGGCTCCCCCCGCCTCCAAACCCTCCAGTTAAAACTGGCAAGAAAAAGTGAGAAAAACCACCTTGCAGCATGGAAAAACTGACATGGAAATTTAATATGAAAGACTGAAAGGAAAACTTACATTCTATAATACTTTATCTATAAGCTACCAGTTTGAATAAGCTGAAAGAGAACGTACTAAAGTAAAATGAATAATCAAATAATCAATAACTAAGGGACGACATGTATGGGTATGTTGAGTTAATGGACGTTGGTACACACAGCCTGGATATTGCAAAGTGCAGAGTGTGGGTGTTCAGGGGTGGTGCGGCAACCTTGCCTGGCGCTTTTAAGGTAGGCAGCAGTCAATCAGGCCCCAGCTCCTTCCACTCCACTGAGACAAGGAACTTTCCAATGCGGAACAAGTACACAAGTTTCCTCCTGAAGCAGTGATCCCTGGTACATTAAAAAAAATCCAGAAGGTGGTCACTTCACTAACAGGGATCCTCAGTGATCCACAGCTCCTCACAGGTCGAAAGTAAGAGCAGTGACCGTTAACGCAGGGTTATCTGTGCATATCCTAGTCTGTGCTTATACTACATTTGCACTTATTAAATTGATCCGGGCTCTGAGAAAGAAAAATAAAGTTTATGTATACAAGAGTGTTTTATTCTGGAATAAATATATTAAGCTGGGGGTTAGACGAAAGATACCTATCCAAGCGACTTGTAAAGGTTAGGAGAGAGAGAGAGAGAGAGAGAGAGAGAGAGAGAGAGAGAGAGGTGAAAGAAGTGGAAGCGTTTATGAACGGCTTGTCGCGATCAGTGTGAGTAGTGTTTGGGATTAGACGCCTAGTCTGTATGTGTGTGTGTGTGTGTGTGTGTGTGTGTCCATATTCTTTTGACCCCCTCGGATTTTGACGTGCCATACATCAGTAGGTGCTGAACGACAAGCTGACAACGATGGTGTAAATTATAATTGTGTGCAGTCAGTTGCTTGCGAGCCAGGCACACTTTTGTACCTGATTATTCGCCAGACATTGGGAACCGTCTACAGGTCATACCTCTCAGTGAAATGAGCTGAAATTTTGCATGGACATGCCTGGTATGTCAAAGCAGGCCCATGACAAATCTGATTCCGGTGTGTTTCTCGGGGTCCACATGATAACTATTTAAATGTTAAAATTAAGGCGAAGCCCAAGTGCCCTCAAAAGGAGCAAGCACTTTGCAGCCGTATCAAGCTCTTAGCGACCCCGCTAACATTCTTTTTTTCCGTTCTTGTCAGATACTAAACTTGGGGAAGGCTACTCTTATAAAATTGTTTTACATTAAGTGAATACTGCCTAAAATGGAAAAAAATCGTCCTGTATTGATATAAGAATTTACCATTCATCTATCATTCGGTTCATTTTTGTCACATTAGGAGCGTAGAGATCCGGGGTTAGGTTACTTAATCCTGACAAATAAGGTAAGGGTGACCAGACTCACTAGCCTCTGAGTGGTATTACATGAGCAATAAGCGCCAACTGCCCCTCGGATATAAGAGAATTTACCACTGCTGGATTAATTTTCCATTGCTTAATGAATTTCCACTGCTCTGATGTATGGGAATTTTGCACTTATTAACGAAACTGACATCGATGTCGTATACTGCTTTCACCTACAGTAAACTTGACCAAGATTTTCTTCATTTTGACGTTTATTTCACCTAGCTCAAATGTGAGAGAAAATAAAAAAATACCGCCCAACATCAGTTGTATAGCATTTCCTTGTAATTAGCATCATATTTTCGTTAAGCTCCATGATGCAAGTCGGCCTAAAAAACTGAGGTGGCAGTTATGGGCCAAGATAAAGTGAAGTGAGGTGGTTAGGAAGTCGTAGTATGAGTAACGAGTCCTCATCCGTAACACATTTTCCTTAGTGATTTATTGTAAACATTACATCTCAGTATCCATATATATATATATATATATATATATATATATATATATATATATATATAATCTCGCTGATGGAATATATAAAAACCTACAGTATGACATAAATATCAATTCGAGACTGTGAAGGTATGTATGATATCTAAAAATAAGTCACCAGGGATGATGTGCAAATAATTCGCTCTGTAAAGTGACTGGTGGTTTTCACTCTTGCAGTGCCACTTAGGAAAGTAACCCAGTCAGCTACTCTTAAAAGTACTAGACTTCAGTAGCCTAGCCTCAGGTCTCTACACCTCCAAAGTGTAATATGAGAGGGACTGGAAACGCATAATGGAATCTCTCTCTCTCTCTCATACAATCCATCCAATTCATCCTGAAAGCCTTCCTCTTGTTCTTTGCTGAGTCTTATCTGCGTAATGCGATGATCTGTATGCCTCCTCCGATCTGGAGAGAGAAAGAGAGAGAGAGGGGGGGGGGCAACAACAGATACTTTGTTTTTATGGTTGTTGGATGCAGCTTACTCACCAACACTCAGCAGGGACTCTGCTCTTACGTTGCTTCAGTCTGGTGATGTATTTTCTCTTCTTCAGTAGTACTTTCCTGTTGTTAGGGATTGGTTCCAACAATCGGTCTTCATCATAGCATTCTGTTCATGTCATCGCCCTCCACGAGCCCAGCGTCTGTCAAATCTCTCTCAGCCACATCTTTCCACCTGATCCATAGCCTTCTTCTTCACGCTCTTCCTTCCACTGGTCTTCCCCATGCTTTCTGAATGGCTCCTGCTCATCTTTACTCACCGCATGACCATACCATCTCAACGTTGATTATTCTGATCTCACTGATACGCACCACATCTGCTCTCCGCCACACATTCTCATTGCTAAGCCTATCTCTGAATGAGACGCCCATTTAATCTTGACCTTGTAATGTTAGCCTGAATATATTGCCCAACTGTGTCAAAACCAAGGAAATGATAACCAGTCATTACATCTGATCATTGCGAAGTTTAGTCGTTTCACAATAATAATAATAATAATAATAATAATAGAAATAATTAATGATAATGATAATAATAATAATATAATAATAATAATAATAATAATAATAATAATAATGATAATGATGATAAGACAGTAGTGGTAGTAGTAGTACGAGTAGTAGTAGTAGTAGTAGTAGTTTCATGAATGCATGTATAATGTTTTTAGGTTGGGTGTACAGATTGAACATGAACACGGCTGCTTAGATTTTGCTTGTACAGTGAGCGCCAATAGTCGTGTCGCGGTTTTGTCCGAAGATTAAATGCAACTCGTGAAACATTATGAACCGTCCGTATGACAGACTGCGGAATGCACCAGATGTTTAGCCCGTCAGCTTATGTTTTCACCATTTTCACGACACGACTATTGGCGCTCACTGTACATGTGTTGGAGGAGGAGGAATACAAAGGAATACAAAGGAAAGCAAATAGCAACAGACCTTCTGGTCCTTTCGAGGCTGCTTGTTACCGAGTACACTATGACTACAAGATCTTACTCTATAAGGATAGTACAGCAAGAAGGCTCCCCCCGCCTCCAAACCCTCCAGGAAGAAGTGAGAAAAACCACCATGCAGCATGGAAAAACTGACATGGAAATTCCATAGGAAAGACTGGAAAGAAAAAGTTACATTCTATATAATACTTTATCTATAAGCTGCCAGTTTGAATAACCTGCAAGAGAAAGTAATCAAATAAATGAATAACTACGGCATGACATTATGAACGGGTACGTTGAGCTAACGGGGAGTCTGTAGACATAACGTGGAAATTGCAAAGTGCACAGCGTGGATCATCAGGGGTGGTGCGGTAGCTTTGCCTGGTGCTTTTAAGGTAGGCAGCAGTTATTCAGGCCCCAGCTCCGTTCATTCCACTGAGACAAAGTACTCTCCCATGCGGAACAAGTTCACAAGTTACCTCTTGAAACAGTGTCCCCTGGTACATTTAAAAAAATCCCGATAGTGGTCATTTAGCTAACAGGGACCCTCAGTGATCCACAGCCCATCACAGGTCTAAACTAAGAGTAGTGACCGCTGACTCGGGGCCATCTGTGCAGATCCTAATCTGTGCTTAATATTACTTTTTTTTGGAATGAATAAAGTGATAAATAAACAATGACGTGACGCGACGCTATGTACGGGTACGTTATATTTACGGGGTGTCTTGTAGACAAAAGGGGAATGAACTTACACGTAGCTGGTAAAAGTAAGTTATTTGGACAGAAAAAGAGTCAGCTGAAGATTCTCGTGTAAATGCTTGTCGATTTTGTTTTTGAATGTCTTAATTAAGATACTGTTCACGGTATCTGAGGGTAATCTGTTTCAGATATTTAAAACTCTGTTGAAGGAGAAGTATTTGCTTCGTGGAATTGGAAACGCTTTCCCATAATTTTGCAGCCATTACTCCTGGTTTGACTTGACCAGTCTATTTCAAAATATTTATTCATGTCTAAGTTGTCATATCCCTTCATGATTTTGCAAACTTCAATAAAGTCACCTCTTAACCTGCATTCGTTAGACTAAATAATTGTTCTTCGAGGCATTCCTCATATGGTTTGTTTCTCAGTCGTGGTATCTTTTTTGTGATTCTTTACTGTATTTTCTCTAATTTTTCTATGTCCTTTCTGTACTATGGAGACCAGAATTGCACAGTACAGTACTCGAAATGGAAGCGCACTAGCGAGTTGTATAAAACGAGTATGACTTCTGATTTAAATTCGAAAGTTCTTCCAAGAAAACCCACCAGTTTGTTTGCAGTTTTAACTGCCTCGTTGCACTACTTACTCAGTTTTAGGTCATTTGATGTTATCACACCAAGATCCTTTTCATTGTTTGTACTTGATAACTGGATATTGTTCATTTTGTAATTCACATGGACGCTGTTACTTCCAACATGAAGTACTTTATATTTTCCTGTGTTGATTTCATTTGCCATTTTTCTGTCCAGCTTGCTAAAGTATTAAGATCATTTTGTAACTGCTGCCACTGTAACTGTTAAGGTACTTTACTGGTTATTTTAGTATTGTTTGCAAAATTGGATACTTTACAATTTAGACTCTCATCTATGTCATTTATATAGATAATAAAAAGTATAGGTCCACGTACTGAACCCTGGGGAATGCCACTAATATCATTACGCCATTTGGATTCCTTTCCGTTTGCCACAACTTGCTGTTTTTGGTCAGAAAGCCAGTCTTGTAACCATTTCTGCGTATTTCCTTTTATTCCATTGGCTTCTATTTTGTTTACGAGACACTTGTGAGGGACAGTGTCAATTGCTTTCTGAATGTCGAGGAAAATTACATCTACTGCTCTTGAGTCATCATATGATTTATAAACATCATGGAAGAAGTCCAGTAAGTTGGTTAAGCATGAACGACGATGTCTGAATCCATGCTGCGAGTCTTTAATTTTCTTCTTCTAGATAATTAACTCTTCTATCACTTACGATTGCTTCCATTAATTTGCACACTATTGATGTTAAGGTGATTGGTCTGTAATTTCCTGGATGTGATTTGTTTCTTTTTTTGAAAATTGGTGTTACATTTGCTAGTTTCCATTCGCATGGAACTTCCCAGTATTTAACGATTTATTGAATAAGACAGAGAGTGGCAGCAGTAACTCATTTTTTGCTTCTTTCAGAATTCTCGGTGATATTTAATCAGGGCCAGGGGTTTTGTTTATGTTTGTACTATTTATGGCTGAAAGGATATCGCTATTGTGGATAGTATAGTTACTGAGGACGGTGCTATTTGCTTGGTTTATGAGCGACAGTAGGCTTTTCATGGTGTTTTCTACTGTAAAAACAGAAGCAAAGTAATCGTTAAGAATGTTCGCCATTTCAACGTTATTTTCTGTATGTCTACGATTGTTTGTTTCTAGAGGGCCTATTGATGTAGTCATAACCTTTTTCTTTCCAATGTACTGTAACTGTAGAATTCTTTAGGATTTGATTTGCACGTATTACCAATGTGGATCTCCAATGCTCTCTTACTTTTTTTGATAAGTCTTTTCGACCTGCGACGTAGATTATCGTACTGTAATTTTATCGTCATTATTTTGTGTAGTTTTATACAGTATTTATGGTATGCCTGTTTTTTGGCTATTAAGCTAAGATACTTTTAAATTCACTGGACCACTACTTTGGTTTACCATTGCCAGCTGGACGCCTGTTATGTAGTGCCACACATGACTTTACCTTCTCATTAAATATTTTGGTGAAAATTTCTCACATCTGTCAATGGTTTCAGTCATTTGATTCCAATCCGTAGTTGTAAGTAGCACTGAACCTGATGAAATCCTCTGTGCAATAGTCTGGGACCTTTTCTTTCCTGTTTCTTTCACTTTTTCGGTAGCAACATTAAACTGTATAATTTGATGATCGCTGGAATTAAAATCAGGTCTGATTTCAACGTTGTTGACTAGGTTATCATTTGTAGTTAAGATGATGTCAAGGATATTGTTTCCTCTTGTTGGGTATTCTACGTGTTGGTAAAGGGCACTTTCTTGAAGATTCATATAAAGCTCTTTTCCTGAGTGTGCAGTTAGCGGTTCACCCCACTTTGTTACTGGTAGATTAAAGTCATCAAAACTTATGGTATCCTTTTGACAACAGATTTCTGCAATTTGATCATAAAGTTTTTCACTGGTGTCAGTTGTCTGTGCTGGAGGACGATAGACGATACATATAATAATTTAGTGTGATTTAATACTCAGTTGAATGTAACTAACATTAGTGTTGGCATTACTGGGTATGGATAGCGCAAGGGGGTGGAGACTAGTTTTCACGTATAGCAAAACACCACCACCAGCTTGGTGTGGTCGCTTACAGCTGAAAATATTGTACCCCGTTAATGAGTATTCCACTAAAATGTCACGGTCAGATGTGTTAATTATTCAGGACTCTGTGATGCCAGCAGTGTCATAATTTTCTAGGTAAATAAGGGATTCTAAATCCTCAAACTTATTGCATAGACTATGTGCGTTAACAAAGCAGACTCTAATTCTGTCCCAAACAGTTGATGAACTGGCCTTCTGGGTATTATTTTGAAGTTACTGATCCCAGACATTCTGCACTTTTTTTATCTGAAGAGGGCAAATTTATCATGTAAAAGCCTACCTAGCCGTGCCGCTCCTACTGAGTTCAAATGGAAACCATCTTTGTAGAAAAGAGTATGTTGCTCATAGAACTCGTCCCACAGATTGACAAAGTCGACTCCTTCTTGCGTGCAGAGAGTTTTGAGACGGTTATTTGCATTGAAGGCCTTATCATGAAAACTATTCTCTGCCTTAATCATTCGGAGTATGCCGGATATTATTACGTTAGTGGACTTTGTTTTAAATCGCATGATCATCTCATGATACTTCGCTACCAATTCCTATGATACTTCGCTACCAATTCCTCCGATCAATTGCGCATCAAATCGTTCGTACCATCATGAATGAGGTATAGAGTTTTATCATTTGTGTCTTTTGTTACCTCATCGCAGGCTTCTGTGATATCACATAGTTCACCTTCTGGAAAACACTATCTCTTTCTGCTGGTGGGGGCATGTCCACAAAATTCCTCCAGCTGACCGCATACAATAGAGTCCCCAGTAAGCCTTACTTCTTCTGACTTGTCAACCGTTTCAGCAAGGATCTGCTAGCAATTGCACATAGTTATAGGGAGTTGCTTCCTCGTACCTTTTACGGGTTTTGTGCCATTTCTAACTGTAGAAAGGGGACCTCGCTTGGCAAGGGAAGTACGGAATCGCTGGGTGAGGAAGAAGCGCCATCATTGGTAACTGCCTGGTGGGCAGGGGCTGCTACGGGCTCAGTTTGTACGCATCTTCCCTCTGAGTGTTGTTGATGACTCCTACGATTGCTGCTATGAACTCTTTCAGTATCTCAAACACTGCCTTGAGTTCCCTGTAATTTCTCTGCGATTCAGCAAAACTATGTTCTAGATCACTTCTCATGGTGCATAGTTTGCACACAGGTGTTGAGAAGTAATCCGAAAAATACTGTGGAGCAAAACGTCCAGTAGCCTGCACTCCTGGCAGATCTTCAGTATAGATGGCATTTTGCAGCAATATTTTCAAAATACCCCCCAAAGAAAAAAATAAAATAAATACAACTCGCTAAGGGATGTTATTACAAATGGATAACTTACTTTATAAATGAAATATTGAATTTCTATAATACAGTTGTAGAAATACCATAAACTGATTCACTGTGAAAAAAATAACAATGGAATGGAAAGAAAAATCAAAATAAAACCTAGCTTCACTCAGTAAACAATTGTTTATAGTGTATAAACTATTTCACTGTGTAACATCATACACACAATTGTTACTCTGTACAAAAGACAATGCTAATCTCTTGCACTAAGACAGCAAGCAACTCATTTAACAGTTGTTAGTCTTTACAGCGCAAAAATATACACAGCTGATGTTGGGAAAACACAGTCCAATGAAAGCAAGCTCTGTTTGGTGAATACACTTTCAATACACTAACACCATTTACTAGTAAGAAAAGATAATCTACTTGTTATGATATCGTTCTAACATATCTTGAGCTGTGGGAAAATAAACTATAAAATGACTGAGATCAAAAATAAAGGCGGGAAAACGATAAAGATGGCGGGAACGCAACGAAAAAAAACTTGACAGGCAGACGATTTGCACCTTAAACATTCTCAAAAACTTTTGCATGCAAGCTATTTTACTACTTTACACAGGGGAAATATGTATAGGACTCTTATACACTGATCTGTGCCCTTTTACACCAATATTCACTCAAACTTGTTAAAACACTTGGTCATGAAGGAGGAGGAGGAGGAGGAGGAGGAGGAAGAAGAAGAAGAAGAAGAAGAATGGTTTCAGTATTAGTAGTAATAATACTGGCAGCTGCAGTTTATGTAATAATAATAATAATAATTATAATAATAATGATAATTATTGAAGAAAAGCAGTGACACATGAGAAGGCAGAATGAGAAGAGATCTGTAGGAAGGTTAATGTGATGGAATGAGAACGGGTTTCATTGAGAGAGAGAGAGAGAGAGAGAGAGAGAGAGAGAGAGAGAGAGAGAGAGATTCTAATTTATATAGAGTCAGGAAATAATGTTTTTCATCGAGTAAATGGAACTCAGTGTAGGGCATGACACGCAAGTTGTAATTTACATCATGCCCTGGGTCAGTCCTCTCTCTCTCTCTCTCTCTCTCTCTCTCTCTCTCCTTATCAGACCACAGCAAAAATGTATTTTATGTTCTGAGAAAAGCTTCTGCCACATCCAAACTTCTTATCAGTAAAAATGAACCATTCTCAATATCCGTTTATTGCTCTTCTTGAAGTCACTATTTTGCTAAATATTGGATTCGATGATAGGTGGGTTGTGCAAAAGTTTCGGAGGACTGGGTTTTGGCTGAGAGAGAGAGAGAGAGAAAGAGAGAGAGAGAGAGAGAGAGAGAGAGAGAGAGAGAGAGAGAGAGAGTGTGTGTGTGTGTGTGTGTGTGTGTGTGTGTGTGTGTGTGTGTGTGTGTGTGTGTGTGTGTGTGCTCTTATCACTGTTATCTCGTCATTGATAGAGGGAGGTATGACAGGGGTGACTGGAGGGGAAAGGTAAGAGGGTGAGGTGAGAGGGTGAGAAAATGAGAGTGAGAGTGCCAGGGCTAGGAGACGGGGAGACAGAGGACGAAATGAGACATGAACAGGTGTTACGCCGAAAATGAGAGAGAGAGAGAGAGAGAGAGAGAGAGTTACATACTGCACACACACAAACTACAGTATACCGACTTTACGCTCTTTACGAGATGGACGGCCTTAACACTAATACTTAAATAGTTCTTTAGTCACAGAAGTAAGAGAAAACAATAGCACAGCAAATGGCTCTCTCCAACACCCTCCAGACCCTCCGGATTTTGCCATACAGGGGAAATAAAAAGCGAGAAACAGCACCTTATAGGGCTAAAATACCTGACGGAAGTATAATAATACTGGAAATGGAAAAGCTTAACGTACAGTCTCAAACCAATATTAGTCCTAACCTACTATATTGCATTCATTTTTTATTTTATTATGTTTATAAAGGTAGAACATGAGTTTTGATTCCTGACACCTTTTTGTTAATTACAGTGTACAGAAATCTACTTCTACCTGCAAAATGTGTTCACTTATGCATGTGTACATAATTGCATAAACTAATGTAGGTTTTTGTAACCTGTGTCTACATGAATAGACGTGTGTTCATATAAACGTGCATATACACACATACAGTATATACATATACACATAAATAAACTTTATGCATATACAAATGCTAACCATTACATAATACAAGTGGACATAAATGCTTATACTTATCGGCATACTTGTGTAGGATACAAAACCCTTTATTGTGTATGTCTCAAAAGAGCAACAAAGATAACAATAAATGTACTTTGGTGAGAGAGAGAGGGAGAGAGAGAGAGAGAGAGAGAGAGAGAGAGAGAGAGAGAGAGAGAGAGAGAGAGAGAGAGAAACAAAGGGTTCAATAAGAAACAACACTAGAAGCCACATATTGTTCATCAGTGACAGTGAAGACCTGATAAATGAATAATAAAGAGCTTAAGACGGACGTGAGAGAGAGAGAGAGAGAGAGAGAGAGAGAGAGAGAGAGAGTCCTATCCGGTAAAGGATGGTTAATATGAAATCCCATCCATGCCAACCTTTACTCTACTATTATGCTGCCCTCCATCCAGCTAACACACCACTCTGTATTACATCGTGATATATTTTAACCATTACACCAATCTTCTGCCGGGAGAAAACAATAGGCCTACATTATAGCATCTAGTATTCTTAGCAAATTGACGTTTATATACATCTCTCTGAAATCAACCGTTTCCGAGATATAAAATGACCAAATTTCCTGAAGCTAAAAGCGGGACACATAGGCTTAGCAATTATCCACCAATTATACAGGTGCAGCCTACAACGTACACGAACAGTAACATACTTAACTGAGCACAAAACAATTTGCTTACTTACCTTCTAATGCCTGTGCCTTCCACCAGATAATATTTGCTTCAGCATTTCTGGAGCTCATTTAAGTTTATTGTAAAATTCCAGAGAGTTATGCTTAAAGTTAAGTCTCATGATCAGTAATGCTCTGAGGGTTGGGACACTTAGTTGTGATTTTTCAAATGTCTACAGTTGTTCATCCGGGAGAGAACACGTTCGTCGATGAATTTGTTTTAGGAAGATATAGAATAAACTGAACTAATTTTAAGATGTACTAGTAAGAAATGCCTCTCTCCTTAAAGTGTGTGAATATTTCTACCCAGCGCTGGTCAGTAGGTAACTTAGCTGCGTTCCATTCCATTGCTTTTCCCTCAGTAATATAATTCTTGACATAAAAAAAAGAACTCGTCAAATAACATAGCATCAGACTTTCAAAGGCTTTCTTTTCTGAAACATATTTTTTTCTTTTTCTTTTTCAACATCTTGCCATTTTGATGTTTGCTCTAATGAGGCCCACAGCATATGAACAAAGTTTTGCAAGGACCAGACCACTGGCCTAGTACTGAGTGCATGTTTCATAAAAACCTGTAGCTATTTTCTTCAATTCAGATGAGTCAATTAGTCTACTTCCTTCAAGTTGCTTGCTAGAACCCTTGGTGAATGGGGCAAAAATATATCGTCATTCTTGGATTTCAAATTCTGCCTCAAATCATTAATTGCAACCATAACTTCCACTGCTATTGTATCTTCTTCAGTGCTTGAGATGACTTAGTGGAAAGTGGTCAACTGACAATGGAAAGTGGCTGAAGGACTATGAACAAATTCAAGCCAGTCTTCAGCACAGGGGTTCTTAAAAAAAAAAAAAAAAAAAAAAAGTACAATAGAGCATTTGCTGTGACTCAAAAAATATGACTTTAAGCCTGGAAACATTCCAAGAATTCTCTCGACACCAGGCATTAATGCTAACCTTCATGTTTTATACTACACCAGTAATTGTTTATATTCAGTTTTCAAAAAATCTGAGAAGTCTCTCAAGTTTTCTACTCTAACTGTATACAGGTATTAAATATATATATATATATATATATTTATATATATATATATATATATACATATATATATATATATATATTATATATAATATATATATATATATATATATATATATGTAAAATATATAACATATATATATATATATATATATATATATATATATATATATATATATATATATATATATATATATAATCTTAAATAACAACTGTTTTTACATCAGTTGGCTAGTAGTTGCAGGCAGTCTACACAGGGTTAAGCAAAATATTGGTACTGCATCCAACACCATTCAGTTCTTTGCCTGAGTAAGAATTAAGTTTCCTGAAAATGTTGTTAACTCATTTCTTTCGAGCTCCACCGAAATTGCAGTCTGTATTATCATCACAGAAAGCAACTAATTTCTTGTCAATGTTATGTTTTTGGATAATATCTGTTAAATATTTCGCCACAGTATCCGAGGTTTCTCCAGGTTGAGACTGAAAGTCAACGAGTTTTACTTAACACCTTCACAGGGCTTAAAGATGCAAACCAGTACAGGCAAGAGTTTGGTGTTTCCATTGTTGCTTGCATCAGTTAATATCACTACCCAATGAACTTCTTTCAACTCTTTGTCCAGTTCTTATATGTCAAATGGGGCAAATACATTTGTAAGTATTGTATGGCATTTTGTTCTGGCACAGCTAAAATTTGGCTCAAAGCATTTCTGATATATTTATCCCTTAACTGCCGGGTGATATGATATGCCGATGCGATTTAGGTGTCAGCATTTCCCGCAAGTGCATTCCCGCCATAGTCTGGAGTGGCTTATGTTTTATCTCACCACCAAAGGGTAGGGAGAGACTCCCGCCAGCACATGCAAGTGTGCTTCAGTCTGTCCAGTGACTCTGCCAGGTGTAGAACGAAATTTTCTGAAACCTCCTCGTGTGATTCCATTCCCACATCATGCAGACCCCTTGCCTCATCCACCCCTGACAAGCCTCCGCCCAAAGATGCTAGGAAAGGGCTCAGTGATCGTGCCACATGGTGTGCCTTGGTCGCCACTGCGCCTAGTTTATCTTGCAGTGGAGAAGTTATCTTGTTGAAAGCGAAGTCAAAGGTGGGGCCGCATATATGCATGAAGACATCCCACTTCAGTCTCCAAAAGTTACTCATCATATTCACGCCCTTATTTATTGACATGACCACTTGCGGGCGTGGGGATGGTTTCATTCGCAAGAAGAAGGTTTGTTGGGTAATATGGCCTTTAATTTGTTTTCCTAACTGCTCTACTTTCCCTGATATGATGGTTTGAAAACAGGGTATTTTGGGAAAATTGCCTGTAGTGAGAAGACTGCGCTCTAAATCTCCCAGCGTTGAGGGTGGCACAGTCAACAGACCGGAAACTTTGATTATTCTTGACTGAATGGTAAATCCATAATCCCATAACAGCTACCAACTACAGATCCTGACTGCTAGAGGATACATATAAAAAGAAAGTACTGTAGTGACAGTTTTGCTAGATGAGGACTGGCATCAGAATCTTGGTGTTTCTGTAATGCTAGATGCTTACCAATATCATCGTCACCACCATGTGCAATGCCAAACTCCCTGTTATTTTTCATGCACCGCACATCACTCTCTTTGATTTTGTAAAAAAAAAAAAAAAAAAGTGCATTTAGATTAGAGAGCAGAATTGAAAGTGCACTTTCACATTGGCACTTTCCAAACCAGTGCAATAATCTCTCAAACACAGTATTAATTTCCCTGGTTTTTGCAGCATATCATGCATGTAGTACTGTACTCTCAGATGGCTTGACCAACACTGCATCGGTGAGTAGCAGGGAGACTGGGCTGACTGGCATAAGAAGCAGTTATGGCTAGGACACGACCGGTGTTTGTCCAAGAATTATCCTGTTCACATTTGATGTAAACCAATCCAAATATAGCACAGAAAAATGTTTGACCTTCTAAATATATTTTTATGATATAGTTTTAACAAAGTTTGTTCGTTTGTTATTGAAGTGGAATTTTTGGGAAATTCTGAGAATGTGGGACATACGGCCATAAAAAAGCAGGACTCTTGTTGAAAAATTGGGACTGTTCCACCAAACTCGGGATATCTGGTCACCTTACCAAGGTAATAATTAGCCTATTGTCTTTATAAGGCGCTGGTAAGGCAGACTCAGTTTTTAAGGGAAAGGGATAAAAGTAAAACAGATAAGGGGACCAGAAATAATTATTATTTTTTCCTTCACTAAACAAATTCCCCTCATGCAGCCACACGTTAACCAGAGTGGTTTATTTTGTCTGGGAGGGACACAAGATAGAGGGCAGTCTTCAAGTACTATAGGTCGGCATCATAACCAAAGTAAACAAACCTGAATATTCTAGAGGAAATGTACGTTGCATTCTGAGGGGCTCATATACTCGTATAAGAAAAGTTGCTTAGCCCCTCAATGGCTGCCAGTGTCGAACGATGCGTTACCATGCCATTGCTGGTGGTGACAAATGAACGCGACCTGTCAAAAACTGTGAACATTTATGGGAAGGGGAGAAAGATCTGAGAGATATTGGCACTGACCTATTTACCCTCCAAACCACTCAGGCAGTCAGTAAAACACGTGAATCAGCCATCAATGGACGTCTGTCTTTTGCTCCCCACAAGGCCAGCACCCCCTTACACTGCCAGCCTCTGCGATCATGCAAGGGCGCTTTACAAGCCCGAAAATCAGAGCTGAACTCTTTCCCATGAATGGGGGGAGTCATGAACACCACATTCAATCTGACGAAGACTCAAGAAGTAGCATTGACGACCCATCAGATGGTGAAACAGACGAGTGAGACATGACACCAACAGATGTCGATGATGATGATGATGATGACTCTGGAGATGAGGATGATGCTACCTCCTTCACACCACAAGATTGCTACATCATCGGTCAAGAAGAAAGTGGCAAAGCAATTTAATCTTGATATGAAGGTTGAGGAGGAGGTGAGCACTTCATAGGAACACCATCAGCAACACGGCATGAGTTCCTCCTCCCTTGCTTCACCATCACCACCACTTCCGTCCACCTCATGCAGCCACTCACCATCCTGCACTGTTTCACCACCTGCGCCTATACCAGGACCTTCCTCCTTGGTGCCACAAACCTTTTCTGCCCCTCGTCCTTCACAGCAGATTAAAAAAATACGTTGTAAAACATGGCTGCCTGTGACGGATCAAGAGGCACTCCAGGCAGTAGTTTCAAAAAATGAAATCACCTTCCCGATCACCCTATTCCTGGACACTGATTATGGACTTCGTACCAAGAACTTTTACTTTCGACGAAGGTGACTCTGGTGTATGTGACACAGCAGGACTGGCGGCCAAAACTTCAGTAATGAACTACTTTCTTTTGTGTTTTGATCAGTACTTGATGACACACAGTGACAGAAACATGCAAGTATTTTTTCCACCAGTCTGCCGCTCGCGAAGGACAACAAGGGACCTACAGGACATGGTTTTGGACTGAAGTGACAGTGCCTTTGTTGTAAGTGTTCTTTTGGCACTGAAATGTTGATGCCTTTGGTAAAGAATCATGCACTTGTCAAATACTGGACGACTGATGTTCTTACATGTCTCATTGTATTCGGCAGACACGTGCCTTGAAACATGTACCATAACATCCATTGTATCTTTTAATTCTCGGACAACACTGCCACAGACCCTACAGACACTTTGCGGATGATCACGTCCATTTTGGAGAACCTCAAAGTCAAGATAAAATGCTATCTTGGGGTTTTCCAAAAGATTGTGATTGATGAGTCACTGATGTTATTCTTTGGCCGTATTTCTTTCAGGCAGTACATCCTATCAAACCATCATTGTTCTGGCATAAAGATATTTGCACTGTGTGATAGTGAGGTGGATGTTTTCCTGGATAGGACAAAATACACCTGGGCAACAACAACTGATATTTCACTTAACGATTGTTTTGGCATTTCTGGCCCAGTAGTGAAGAAAATGATGTCAGATTATGTGGGTAGAAGTCATATGGTCTATACAGATAATTGGTACACATCTCCAGATCTTGGACTGCACCTGCACGCCTGGGACATTGGGTGCTATGGAACAGTGTGGTCGAACCAATGTGGCATGCCAATGTTCAGTAATGAGCAGTAATGAGCAAGATAGAGGCACTGTGGAGATGCAACGAAGAATGGATTTTCTTGCCCTGCATTGGTGAGACAAACATGATGTGTACGTGCTGTCAACTGTACACACAGCTTTTGCTGACACGGGGAAAATAGATCGTGCAACAGGCAGATGCATCTGGTAACCAAATGCAGATACAAACCACAATCATACCATGCACAGTGTGGATAAGTGCGACATGAAGAATGGCAGTGTGGAGTGCATTCATTAGACTGTCAAGTGGTATAAAAAATACTCTATCCACTTAATGGATATTTATGTTTTGAATAAACATCACTATTACCGCAAGAAATCCGGACAGACAATATCTATGAGAACGTTTGTACGGTACATGATTTTTGTGTACAAGCTCTTGGAGGAATGTGGTTCACATTCGTCATCGCCACCGGGGGGTACAAGTACAACTATTCATGTCCTTTCAGATAGGCTTGGTGCCAAGGACTGGGCTGCTGTACATTTTCTGGAAAATCTGCCATTACTCATTGAAGGCCAAGGACCAAAAAGAGTTGGCAGGAGTTCCCAGCCATGTTGCTACGTTTGTGCAACAAGAGAAAGGCGGCAGTGAGAGCAAAAACTCACTGCCAGTTAATGTCAGGGATGTAAGGTGGCTCTCCGCCCCCCCTGCTTTGATTCCCAGAATACGATACCATTGAACAGTACTGTGTATGACATTGATTACATGTAAATATTGACAAACTAGTGTGTAAAGAGCCATTTATAAAACTAAGCATATGTTAATGGTAATGTAATAAGTATGACTAAGGAAGCACAATACTGTAAGATTGACTAAGAAAATAAGTGTTAGGGTAAGCAAGAATAAGAAAATAAGTCAAGAAAACAGAAAAAAAGTGTTTCCTAGGCAGTGACTGCTTGCCAAAGTTTGCTGTTGACCTGGGAAGTGAGGGAGAGAGAGAAAAAAATCCCTTGCGCCCACTACCCACTCTACAGCACACAACCTACATCCCTAGAAGTGTAATAGTAACAATATTGTTACGTCCCAGTCCCCACACTGCCACAGGCTCCAACAGCAGTAGTACAGTACAGGAAGGACGTTGCCTAGTGAGTTGTTGTTCTTATGGTCAGCCTTTAGGTGTGCAGTACACAAGATCAGGTGAGGCGAAAATAAACACTGGCTCCTTAAAGTTCACTGTCTTTATTTTCCAAATAATTCCACTTAATTCTTTCCAACTTCACTGTTCTCACAAGCACTGGAGCTATAAACACTTTACTAACTGTTATTACACTTAATGCTTGCTAACACTTCACTTATTACACAAGTACTGAAAATAATCTTCATTGACAGTAATTACACTTACTACACTTCACTGTCTTCTCAAGTTCCAGCGATATACAGACTTCAATAACCCGTCACCGTTTGCCACTGTTTTCACAAGTACCAAAAATATACAACCTTCACCGACACTGACAGTGCATCAAAACCGACTGCACCTCGCACAAACTGACCTGAAACCCGACTAAACTCCAAATTGACTGACTAAGTAAGCTCTTCCCCATCCTTATATAAGCTTGCATTGTTCTATAAAAGTCCACTTCTCCAACATTCTAGGACATACTGTTTTGCATCAGCCCCTAGCAACAACAGTTACCAACTACGGGACATCAAAACATGCTAGAGTTGTTTTACATTACATAACACTCTAAATCATTAACCATACGAACTTAAATTACATAATTTAACAAGCAACTACTTAAATAAAACATTATAGAGAAAAGGAGCATAAAAATAAATGAATGTTTAACTTACGAAATAACTACGCTCACAAACACCAGGCAAACTGGCAAATCTGACGACTCGTACCGAAACTTACGGTACCAGAAACGTCTCGAAGGTACGAGACTACCTAACTGGCAAATCCTCCTTCATACCAATATTTTCCTTTATTCATTTATTTGTCATTATAATTCTTTTATTGTATTGCTGTCTTCTTTTCTTTCTGTTTGTAGGAAAAATATTCATATTCCTTGAATTTACAGCTATAAATCTGCAATCTCACCATCCCTTCCTGCAGCTTCCCCAGGCCGACTAGCAAATTTCTAGGCCCGGGTTCACAAACTGTCGCACGCTCTTGGCGCCTCCCTTATCGGCCATGCCGATTCCTTTTGGTGTTAAACTGGCACGCACAACTGTGTTGGCCCCAATTTTATGGTGTATAATCTCCCTTTCGTTAAGAGATTTCCGTACCACCTTCACAGGATCGTGATTAGGAAATGGAGGCACGTAGAACTGATTACATGACCCCTAACCAAAACAGTGGTGAGCTATCTGCGACGTGGAGGGAATTTCCTTATGCACAGTATGTACGCACCTATGTATGTATTTACCTTTGCACCTCTGTACATAGATACAAACGCATCTACGTATATACTTGCGTACACAACTACGTACGTAATTACGTACGCATCTTTACATATGAACGAATGTTCATGCTCACGTATGCGCCCGTGTACGTACATACGCACTCATGTGTGCACTTACATACCCATTTATGTACGTTCTTACGTCCGCACGTATGTACGTACTTAGGTACGTACCTATGTAAGTACTTATGAACGCACCAGTGTACATAGTTACGTACGCATCAATGTACGTATTTACGTACAGTCGACAGCAGAAGTTCGTCCCTCTCAGCGTGCGTGATACGAGCCTGTTGATCTGGGAACACTGTATGAGATAGAGCTGACAGGTATGGTTTAATTGGCTAATATTAAAGAAATGTGCTCGGAGATAAAAACACATTCCCTAATGATAATATTAATTGGCAGCAGGTGAGATAATAACGTTATTGTTAAATATATGACACTGATGTACGAACATCCTTCGTTACGGACACAGACGCACAGGATTATTTATACTGGAATGATGTTGCTAGGAAGTATTATGAAATAGAACGTTTGTAATCCTGAAGGTGAGGTTGCAAGAAAACATTAATTACAATGTCAGCTTCATACTAAACAAACATAGAAACTGATAGTGCTTGTTTTGCAAGTATCCGGTTTTGTTTTACAAGTTAAATCACTTCCCTTCCTGACCTCTCTCCTCACCCGTCTCTCCTTTTCCCGGTCATGCTCTGCCATCATCCACGTTTTATCGCTAATGCTGAAAATTACATGTCTGTATGTAGCGTATGGAAAGTAATCAGTATCAAAGTGTTAAATGAATATTTTCTCCTCCATCGCTATGAAGTGTTATCCATGACATGAATGTAAATGTTAGTAACATGAATAAATCGTCAATGTGGTGGTTAGGAGACATTACGCATCGTCGTTTATATAACACTTCATTCTTACAGTCCTCCAAATACACTCCCTCTCCACCCCCTCGCCGTCTCCTTCCCTCGCCCTTCCACTGTCTCCATCACTTCTCTCCCCCATCCTTCGCCCCCTGTACCAGTACCCCTTGTTTCTAGCCTGCAACACTCCGAACCCCTCCCCACTGTTTTATTGTATTGACCCTGCCCGACTTCTCTCCCTAGTCATTTCAGAAGTCTGTTTTCTCTCCCTTCCTCATTTTTGTCTCGGGAACCGAACAATATAACGACGTTTGGGTTTTGTTTTCGGACTGTTTTTTAACAGTGTGTAATATTATTATACTCATCCTGACAGTGGCGGTCAAGAGGCATTAAATGTCCAAAGAACGTCAGTCAGTGCTTGAATGTAGTCATCATTTTATTACTCCTCCTCCGTAGCCATTAATCTTTTGATTACACTTATTCTTTAAAATCCAACATACATAAAATATGAAACACAAACGACTTTCTTTTCCCCCAACAAAGGAAAAAAATAATAATCGCGTGGGATGTGTTGCACAAGAGTATGACCTACATGCATCCAGAAAATATTTTCTGGTTAAGTACTGCCAGTATTCGTGGTGGTAGTTTGTAGTTCTTCAGTTACGGTTAGATATAGCAAAATAGACGACAGTCACAAAAGCTGTATCCTTCTAACATACATTTGGCGACCATAATCATCGTACTATACGATGAAGGGGGATTATACCCCTCTGGATGAGTGGATAATTCCCTTGACGGAATATGCTTGCCGTTAGCTCAGACAGCATGCAGGTGTACGTGGAAGTATCCTATTGTCGCGGTGAAAGGGTTAATTATGGTAAATGTTCGCTTCCTGTCCATCTCAGTCGTTGTCACTCCTGTCTCTATAATATCGGCAGTTGCAGTGAGTGACTGAATAATATAAAAACTGCCGGCGCAACTGTCAGGGTCATATGCCGCCGGCCGGCAGTTGCAGAACAAACGTTCAGGGCGCTGACGGACAGCCATGCCGTTACCTTTTGTTCTGACCATGTTATGCAGCTATGGGGATGGAATGATATGGATACTATTGCTGGCTGCATCCTCTGACCTTGTAAGATCATGTGTTGAGGGAGTTCAGATCAAAGTATTTCGATGGCATATTGTTTTAGATTATAAATTAAGTAGACGTATCTCATAGGTCTCACTCTAGTGGCGAATAACAGTGTGGGGGAGGGGGGGATTATGGAAGTAGGAATACCATGGGTAAAGGAAGGGATTAGATATATTACAAGCTGGGATACAAGTACAGTAGATATGTTATAAGGTGTAGGAAGGAATAAGGGATACAGAAAGGGGGAAGGAGGCGAGGAGGGAAGGAGTCTGCAAGGAGGGGATGATATTGAACACTGATAGTTACGATGGACATATTGTTGTATAAGTAATTTGGTTACTTGTGTGTAATACAGTTTGCAGTATAACGTGCGCGAGTATTTTAATAATGTCACTACAATTACGACTTAAATGGCTGTTAATGATAATAGCTGTGTACAAGCCATGAATAACCGATCTAGTTAGGGAGGTAAAACGAAGCAGGGGTCAATTAAATGAAACTGTGGGGAGGGGTTGGGAGCGTTGAGGGAACAAGGGGTACTAAGTGATGGAGACAGTGGAAGGGGGAGGGAAGGGGACGGCGACGGGGTGGAGAGGGAGTGTATTTGGAACACTGTTAGAATGAAGTGTTATATAAACGACAATGCGTAATGTCTCCTAACCACCACATTGACGATTTATTCATGTTACTAACATTTACATTCATGTCATGGATAACACTTCATAGCGAAGGAGGAGAAAAAATTCATTTAACACTTTGATACTGATTACTTTCCCCACACTACATACAGACAAGCAATTTTCAGCATTTGCGATAAAACGTGGATGATGGCAGAGCATGACCGGGAAAAGGAGAGACGGGTGAGGAGAGAGGTCAGGAAGGGAAGTGATTTAACTTGTAAAACAAAACCGGATACTCGCAAAACAAGCACTATCAGTTTCTATGTTTGTTTAGTATGAAGCTGACATTGTAATTAATGTTTTCTTGCAACCTCACCTTCAGGACTATTACAAAACGT
>NC_137012.1:3923517-3956017 GCF_032717465.1 Coenobita brevimanus
ATGAAACCCCAAGCATGTTAAAGGATGCAGGATTAAGCTCAATATTATTAAACATTAGTGGGTATACCTGTTGAAGATTTTGTCGGGTTGATAGGTGCAAAAACTGAGTCTTTGATGCATTAAAAACAACCAGATTATTTTTACCCCAGTCAGAGATATGAGCCAAGTCAGACATTAGGTGTTCCATAGTCTCATCCCTTGTTTGTTGAAGTAACTGCTGAGATGGACATTGCGGGAATCGAATGGAAAGGTGAAGGGTGGAGTCATCAGCGTATAAGTGGATAGGGTTAGATGTACAGCTTAGAAGGTCATTGATAAATAAAAGGAAGAGGGTTGGTGATAGGACAGAGCCCTGAGGAACACCATTGTTAATAGATCTAGGAGAAGAACAATGGCCGTCTACAACAGCGGCTATAGAACGACCAGAAGGGAAGCTAGAGATGAAGGCACAGATAGAAGGATAGAAACCGTAAGAGAGCAGTTTGGAAATTAAAGATTGATGGCAGACTCGATCGAAAGCCTTTGAGATGTCAAGTGCAATGGCAAAGCTTTCGCCAAAGTCCCGAAAGGAGGATGTCCATTAGTCTGAAAGGTAGGTGAGAAGATCACCTGTGGAGCGTCCCTGACGGAACCCATACTGACGATCAAAAAGAAGGTTGTGATAGGAAAGATGCTTTAAAATTTTTCTATTAAGAATAGACTCGAAAACTTTTGAGATACAGGATGTTAAAGCATTTGGACGATAGTTATAGGATTGGGAATGGTCACCCTTCTTTGGGACTGGCTGAATGAGAGCAAACGTCTAGCAAGAAAGGAAAGTACAAGTTGATAGACAAAGGCGAAAGAGTTTGGCCGGGCAGGGTGTAAGCACAGAAACACAGTTCTTGAGAACAACAGGAGGGACTCCATCAGGCCCATATGCCTTATTAGTATTGAGGCCTGTGATGGCAGAAAATACATCAGCTGAAGAAATTTTAATGTCAGCCATGAGGAAGTCAGAGGGGGAAGTGATGGCGGAACAGCACCGGAATCATCTAAGGTGGAATTGGAGGAGAAAGTCTGAGCAAAGAGATCTGCTTTATCAGTAGAAGAAATAGTTACAGAGCCATCAGAGTAGAAAAAGGGAGAGAAGGGTGATGAGGTAAAGTTGTTAGAAAGGTTTTTGGCAAGGTGCCAGAAGGAGCGGGTAGAATTCGAGTTAGAGAGTTGAGAGCATTTGGTATAGATGAAATTATTTTTAGCAAAGCGAAGAACAGACTTAGCACGATTCCGGGCAGAAACATATAAAAGGTGTAATTCAGGGGTGGGTTGGCTCCGGTACCTTTTATAGGCCCTCTCCTTGTTGCGGACAGCATTAGAACAAGCGTGATTAAACCAAGGCTCCCTTGCATTTGTCAAAGGATATGGGAAAGGAATGTATGCTTTCATGCCCAAGAGAATAACCTCTGTAATGCGCAAGGCACACTCAGATGGCTCCCGGCCATGGAAGCAATAATCATTCCAGGGAAAATCAAAGAAGTACCGCCTGAGGGCCTCCCAATCCGCAGCTCCAAAGTTCCACAGACGGCGTTTTTTTTGGAGGATACGCAGGCCGTACTGGAGCATAAGGACAGGTTAAGGTGATAAGGTTGTGATCGGAGGAGCCCAATGGAGAGAAAAGATTAACAGTGTAAGCAGAAGGATAAGTTGTAAGGAAGAGGTCAAGTACGTTGGAGCTCTCTCCAAGGCGTTCAGGGATACGGGTAGGGTGCTGTACAAGCTGCTCTAGGTCATTAAGGATAGAAAAGGTGTAGGTTTATTCACCAGGTGTATCAGTGAAAGAAGAGGAGAGCCAAAGGTGGTGGTGAACATTGAAATCTCCTAGAATGGAGATTTCAGAGAAAGGAGAAATGGATAGAATGTGTTCCATCGTAGAAGTAAGATAGTCAAAGAATTTCTGATAGCCAGTAGAGTTAGGAGATAAGTAAACAGCACAGATATATTTAGCCAGAGAATGACAAGAAAGCCGAAGCCAGAATGTAAAGAATTCAGAAGAATCAAGTTCAGGAACACGAGAGCATGATAAGTTGTTGCGTATATATACACAACAGCCACCTTTGGCTTTGAAATGAGTATAGAGAAAGTAGGAGGATACAGAAAAGGGTCTGCTGTTAGTTGCCTCAGAAGCTGAGTCTTAGTTAGAAAAAGAAGGTGAGGTTTAGAGAAGGAGAGGTGGTGCTCAACAGAGCGAAAGTTAGAGGAAAAGCGACGAATGTTGCAGAAATGAAGAAGAAGAGAGTCAGACAGTGGTTCCAGGCATCTTGAGTCGTCACCGGGAGAGGGGCAGAAGGTGGTGAGGCTATGTTATTTGACGCCATTATTTTTTTTCCAAATTTTGAAAAGGGAGTGCGGTGTGTAGTGTGCATGTACTTCGTAGTTTGGTGTACTGTAGATAGTTAGAGAAACTTGTATTAGAGAGCATGCTGGCCTACTCTGTGTTACTGAGACACTGAAAAAGTTCAGCAAAGGGGGATGGTCGGGACCTTCCAGAGGACTGATGAAACGGGAGCTCTAGCTCTCCCTGTCATCATATATATATATATATATATATATATATATATATATATATATATATATATATAATTACGGATATATTCATGTACAGTATTTACGAACATACGTGATTACTTATGTATGTACGTGAATACTTTAGTTTGCCTTGGGATACATTTAAACTAAGTCTGCTAATTTCAAGTCGGATCACTTCTATCTAAAACGGGTCCAAGCTGGCGCAGGAGGCGGAGCATCGGAGTGATGTCAGCTGGCACGAAACCCAATTTCAGTTGACACCTGACTGTGGTGGTGAGTGGATGTATGCTGCACTGTCTAGATCATGACACATTTTCAGTCCGAAGTGAGGGAAGGGACTGAAATGTGTAAGGGAAGGTATGGGGGTGTGAGGGAAGGTGTAGGGGTATGAGGGAACCTACTGCTATGTTATACTGTTAAATGAGTCTGCACTTCTTCCCCTTCTTCGTTTTCCCTTAATATTAATGTTTAATTTGAGTCTGCCCTTTTATACATTTTCTGTTACTTTAGCCGACTGATGTCACACACAAGTCACGCATCCCTGCGCCCTGAGGGAAAGTGCACCGACTTGGTATTAGTAGACTTAGTATTTAAGGACGTACGTGATACCGTGTGTAAATGAACATGTGTAAGTATTTATGTAAAGTACTGTGGAGAGAGGGAGGGAAAGGAGGAGGGGGAAGGGAGGAAAAAGGGGGAGGGTTTGATGAGTCAAAATTCAGTCACGTGATAGATCGATGGCTGTTGATTGGCCGAGCATATTCCCCCCAAATAATTCCTTGCTCTCCGCGGAAGTGACTTTCGATGGGACTCGGGGAGCCAAACCCAGCACTGATGCATAGCTCTTGAAAGATGGTCATTGTCTCCCATACAATGTGGTGTGGTGCTGTCATCCAGCTAAAGTTAGTGAATCTGGGGCTTGGACTTAAAATTTTTTAACCTGTTTCTACCTGGTCTCACAGGTGTCTTTACCACAGCCAATTTGGAAGTCTGCCGCCTTCAAAATTCATGTCCCTCTTCCTCTGGCTGATTTGATCTGGTATGGAGTTGAATACAGCTCCCCGGGATCTGTGACTATGTGAAATAGGGGGTTTATCTGGGACCCCCTGTAGAAAGTTGTCGAGTTCCCTCTTGAACACCTCCACACTGCAGCCGGTTGTGCCCTTGATGTTTCTTGGGAGGCAGTTGAAGAGTCTTGGGCCCTCTGTGAGGAAGGATGTTGCCTGCACTGTTTTGAGCCGTTGGCTTTGCGCAATGAAGGTGTGTCCGTAGCAGGTACGGCCGAACCTGGGGTGTGTCAAGCTCTTGATTCCTCTTTCCGTCACTTTTGCAGGGTTTGGTACTTTTTCCTTCAGAATCTTCTAGGTATATACGTATAATATACCCCTCTCTTCTCTGCAGGGAGTATAGCTTGAGTTCCCTAAGCCTGTCCCAGTAACCCAACTTCTCAGGGAGTCACAATTTTCTGGTGAAGACTCTCTGTATTTGTTCCACTTGCTGAAATTCACCAATTTTGTGTGGAGACCACAGCTGAGACAGGTACTCCAGTTTAGAGAGGACCAGGGATTTCCAAATTGGTCATAGATGTTCAGGGTCTCTGGTATAGAATGTTCGCAGAATCCACCCTGTCATTCGTGCATATTTGGATGTTTTTTCGATATGTTCAGTGAAGGTGAAATCATTAGTTATTTGTATCGCCAAGTCTCGTAGGGATGTCTTTTCCTTGATGGCTTACGGTCTGGCGTAGTATGTCCTGGTGTGTGGCTGGCCCATACTGTACCTCATTACTTCAAAATTTTCGGGGTTTAACATCATGTGGCCCCTGACATTAGTTGTGGTCCACTCACATATTTTGTTCGGGTCCATCTGGAGCTTTTCAGTGTCCCTCTCGGTCTTAATCTTTCCACAGATCCTAGTGTCATCAGTGAATGAGGTGGCTTGTATAGTCGCCCCAGGAAGTGATGGCAGAGTTTCAGATTACTTCGGTCACTCTGCACTGATATACGTTCAATGAAAACTTAGTGAATATATGGTAAAACTTCTGTGCCTCCATTATGTCATATAAAATGAAATATATATATATATATATATATATATATATATATATATATATATTATATCACGCTAAGAATTATGTAGAACAAATAACATGGGGTAGTGATATATTAGAAGTTAACACTCAGATACTTCTCCAGATTTGAATAAATGTGTAACGTATTACTCTGCGCGCAGTGCGCAGCATATCTCCATGTTCCTGATGTATTTGCTTCCCAGGATTTCAAATGCAGATGCTGTAGTTTCCAAGACCAGTTAAAATTCATGTGACTGCAATACACTACCTTATTTTCAAATGCTATGGTGATGATACAGCAACAATAAGGATGCCGCAACAATGAAGTTTTACCTAGTAATGATACCCTACCTGAGGTAGCAGCAAGACCATTCTGCCTTTTATTCCTTGTCTTCCCCTCGCTTATAATAATTTGCGACTTTATTCCTAATGCATGCAAAATTATTTTAAGCTGTAAGTAGATATGAGAGATTTTAACTTTTTCTCATACACTAGGCAATGAAGAGGACCAAAGCGTGAGTTTATACTCTTGCAGTACAATAGCACATACTTTTTGCTGTATCTATTAATCTCTAGTATCTCTCTTTTTAAATAAATTTCTGTGTCCTGCTTAACTGAAAATGCTGATTTGAAAGTTTTGAACTCAGTGATTTGTTTATGAACATCTGCATTTTGTTTCTCTTGCCAATTGTTTAGACACTGAGGATACTAGGCTATGACACATGTTTGTCATTCTCCAAGGAGCTCCGACTCTCGGCAAATTTTTGAGGTTTTCCTTATTTTTCATTCAGTGATAGTCCCCTGGCTTATCATAAAACTTCAAGAGAATTTTCTAAATGAAAAATTGGCCAGATGCAGTGTAATGACTGCATGTCTTGAGTAAATGCTGTTTCCTTCCATGCATGTTGATCGAACCATTTAAAATAGCCTACTAACACCGCATTCCTGCTTTCTGTCATCGTCCATGGAGACAACAAAAACGGAAATAATGACTTTGAATTATTCCTTAGTGTTGTTACGGAAATTATTTTATAAATAATAATGACTGCTTTTAATTGATTATTAAAGCCCTTTTCTTTTTAGTATTATGCTAAAAAATTATAGTGTTTTACTATATTAGATAATTATGATCTACACACATTATTCCTGACTGCCCCTGAGCGATAGCTCCGAAATTTCAATTAGTTCCTTTTAGGATTTTCTATTATTGTAATTAACGAACTGCTTCCTACAGTTTTGAAATATACCGATACTTTTTCATTTACTTCTTGTTTTCTGTAACAGTTTTACATAGTAGGTTTCACCTTGTAAAGATATAAGGAAGAATATGTTCATTATCGATGACCGAAAACTTCAGGATACTCTGCCGTCCCTTCTTAGGCCGATTGTACATGCTCCAAGTAGTTGTCAGTATCCCCAATCGTAATGAGGAACAGGATCGGGCCAAGCACGGATCCTTGAGGGACACCACTAATGACTGTGGAGTTGCTGGATCTCTTGCCACTCACACATATACTTTGACTTCTATCTTTAGAAAGTTATAGAGCCAGATCCCCAACTTGCCATCAGTGCCAGCACTTTTCAGTTTATGAAGGAGTATGCTGTGATCAACTTTGTCGAAAGCTTTTGAGAAATCTAGATATATTACATCCACACTGCAATCATTGTTTACATCATGTAATGTCTTTCCAAAGTGTTCCAGCAGTTCAGAGAGGCACTATCTCCCTTTTCTAAAACCATGCTGTCCCGGATTTAGCTTTTCTTCCCTCTCTAAAAAGTCCACCAGTTTCCTTTTTATAAGTCCATTATTTTCATTATGTGAGATGCTAGTACTACTGGTCTGTAGTTCTTGGCCAGTCCTTTAGAGCCTCCTTTATGGATGGGTGTTACTGTTCCTTCTTTTATTTTTTTCAGGTGTTTCCCCCATGTTTAGTGAACGTCTAAAAATAGTATAGAGAGGGTATGCAAGTGGCCTGTTGCACTGTTTCAGGAAAATGGCTGGGATGTTGTCTGGACCTGGAGCAGAACTGGTTGAGAGCTCACTGGTAGCCTTTATTACATCATCTATATTGAATTTTATATCCATTAGTTTGTTATATTCCTCTGGTTCCGTGGTGAAAAATTCATGTGGAAAGTATACCTTACAGTCCTCCATTGTCGTACTGAAAACGCTGTCATACTGGACTTTCAGGGCCTCTGCGATAGTTTGGTGATCGGTAATGAGTGTGCCGTCCTCATTTTCCAGAGGTCCAGTGTTCTCTTTGATGATCAGCTTCTTCCCTGCATATGCATAGAAGTCCTTAGGATTGCTTTTGATGGCTGATACTGCTTTTGCTTCCTCGAATTCCAGTTGTTTTTCGTGTGATTTTTAAAATTTGTTTCTATTTCAGTTATCTGTTTTTCAAGTTCCAGGTGATGATTGGTGGAAATTGTATTTTTTAGTTTGTTTCTTAGTCTGCATTGTTTTCTCATGAGAGTTTTTCTGTCTCTTGGGATGTTGTTCCTCTTGTGTGGCTTCCTTGCTGGTATATGTTTGATACAAATTTCTCTGCATACTTCTAAGAACGGGTCAAGTATCTCCCCTGGTTTGCTATGATCACCAAAGTGTTGACTCCACTCCATACTGTCAATTTCTCTACACACAGTTTCCCAGTTTATCCGATCGCTGAAAAAGTTGAGATTTCAGAGGAATATGTCTGTACAATCTCTTCCGCCTTCTGTGTTTCTGTAAGCATACTGTTAGTATGCTTTTATCTCCACCATGTTGTGATCTGAGAAGGCGGTTTTTGTGATGTTGTAGCTGTGGATGGAGTTTAAAATAATTGCTATCACCAGATCTAGGATATTTTTTCTAGTAGGTTCTTGGATTACTTGCTCCAGGTACTGGTCATCCATGAATTCCAAAAGTGCACTTGCTTGTTGCTGTTCTTCTGCTGTGCTGCTAGTGATTTTCCTAGCAGGCTACTGTACGTTGAGGAAGTTAAAATCTCCCAAAATTGTCATGTTTTTTCCTTCCCCCAAATATTTCGTATTTTCTCAAGTATCTGTTGTAGCGCAGAAAAAGCTACTGCAGGAGAGTTAGGGGGGCGGTACACGGTTATCATATATCTCCTATTCTTTAATTCAGTTACCAGTCCTTCAATTGTTCCATCTGAGGCACTGTGGATTACCTCTGCACCTGGGGTGAGGTCCTTTATTACATAAAGTGCCACCCCTCCGTGGCTCCTGTTTAGTCTGTCTGTTCGAAAAAAAAAAAAAAAATTATAACTGTCAGTCTTTACCTCTGGGTCCAATATCTACTCCCATAAATGAGTTTCTGTAACTGTCGTAAATGTATAACCATTTTCTTTTGCCATTTCTGAAAAGAAGGGTACTTCGTTCTTATTGGTCATGGGGTACAGACCCTGGATGCTATAGTACAGAAACTTCTCTATGCAATTATGTCATGGGCGGCTGGATAGCCCACCGAGGATGCCACTGGTTGTATGCAGGATTCTGTAGTTGGCCTTGAGGGTTCATTTGTACTTGCTGTACTGGTATTTGAGGACCTTGTATTGTTTGGGGTGCTTGTTTTTGCTGCTGGGCAAACATTTGTATAATTTGGGTTATTTGCCATTCCAGGTTGTTTAGTCGATGTTCTAAAAAAACCCTGCGTCGTTTCCTAGTGTTGTTGGGTTGTATCCTGGGTCTCATGTTTCTGGGCCTGATCTTTGGAGGGCCTTGACCTTGTGTTGGCAGTCCTGGCTTTGGTTTTCAGCTCCAATTTTTGTTGCCTCTGCATTACTTTCTTCGTTCCATGCAGGTGTGTACCTGCACTTCGTTCTTGTACATATTCCTTCATTCATGGATTGAAAGCATAGTTTGGGGTGGTAGTAAGTGCATTTACGTTCAATTGTGCAACCTTTGTGTTTATCCAGGCCGTTTTTCAGTAGCTTTGGGCACAGCTTTGGGTGTGTGAACTTGCACCCTTTGCCGCTGATGTGATGTCGACAGCTGTTTGTCTTATAGAAGTAGCAGATTATATTTTTGGATTTATGGTTCTTACTGTACTACTACTATTTCTATTGGTATCCAGATCCTTGTTTTTGTTTTGCTTCTGTGACATCAGTACAACTATTTTGGCCCTCATTACTCAATTTAGCATTTCCTACCTCTCTACTCTGAGTTGGTGTTGTTTCTGGCACAATTTCAGGGGATGCTAATGTCAGGCAAAAATCAGTATCTTCTGGTTGGCTTCCCAAGATTACTGTGTTGTCTACTTTTCTATTGTTTTCAAATGATGCGCTATTATGGTTCACTCTTGCTTCATCCTCTGGCGTCTCTCCTGGGCCTTCTAATCACCACCTAGCCCTGTCTTTTCTAACTTATCTTGCACCATGTCATCTAGGCCTGTATCAATGTTAGTGTCTCTTTTGTCTAGGCCTAGAGCTTCCTACCTGTGTGCTGGGCTTTTTGTTACCTTGGCGTACCATTGCTGCGGCAGCTTTATTTATCCACTTTGTGTCTGCATACTTTTACATGCAGCATTTCTCACTAGTGTTCGTTCTTTCGTTTACAGATTCCCTGCACCTATAGTGCAGGCCGGGCCATACATTAGCCTGCTCAGTGGGGTATGGGCTGATTAAAAAATAGTAAGGGTGAAGACAGGGCCTGGGGATTGCCCAGCACACACGCCCTGTCTCCTGGCTGGCTTTGTGGTATGTGTGTCTCACTTGTGAGTTTACGGTTTCTATTGTCTTAGCAGTGAATCTGATATAAAGGTAGTCCACTGCACACATAATGGATCCACAACTTAAAGTCCGTACACAAAATAGTGAAATCCATTTCGTTGTCCACCCGCAAGTGCCTCACTGTGAGTTTTAGTTGTCATTTATTTCAGGGACCATTTTGTAAACTTCCCAGAATAGTACAGTATACAGAAATTTTCTTTTTCTTTATCTTCTTTACTCACGGTACTGTAGTTGTTTTTCGCCTGCTTACAATATTTTCCTGTTTTACTTCTTTAATCCTTTACTGTTTTTATTCACTTCCAGGCCACGCACTGACCGTGTTGATTCGGCTCTCCTCTCTCAAAATTCATATCAAAATCAAAAAAGAAAAAAAAGTATTCCAGGATATTCTTCCAAACGAAAAATCTCCCCAAGGGTTGTCCCTAAATGCACACAATTGCACCCATTATCTGGAAACAGACTAAAGATAGCATCATGCTCCTCGCCTTCGACACACCATACCACCTAGACTGAAAAAAATATATATATATATATTTTTAGGTACACATTAAGTACTGAATTTGTTCATTTTACATTACTTTCTTTTGCACAAGCATTTCAGCACCATATGAGGTGTTTTCGTGGTAAATATATGGATGTAAAACCTTCCATGACCTTCGCGATAATCATTTCGTGCGAGGTGCTAATGTCGGGTCTAATCGAATTTTGGCCGTGACGGTTCAGTTCATACACACACAGCAGCACCCTTATCTGGTAACGGATTAAAAGAAGCATCTTTCGCCTCTCTCTTGACACACACTATACCACCCAGACTACAAAACTAACTCCATTCTAGCATAAACACAATAAACATAAAAAATAATAAAAAATATTTTTATATGAAAGTACCCATATTATGTACTTATTTTGTTCGTATTACATATTTCTAATAATTCCAAACTATTTCATTTTCTTTTTTTCTTTTTTTTTTTTTGGGGGGGGGGACGAAATTGTAGAAGCGCACATTTGCTTAGTTTTCATAGGCGCTTCCTTAAGTCAGTTTGTTAATTTTTCTGCGATTCATCACGAATCATAGGGTGGGTTTAAGAAACTTAAAATTACATCGCTGGGTGTGCCAGACGGATCTCTTCAAGTTGGAAAAAAAAAAAAAAAAAAAATCCAAACTTGGGTAAATGGTCGCGGGACCGGCCTGGGGAGCCCGTAAATTTCTGAAGGCACGGCCATTGGAGGGTTAGAATAATAGGTACCTTACACGTTATTTAGGCTCGCTGGTTTTTCCTGGTGCGAGTTTTGTGTAAATGTAAAAATTATATATATATATATATATATATATATATATATATATATATATAGATATATATATATATATAGATAGATAGATAGATAGATAGATACACACACACACACACACACACACACACACACACACACCGGTATTTCGTCACCCAGACTCTACCTCATTTAAAGTTTACCTCTTAAACCTTTCGTTTTCTGATGGGTGACTCGAGAGAAAACGCTTGCCGGAGAGCATAGACCATTATTTTTCCAGCGTTTATTTTTCGTGTGTGTGTGTGTGTGTGTGTGTGTGTGTGTGTGTGTGTGTGTGTGTGTGTGTGTTTTGTCTACACATCAGGTGCAAGCGCATGTATTGTCCTTGTCCTTGTGCTGGAATTTTGAATCGAGGTAACTTTATAATGCACATCGTTTTTGTCTATCTGCCTGTGCATGTGACTATGTATATGTATCTATTTAGGTTGTGTATGAATATACATGTCCCCTTTCTATGTATGTATGAATATATCACATATATGTGCATGTAGCATATGTATATGTATGGACGCCTGTACACATACCCACATCTTTATACATGCGTACCTATCCTGTACAGTACATGCAGTATCTCGCTACATGTGCGTGAATACAGTATATATAGTATATATAATATATATATATATATATGCAATGTGCCTATCTGCATACGAAAGTCCATACGTGTGTATCTATGTACTACTTTATTCATCTCAACCACAGCAACTTCCGGTATAGTAAAGGATGATAATAATTCATACCTTCACCAAAACCACTACAATAGCCACCGCCACCACAATTATCAGTCACCACAACTACCATTGTCTGCTACAACTGACTACCACCACAATTACCACCATCACCACAGCTACCATTATCTAACTTACCACAATTACCCCACAAATACCATCACCACAACTACAACTACCACCACAAAAATCATTGCAACCACATTTTCCACTACTACTACAGCTACCACTAGCACAACCACAACTTTCACTATTCGTCCAGTATTACAGCATTCACCTCAGCTAACATCTATCCAAGCTTCCACACCACAACTACAACTATCCACCAGAAGTACCACCATGGCTGCAGCCGCCCAAACTCCCGCGTCGTACCCAATTACTGACACCACCACAGCTGCCACCATCACTACTGCTACCACTATAACCACTACTATTATAACATACCAAAGTTGTTATCACCACTACAACTTCCATGATTACCGCTACCACCACAACTACAACAAATCCACCACAGCTATGCCATCAACAGTAGACAATTATATATTACTATAAACACAGTCGTCATACCTCACAATTACCATCATCAACTTTCATTATAGCCACAGTTACCACAGCCACCACAACTACCATTATCAGCTATCATTATTACCGCAACCCCACAACCACCATCATCAAATATAACTATAACCACAACCACCACAACTAACATAACCAGCATCACAAACTCAACCACCACAACTACCACAACCACCACAACTACCACAACCACCGCAACTACCACAACCAACGCAACTACCACAACCACCACAGTTGCCACAACCACCACAACTGCCACAACCACCACAACTTCCACAACCATCACAACTACCACAACCACCTCTCTGCAATTCATTATAACCACAACCTAATATCAGCCACAGCAAATTCTCTCCATCATTACCTCCATAACAGTCTTCCCAAAATTACACCTCTTAACAGGTCAAATATATAAATCAGTCTTTGTTAATCAAATCAATATTTTCATATACCACTCAACGAATATAGCTTTTTAAGACGGAGCTCACTGTACCTGCATGTGTTTTTATGCAAGTTAATTAGGGCTTATGATAGTGAAGGGGTTAATGAAGGCTGCATCTAATCCCTAACCCCCACAAGACATCTCCTCGGTTGAATAAAATCGTCAGGTGTAAGTTAGAATAAAATGAATCACGTCATAAAATGCGGGGGATTCTTATAAGTTCTTAAAGATAATAACTTAATTCCGCTATTAAAGTGCAGATGGAAGTGAATAATTATGAATTATGGACTGAAACAGGGTTGTGTGATGTCTCAATGGCTGTTTAATATATACTGTACATGGATGGGGTTGTAAAGGAGGTGCAGGGTAGGGCAGTGGATGTGGGGGTGGCACTAATGAATGAGGGTGAGACTTGGATTATTCCGGTGTTGCTGTTTGCTGATGATACAGTATTGTTGAGTGAAGATGAATGGGAGTTGCAAGGTTTGGTGAATGAATTTGGGACAGTGTGTAGGAGGATGAAGCTGAAAGTTAATGTAAACAAAATTAAAGTTATGGTGTTTGAGAGGAATGAAGTCACAGAATGTACAGTGAGGTTGGATGGTGAGGATATGGAGAATGTGAGTGCATTTAAGTACTGTACTTGGGTAGTGTGATGAGTAAGGATGGAACTTTGGGGGATGAAGTACGTGAAAGGGTACTGCAGGGAAGAAAGGTTGTTGGTTCACTGAAAGCAGTGATGAGAAATAGGGAGGTGAGTATGGAAGTCAAGAAGTCACTGCATGATAGTATTGTGATCCCTACCCTGACGTATGGACGCGAGGCGTGGACCTTGCAAGAGGGGAACAAGTCAAGAATGAGAGCAGTGGAAATGAGTTACTTGAGAGGAGCATGTGGAGTGACATGGAGGGACAGGTTGACGAATGAAGAAGTCAAGGAACGTTGTGGGGTGGATGTGGATGTGGTTGAGAATATTAGGAGAAATACACTGAGGAGGTTTGGACATGTGGAGAGAATGGAGAAAGAAGGACTGACTAAGAGGGTGTATGTAGGTGAGGTGGAGGGAGGGACAGGGAGGGGTAGACCGAGGATGAGGTGGAGGGATGGAGTTGAGAGGTATATGAGGAAGGGGAGGGGAAAGTTGGGGGGAGGGTAGTCAAATGGTGGGTGACAAGAGCTACTTGGAGGCGTTGTGTCTGCGGCCACCGTTTGCGGGGTTAGGGCGTCGGGCTATAGATATAGACAGATAGATAGACGTCATAAAATGCGGGGGATTCTTATAAGTTCTTAGCGATAATAAACTTAATTCTGCTAGTAAAGTGCAGATGGAAGTGAATAATTATGAATGCGGGTAACGATAATTATCAAGCTCAGTTATTGACGAGAGACGCAATAACAATTTATGCTGGGTCAAACTGTGAAATACTTTTCTTCTCTGATGGTACACATAACTAATAATTTGTTCTAGTTAAGGTCTCTAGGGTTTATTCATCTGATAAGAAAGTTTTCAGAATGGAGGAGTTAGATGAAGTCTTCTCTAACTAGTAGTACCATACGTCTCCCAGGACAGAGAGAGAGAGAGAGAGAGAGAGAGAGAATCATCAGGGGTCACAATAGGTTAGCTTGGCTAACCGTAAACCAGGCAACATTATACATCTCGTGAGACAGGACACCAATTGTCTTGCAGCACAGACAGGGTGGAATAAAGGAAGGTACTGTCGGTAGTGATCAGTGGTAACATGCATGCATGTGGAGCACGAGGGCCTGAGATTGGGTCTCGGCCAGACCAGTGAATAATTTGTTAAGTTTCATTTCGGTCATTACATATTTCCTCCAGTTTGAAAGCGCTCTCCAAACCCGAGTAAGTGACGTCCTTTTGGCCTTTGTAGTAACAGTAAGTCAGTCTAATTTTTTTTTCTTCTTTTTTTTTTTTTTTTTTTTAGAAAATGAACAACGTTGTAATAACAGAAATGAAAACACATTAATCACTGTCGTGGCCGAGACTCAGTCTCAGGCCCCCGCGCTTCATACGTGTGCACGTTACCACTGAGCCATAGAGAGAATCCCTGCTTCGCCTCAAGTCAATGGGGGCTTTTATACACCCCATTACAAAGTTATCTTTATGCAGCTTACGGTATAAACTGCGTCTGAATATTATCACCACCTTGTCCTAATGGCGTGTAAGTGAACTAAGTTCATAAATTTTGGTTTCAGTTTCCTTCATTATCTACTGTACATGTGCTCAGTATTCACTGGATATTAAAGGATGTAAGGTAATCTCTCAGGAATTTGTGACTCCACATAATAATCGGCCAGTAACTTTTTTTACTTTCAGCTGTCCTCTACTAAATTTAACTAGCACAGTGTTATCAGGTATTGAAAAAATAATAACATTCAAACATTACATTTACAAGATGCGATGAATATCTGTCAAACTGTGACTTATTTTTCACAGTAAAATAATCACTTGTAGAAGTGTGCGATGGGAGTGTGTTTGGTATACTGGACGAAAACTAATTAAGTCAGACATCATCCCTACGTTCAGGACAGCCGCACACCATCATCATCACCAGAGTTTGCAGGATGAAGCTGGGAAAGATGAAACTGAAGCAGAAGCAAGAACAGGAATAGCAAAGGCGAAGCTGGAGCTGAAGCAAGAACAGGAGCACCATACAGATGAGGGAAGAGCAGGCAGGGTGATGCTCTGCCTGGTCACGTGTGTATGAGCCCTGCCTGGTCAAAAGGGAGGAGCAGGCAGGACATTGCTCTGCCTGGTCACGTGTGTATGACCCACGTGATCAGGTCACCACCACCACGTCACACAAGCATGGCAGGGAACATTCCTCCCCTCCCCCCCCCCCAGCAGTTTCAACCCCAAAGAAGGCTGCACTGGATTCAAGGTCGACCTCAAGTCTGTGCCAGACCTCCAGTTGTAAGAAAGCTGCATACTTGGCCATCACCAAGCTGGAGAGGGATTACCCAGACCTCCAGCTGAATGTCCAACCCAACCTGCAAGGGGAGTTCATCATCATCCCGAAAGACGAAGCATCACCTGAACAACTACAGGTTCTTACTGAGGACAGGGATGCATCAATCCAGCTGCAGCTCCTTGAACCCTCAGAGAAGTGCTCAAAACCAGTGCTGATGAAGTACCCCCTCGACCACCCTGTTAAGGCAATGCAGGCCCACCCACAGCTGGTCTTTGCTGAGCACCTCAAAATGAAGAATGAAGTCGAAGTCCACCAAGTGCTGGTAACAGTGGTGGGACCCCAGCCAGAGAAACTCGACCCAAGGTGATGGGGGAGATTCTCTCCGTGCCCCTACACACCATTACAAAGTTATCTTTATGCAGCGTACGATATAAAATGCGTCTGAATGTTATCACCACCTTGTCCAAATGGCGTGTAAGTGAACTAAATTCATAACACTTTAAATCATTTACCATACCAACTTAAACTACATAATTTAACAAGCAATCACTTAAATAAAACATTAAAAAGGAAAAGATCACAAAAATTAATGCATAACTTACGAAATAACTATGCTCACAAACAGCAGGCAAACTAGCAACTCTGACTTGTACCGATGCCGGAACTTATTGTACGAGAAACATCTCGAAGATACGAGACTACCTAACTGGCAAATCCCCTTTCATAACAGTGTAGTCCTTATTTGAACAAATGAAGATTTAGGTTAAATATAAATCTCTACACTTCTATTGAATTTGATTGCTTCCGTAAAAACCGTCATCAGTGCCGAATGGTAATGTTGAAAAATCAGACTGTTGGTTGGTGCTAAATAAGACGTGATGTGCTGTGTTGCTGGTATTTTTTTGCCTGTAAATATTGTTGGTTGTGCTGCATATGGATGTACAAACAGAACTGGACCTCGCATGCGTCTTTTCTGATTCCCTAGAGATCCAGGAAGAGGGAAAATATGGGAAAATAAGGTCAGAAGAGCGAACTGGTCTGCCAGCGACAATCATCGACTTTGCCAGGTAAGGTATATTCATTTTACTTGTAGTTTTCCCATTAATAAAAAGATTTGCCATACTGTAATGTACACTGAAGGACACATTGTTAAGGAAACTGAATATTTTCATAAATAAAGTGCAAGTACATTACATGAAAAGCTGGACCTCATGTTTTGCCGCAAGGTAAGACACTAAGATTGATGGCCTCATATTCCAGTTAGAAGTCTAAGTTATGGATTTTCAACAAACAGTAACCTATATAGAGTGATTTTCTGCTATGGGATTTCCAGCTATTGCTTCAGGGCCAGGTACTGGAGCACTATTAATGTTAAGCTGTTACCTGGACAAATATGTAAACACTCGATATTCATGTATCTAACGTCGTCCGCAAACTCACTCACTCATCTTTATATGCTTGGATATTATCCTACGTAATGTATAGAGGAATATATCATATTGCTGCATCTTTATATATTAAAAATACAACACCTAGTGCAAACATAGAATTAAAAATATTCAAAAGCCGTCAATAATACGTGAAGAATAGTTAACTGACTGGTGGTATCTGGCAACGTGCTACTGGTCTCTATATGAACGCGAGAGAGCGACCCAAACGTAAACAGGGTGCCAGGTCTACAGAAATTTCTGTATTTCTACAGATTTTTGGAAGGAACTACAAAAGTACAGAATTTTGTGCTTAATCAACAGATATTTTGATATATTACAGAAATTCTCAAGAAATTTTACAAGCAACATGGAAAGGAATTCAATTTACAAATACCATAGAGAAATTTAGCAGTGGGCAAGAACACAGTCCTGAAAGAAAGCGTATTGTATACAGTAGTTAACCCTTGAAACGTAAAGTTTTTTATGAAATAATGTATTTTCTTTAATTTCAAATTATGTCGCTTAAGCTATATTAGACTAGTACTTGCAGTATAACAATTAATATACTTATAAACTGCTTAATCTGTGAACTAATAAGAAAATTTCAATATTAAATATATACATTTTTCTACTATCGAATGCACCGGTGTATGCCATTTTTGTTTACATTCTGAGGGAGTCAGAAGCAGGTATGTCAGAGTTAGTTTCGTAAGTTTGGACATATTTGGAATATATTAGTGGTGTTAGCGACTGTTCCTACGGTTATCTAATAAAACAAGGTTATAGTTATTTGGCCTAGAAAGTTATGAGCAAAACGAAAAGTGAAAAAGGGGCTCGCTCTTTTAGCTCTTGCTTTCAGTATTGTTTTCAGTTAGGTTCGTTTCTAACTTGACCCATAGTAACTGTGTGTTAATCCGCATTTTATGAATTTGAAATATGAAAATTCATACCATATTCTTAATTTTAATAAAACTATTAATTTTAGATTATTCATATGGAATTAATCTTTTTTTTTCTTTTAAATAAAGGCACATATATCTTCTAAGACTTATATTTGCATACCTTTTGTCAATATATGTGTGAAATTGTGATCTACAGAATTTTTTTCAAATCTCAAGAAATTTTATGGATGATTCTACAGATATTTTAGGGCCAACACCTGGCAACACCGCAAACGTTATACGCGTTGACACATACCGGCGGCCGTCCAGTCTTCCTGTAGGGTCTCTATATCGTAGGTGATAGCTTTGACTCTTACTTTAGTTATGGGACGCTATGCACATATATATATATATATATATATATATATATATATATATATATATATATATATATATATATATATATATTGTTACGGAACAGAGAAAGATAACGTACACCTTAAGTGAGAATGCTAAGAGTCACTACTGTCCCGTAAAGTTCCAGGTTCAAAACAAAAGAGTTAGGTAAAATTACAAGTTAAAGTTTAATGCACAAACTAACAACAAAACATTCAGAATTCATAAGGATAATGTAATGGCAAATAAACAGGTTAAATATATGGTTAACTGCAATAGCCTCTATTAACACGAAATTAGCAAGAGTAAATTTATCTAAGTCAGCCCTGATAAAATGAAAAAAACACCAGGTAATGCTCAGTTAATGCAAGATAAATTATTACAGATACAAACTATTATCAAAAATGACTGACATAAAACCCAACATTAATCACAAAGACCTCACTAGGCCTAAGAACTAACCCTATGCTACACAGCACAAGAAAAAATACAACAGTTATACTCAAATTACACACAGCTGCTAGATGTTTGGAGATTTCTTGAGCACTCACAATAATAATATCTGTACAGGGGAGGACAGAGATGTGAACAAAATGAGGAGCAGATCTAAGTGGCAATGATGCAGAGACTGAGCTCATTATATAGGGGCTGGCAGAGCTTGATACAACTTGTAAGAAGGACGTGCAAATGAAGCCATGGGGACAAAGAGCTGAAAATCCCGCTCGGAATAACAGAGAGAACGACTTACTCTACTATAACGGTAGAAGGGGGGGACTGAGGCAGAACACGCTCGTGATCAAACATGCAGCATACTGTGCGTTAAAATTACACAAAGGATGATGAAATCATAGGCTATGTAACACCTCCCCACAAAGAAAAAAGAAATTTACAAAGGAAATTTCTTATTACTCTAAAACAATCTGTATCTGGCATTACAGAACATGCAAAAGTCTTTCCTAGTGTTACAAAACATGAGATCTCCCTAGCACGTTCAGTCATAGGTACTTGCCAGTATCCCTTTAACAAATCAAACTTACTTATGTACCTAGCCTTTCCGATCTTGTCTATGCAATCTTCCACACGAGGGAGAGGGTAAGTGTCTGTTTTAGTTATCTGATTAACACGTCTGTAGTCGATGCAAAGCCGCTGTGACCCACCTGGCTTAGGGACTAGAGTGACAGGAGAACTCCACTCGCTCTGACAGGGCTCAATCATCTTGTGGTCCAACAGGTAGCCAAGCTTCTTCTGGATGAGAGGAACTTTCACTGGGTTCACACGGTAAGGAGGCAATTTAATTGGCTTTGCGTCTCCAACATCGACATCATGCATCAACACAGAAGTTCTTCCTGGAGTGGCACGGAACACTTGCGGGTACTCCTGCAGTAATGCCGAAAACTCCTGCCTTTCCTTGGGAGGTAGATGAGAAAGCTTAGTCTGGAGATCATTCATGATATCAGGATTCTTCCCCAAACTATCACTCAGGCTCATACTGCATGGGAGAGCTTCACTTGCAGACTCGGGTGGAACAGCTACAGTGCAGACTGGATTATTTTCGTCCCGCCTGTGATATAACTTTAGCATGTTGATGTGACATAGTTGCTTGCTCTTTCTACGATCTGGTGTGGCGATGACATAGTTGACATCACTGAGTTTCTTCTCCACGAAATAAGGGCCACTAAACTTGGCTTGAAGAGGTTGCCCATGAACTGGTAGCAGAATCAAAACCTGATCTCCTGGCTGAAAGTGGCGTAACCTGGACTTCTTATCATACCCAGTCTTCATCTTCTCCTGAGCAGCTCCTAAATTCTCTCTCGCCAGCTGTAAAGCAGTGGACAGCCGTTCTTTGAACTTCATCACATACTCCAGCAGGTTGACGTCATCTTCCTCCGACAGCCAGCATTCCTTGAGTAACTTAAGGGGTCCTCTTACTTCATGGACAAACAGTAGTTCAAAAGGTGAGAAGCCCAGTGATTCATTTGGAGATTCTCTTGCGGCAAACACAACGAATGGAAGACCTTTATCCCAGTCTTTCTGATGTTCCAAACAGTATTTCTTGAGCATCGATTTGAGTGTTTGATGATATCTCTCCAACGCTTCTTGGGTCTGGGGATGGTAAGCCGAAGACGTGATCTGGGTGATGCCCAACTCTTTCAGAGACTGCTTGAAAACGTTTGACATGAAATTACTTCCCCGGTCTGACTGTACCTCCTTGGGCAGACCAAACTTTGTGAAGAACCCTAGCATTTCCTTAACCACGTTCTTTGCTGAGATATTTCTAAGCGGAATGGCTTCAGGATAACAAGTAGCCATATCAATCAGGGTCAACACATAAGAAAATCCTGTAGAAGTCTTAGGAAGAGGGCCCACAATATCCACCAACACACGGGTGAAAGGCGCCTCAAAAGGAGGAATGGGAACTAGAGGTGCAACCTTTTCAGTCTGATTACACTTCCCCACAACTTGACAGGTGTGACAAGACTTACAATACCAGGAAACATCCCTGAAGATACCTGGCCAGTAGAAGTGTTTCAAAATGCGTGCCACAGTCTTCCTCACTCCAAGGTGTCCTGCCAAACTGGAATCATGAGCCACTCTAATGATATCCTGCCTACAAACACGAGGGATGACAACTTGATGTACAACCTCCCATTCACAGTCGGCTGATGCTGTTGGGGGTCTCCACTTCCTCATAAGTACTCCTGACTTTACATAATAACAAGTAGAAGCACCGGCTGACTTTTCTTCACTGTAAGCAGAGTTAGCTAGACCTTTCAACTCAGGGTCAGCAACCTGCAACTCAACCAACTCTTGACGAGACAAATTATCAACACTACGGGGTACTGCCTCATCTGGGGAGTGGTCCAAATTAGCAAGAAAAGTGTCAGCTAGGATAACATCATCATCATCCTCTAAATCACCAGTAACTTTAGACTTAGCCCTAGTGACAGCACATGCAGGGAACACATCAGGGACATCACAATCCTGGGCCGCAGCCCCTGGCTAACTAGACAACTGAGGAGCTGGACACACTTGACTTCCACCAATATCATTTCCAAGTAAGAAAGTTACACCTGACATTGGGAGTGTCTCAACCAACCCAACCATAACGGAACCATTAACAAAACCAGACTCTAAATTCACTCTGCACAGAGGGACAGAGAAGTAATTATTCCCTACACCTTGTAAGATTACAGTTTCATCAGAGGAATTAACATTAGAGCCTAGAACACTGGTCAGCATAAGGGATTGGCAAGCACCTGTATCACGATATATTTGAACTGATTTCATGTCATTACTGTCCAGAGGACTGACAAAACCATCAGACAGGAAATTAGCACATGAACTCTTGAGAGTGTCACCCACGTTACTGCTCAAAAGAGGAGCTCCATCATGAGAATTTAAGTTACCCCTCAAAGCAGGTTCAGTTAACTCAGTTAAAGAATTCTGGGAACTCTCAAGAGTGGACACTAGACCAATTGACTGAATATTTAAAGACTCCTTTTTGTTCACATCACGCTGTCTCCTGAAACATTTCTCCGTAGTATGATCTTCAAGCTTACTACAATAAGTACATTTACTTTTCTGAAATGTAGAGGTGAAGCTGGTATTTACTTCCTGAGAAACATCATCTTTATTCTCTTTCCTGTTACCTGTACTCTGGAGTAGAGGCAACGTACTTACTTCCTCAGCTTTTCCCTTTCTTTCTCTAGAATATCTCTTGTGAGTGAGAAACATACCTCATCAGCTAAAACTGCAGCATCAGACAAATTATCTATTCTTTTTCTCATCAAGATATAGGCTTACATCTTTACTAATACACCTTTTGAAGTCCCTCCAGCAAAATCATCTGCTATAAATTTGTCAAAATCAGAATCCACATATCTCTAGGAATTTAACCACTGCTCTAACAGATCTTCTTTGATTTTTGCATACTCAACATGGGATTGCTTATCTTGCTTGTAAGTTGTCCTAAATTTTACTCTATAGGCTTCAGGAACAAGCTCATAGGCCTTAAGAATCAAGCTCTTAACTACATTATAATTATCAGATTGATCCTGGAGTGCAAAGATGCATAAGTTACTTCTGAGCTTTACCGGTGAGAACAGTTTGAAGGAGTACTGGCCAATACTCCTTTAGGCCAATTAAAACCTGTAGCTACCCTCTCAAAACAACTGGAAAATACTTTGTTAAATCAGAGATTCATTAAAAGGAGGGACAAGTTTAACATTTTTAGCCACATCAAAATCATCAGAGCTAGATGATCCAGTTCCATCTTGTTTCATGCGATACTCATGGTCTGCCTGAATCCTAGCAAGTTCAACTTGTGCCTGTATCTGTGCCTCCTGAATCCGAGCCTGAGATTCTGCCTCCTTAGCCTGAGACTCAGCCTCCTTAGCACGTGCTTGAAATTCAGCTCCTCCTTTACACGAGACTCTGCCTCCTTAGCCTGGAGCTCTTCCTGCAGGGCTAGCTGTAACTTGCGAAGCTAATCTCAATCTGCGTTTCTGCTCATTTGGAGGAGTTACATTAAACAAGCTTTCATTAATCATGTCAACAATTTGATCTTTAGAATGATGAGAGCGAACAGCAATTCCCAATTGTTGAGCAACAAGCTTAAGTTCATTCTTTGTTCTGTTTTCTACATCCAACACTGTTTGCACATTTGACAAAAAATCTTTGGCTTCATCAAGTGTAGTAATAGTAGCCATCATGAATATATCACAGTCACAAAATATCAAACAATATCCTTATGATAATATCCTGAATATCCTGATGAGAGGTCGCCAAATTTATGTTACGGAACAGAGAAAGATAACGTACACTTTAAGTGAGAATGCTAAGAGTCACTACTGTCCCGTAAAGTTCCAGGTTCAAAACAAAAGAGTTAGGTAAATTAGCAAGTTAAAGTTTAATGCAATCAAACTAACAACAAAAAACATTCAGAACTCATAAGGATAATGTAATGGCAAATAAACAGGTTAAATATATGGTTATCTGCAATAGCCTCTATTAACACGAAATTAGCAAGAGTAAATTTATCTAAGTCAGCCCTGATAAAATGAAAAATACACCAGGTAATGCTCAGTTAATGCAAGATAAATTATTACAGATACAAACTATTATCAAAAATGACAGACATAAAACCCAACATTAATCACAAAGACCTCACTAGGCCTAAGAACTAACCCTATGCTACACAGCACAAGAAAAAATACAACAGTGATACTCAAATTACACACAGCTGCTAGATGTTTGGAGATTTCTTGAGCACTCACAATAATAATATCTGTACAGGGGAGGACAGAGATGTGAACAAAATGAGGAGCAGATCTAAGTGGCAATGATGCAGAGACTGAGCTCATTATACAGGGGCTGGCAGAGCTTGATGAACAACTTGTAAGAAGGACGCGCAAATGAAGCCATGGGGACAAAGTAAGCTGAAAATCCCCGCTCGGAATAACAGAGAGAACGACTTACTCTTCACTATAACGGTAAACAGAAGGGGGGACTTGAGGCAAGAACACGCTCGTGATCAAACATGCAGCATACTGTGCGTTAAAATTACACAAAAGATGATGAAATCATAGGCTATGTAACAATATATATATATATATATATATATATATATATATATATATATATATACATATTGTTACGAGATGGGAGTAGGCAACACAAGATAACAATTTGACTGCGTAAAAATTGAGAAGAAGCTAAGTGAAAAGGGAAATAAACAAATGGTTTTTAAGTGATGAAAAACTAACTCCAATCTCTCAACGCAGGTCCGAAAGTAAATAAATTTAGCTGACATTAGCAAAGGCAAACACTAAACACAATGAAAATATATACTAATAATATAATACAAGCTTAATAATATTATAAGTAGTTTAATATTTACAATGAGATAATGAAAACACAAAAGATGAGGATGAGGGATGCCACAAACCAAGAATCCAATCAACCTGATAATAATCTTCTGATTTAATCACAAACTCTGGGGAATGTAACAAACTTGCCAAACAAAAGAAATAAAAATAATACAAAAGAGATAACTAAACAAATGCACAAAATGCCACCAAAAAATAATAAGCATTAATAATAATAATATTTGCGATAGGATGCTGATACGAAGTGATAGACAGATGTACAGAAACTATATACAACACACAAAACTGCCTCTCCTCTTCCTCTCTTCTCCACACAAACACACCCTCTTGACGTCAACCCACAATAACTGTCACCATCCAAAATTCTCCCTTATATAACCTGCTGTTGTGCAGCCAGATGGAAGCATATAGAAAAAGTAAGCAGGCTCATCTCTTCCCCACATCGCGAACAAAGTTACAACTTGTATCACTGGTGACTATAAACCCCATGTCAGCGCCAGTTCAAGCTCCACCAAAGACTGATTACAAACAATTTTAGTCACACACCGCATTGAGAATAGAGGAGAAACCAATGCAACTAGGGACTTTATAAATGCGGAAGCAACGAACAGAAAAACACATGTACACACACACACACCCTGGTAACACACACACATATACATAATGTACGGAAAAATATATATATATATTCCCACAGACACAACACGCCCACACCTAAGAAAGAATTTTCCCCTTGGAAAATTCGTTCTTAAGAACGGGACAATCAGCTATGACAAAGTGATGATAGTAACAAATATTGTCGAGGATAAAACTTTTTATTGCCTCCACCTTAGAGTCAGGGGGGCGTACACAACCATGACCAACGACATATCTGAGGTATTGAACTTGTGCACAAACAAACTCACACTTCTTTAAATTCACTACAAGGCGAACCTCGGAAGGCCTGGACAGCAAAAACACCTAGTTCTCTTAAGTGGCTTTCCCAGTCATCGGTAAACACTACCACATCATCCAAGTATACCACACAATGGTTCATACCACTGACCACAATGTTCATTAATCGCTGGAACATTGCCTGGGCGTTTTCTATACCATACGGCATCACATTACACTGATATGTTTGTCCGTCTGCCACAAAACATGAGACTTCCTTAGCCCGTTCAGTCAAAGGTACTTGCCAGAAGCCTTTCTGGGAGATATAACCTGGTGATATAACTATACGAGCTGGTGTGATCGATGCAGTCAAGCTGGGGCAATGGGTACATATCAGTCTTGGTTAGCACGTTCACCCGTCTGTCGTTCATACAAAATCTTGCAGGGCCATCTGGTTTAGGTTGCAAAGGCACGGGGGAACTCCAGAGACCAACACGGGGGATGATAATCCCATGGTCCAACCTACAATTGAGCCTCCTGGACACAGCACGCCAACACGCTTTCTGAGGACTGACTCGATAAGGGGCAACTGCACAGGAATGGCATCACCCACATCCACGTCGTGCTGAATCCAACCGGCCTCTCCCAGGGGTACTGCTGAACACTGCCTTGTAAGTCGACAAAAGGGGCAACCAACTGAGATGCTTCTCCCTCCCGAGAGATGTGCTAACTTGGAGTTGACAGTTGACTCCCCCTTACCATTCTTTCACTCCAGCTACAATCTGGAAAACTCACAGTCCACCCCAAACTAGTCGCTATCAGCACCCTCCTCAGCAGCAGCAGCAGTAGCGGAGACAAGGTGTACGGGAACTGGAGAAACTGGTGCATGATGGTATGGCTTCAGCATGTTCATGCATGGCACAGTTGGTGCTTCTTCCTCTTCTATCGGGGGTCTCCACCAGGTAGCTTCAGGGTCTCCAGTATGCTGCACTCACAGGGTAAGGACCACTAAACTTAGTGGCCAGCAGCTGACCTGCGGTGGCAGCAACACCAAAACCCTCGTCGCTGACCTTAAACTCCCCTCAGCCTGGCCTTTCGACCATACCACAACTTCATGTTATCTTGAGCTTCCTTGAGATTTTCCTGGGCCAGCTTCAGAGTTTCATCCATACAGGTCTTAAAGTCCTGCACATAACGGGTAAGCTCTTGATGATCTCGCAAGGTTACTGCTCCAAGTCTCCTTAACCAAGCTAAGGGGTCCCTGAACTCGATGGGCAAACACAAGTCTGTTAGCCAGAGAGAAAACCCAAGCTCTCTCCTGAGGAACTTCCTCGTAGCGAACAGGAGGAACGGCACATCACGGTCCCAGTCCTTAGAGTGCTCCAGACAGTACTTACGGAGCATATTCTTGAGAGTCTGGTGGTAATGCTCCAAGGCACCTTACGTCTCTGGATGGTAGGTATTGCTCTTGATTTGTGTGATGCCAAGTTGAGTTAATGACTGCTGGAAGATGTTGGAAAGGAAATTAGACCCTCTATCTGACTGAACCTCACGGGGCAAACCAAACTTTGTAAAGAAATCTAGCAAAACTCCAACCACTGTCTGTGCCTTGACAGATCATAAAGGTATTGCCTCAGGGTACCTTGTGGAGGGGTCAATGATAGTGAGCAAATATGAGTTACCACTAGAGTTGGTGGCAAGGGTCCCACCATATCAATGAATAACCTGGAAAAAGGAGGGGCAGTGGCAGGAATGGGAACAAGAGGGGCCTTAGGGACAGACTGATTCGGCCTACCCACAACTTGACACGTATGACAATGTTTGACAAACTTAGCCAGATCCGCTGCCATGCGGGGCCAGTAGAATTCCACACGCAGCCTCTCCATGGACTTCCATACACCCATATGACCTGCAGATGGAGTAGAATGGGCCAGTTGAATTAACTCCTACCTGCGCACATTAGGTATTATGATCTGATGGTAGTCTCACATCCCATGATCTACAGTACCGTACATTCACATGTGGAGTGTCTCCACCGTCTCCAGAAAAATCTCGTCTGGTTCACATCACAAACATCCACCCTTCTCCTCTCTCAGAATCATCCACTGCACACAACTTCAACCCTCTGTATCTCCTGGTCTCCAATTGGAACTCCTTTAACTTCTCAATGTTCACCTTCTATGGACCAGGTGGAACATCTTCCAAAAGAACCCGTGAACATATCTGCCAAAGATATCTCATCGTTTGATTGTTTCGTGTCCTCAGACGTAGGACTAACTGTTGCCTCTTGGTACGGTGACGCTGGACGCTACATTACAAGCTACCTTCTGTTGACTCCTCTCTGCACGTGACATGGACCTAGGGGTCACTGCACAAACTGGGAATACCTCTACATCACTGGGTTCAACCTGTGAGGGAACTTCTGCAGAGGCACCTCTGACAAACCTGGAGTGGTGATCTCCTTACCTCCTCACTAAGTCATTCCAAGTATTAAATCAACACCCACTCTCAGGTAAAAATATACAACATCCAATCGTGCCAATCCATCAAACAACTGACATTTAACTTCAAAAGAAACTAGCGGTACATTCTTTACACCTGTGCTACTCCCCTAATCAAAACAAACTCTCCCTCTTGCAACATCAAAAAACTTCATCATTTGGCCTTACCCACAAGGAAATTGAAGAACCAGTTTAACAAAGAATGCGTACCAGATGCTGCACGCCATTCACCTTCACTGAACCAGGATACATATAGGGGGCATACGAAGAAGCAGGGGCAACACTACTCATCACTGCCTGTACACACCTCCTGAAACAGTGGGCTCCAACACAACTGTGACCACCTCCCTCTTCCCACCTTCCGGAACAGCATCAACCCTCGAAGGGGGTAAAACATCAGACTTTCCCTGACTAACAACAGGGGAACCAACTGAAGGGGTAACCACGGGAGCTCCACGAGAAACAACGCTCCCTGGCTTCACAACACCTGACTTTCACCAACATCTATCTACGGTGTGACCTGGCTTCTTGCAATAGGAACAAATAAATAGGCAGCGTGTAGGTTTTGGAGAAATGTGAGGTGTATCAGGTTTGGGTGTGGAGTAATTCGTGGAGTTGGGCTTCTGAGATGGTTGTTTGGGGAGCTGAGAGGGGTAACACTTCTGAGGAACACTCCTAGGAACTTCCTGACCCTTATTCAAATTCTTAATAAATAATCATCTACATAAACGGCAACCTCAACAGCATTCTTAACTTTCTTATCAGCAAGGTAAGCTCTTAAATCTGTATCAATCTTATCAAGGAATAGCTCAAGGATAACAAGTTCGTTAAGCTTAACATAAGATTCTGAGACATCTTCACTTTGCATTCATTGATTAAATGCATCAGTCATCTGCCTACTGAAATCTGCAAAAGTGTCATGAGGGCGCTTCCTACAGTTCCTAAATTTCTGCCTGTAAGCTTCAGGTCTCATCTTGTATGCACGCAGTATGGCTTCCTTTAGTACCTCATAATCCTGTGATTCTTGGTGGCTAAGACTGTCATAGGCCTTTAGTGCTTTACCTTTGATTACTGTCTGAACTAGATGACCAGTTGTCTCTGGGCCACTTGTTACCTGTAGCAGTCTTCTCAAATCGGTCAAAGAACTCCAAGACTAAGCCCTCATCAAATGGGGGAACTAATTTAGTAGGTTCAACTGCTCTAAAATCTGAAAAAAAGAATGGGGAAAATTAGTTGGGGCACTTGGGCAATTCATACGTATTGCATAGTCAAGCCTCATGTGCTCCGGTTTTATATTCTCCTCCTATAGTCTACTATTCTCCTCCTCCTCCTTTTCCCTCTGAAGTTGTGGTTGAAGCTGTAACGTCCTATTCTCCTCCTTCTTCTCCCTCTGAAGCTGTAGTTGAAGCTGTAATGTCCTATTCTCCTTCTCCTCCTCCCTTCTGGAGGCCTGAGGCTGTAGTCTACTATTCTCCTCCTCCTTCTTCTCCCTCTGAAGCTGTAGTTTAAGCTGTAATGTCCTATTCTCCTTCTCCTCCTCCTCCCTCTGAGGCTGTAGTTGAAGCTGTAACATCCTATACTCATGATCGAAGCTCTTCATCAACATATTCTTTCTGCTGGATGACAGTGACCTCAGCTAAACTATCATGAGATGAATGAACTGATCTAGAAACTGATTCAAGGTCTGGTATGGATCCAGGGACTTCATATGGGTCTGTGCCAAACAGTCGGTGGCAGATTTAGTTAACGGTAGGGCATTACTTGACTCGCTCTGAATATCAAGAGCTTGAGCAACTAAGGCTAACTCCTGCCTCTGCAGTCTTCTAACCTTATCCTCCGTTGGTCGTGAGTTAATAAAGTCAATTGCATCATGCTGGCTTACAATATGTAGGGGCGCCACAGTAACATCACTAGCCTTAATCTCCATAATGACACACTACAATGACAATAATAATAATTCAAATATCAAGGTATTATCCTGGCAAAGTAAAGCCAATTTATAGATTACGAGATTGGACTAGGCAACACAAGATAACAATCTGACTGCGTAAAAACTGAGAAAAAGAAAGTGAAAAGGGATATAAACAAATGGTTAAGTGATGAAAAACTAACTCCAATCTCGCAATGCAGGTCCGAAAGTAAATAAAATTAGCTGACATTAACAAGGGCAAAATAAACACAATGAAAAATATACCTAATATAATACAATCAATCAATCAATCATTTCCTGTGGCACCCTCGGGGATGCATAGGGCCTCGATGAACTCACACCACTACATCCTATCTTTTGCTAACTCCTCAAGATCTCCCCAACACTCATCTCCAGCTTCCCGTCTCATTGTCCTCACCCACGTCTCTTTTGGCCTTCCTCTACCTCTCCTACCAAGTGCCACCCACCCTGGTGTACCCTCGTACTATTCCCTGTCTCCTATACACATGTCCTGTGCTTCACTTCCATCGTGAGAACCTAAACATATTCAATGACCGGCTGCACTCCCGTTATTTCCTCTAATTTAACATTTGGTATCCTTTTCCACCACTTAACTCCTTAATATTCTTCTAAGTGCTTTGTTTTCAAACACCAAGAATTTATTTTCCATAGTCACTGTGTCACTACATCTCGTGTCCATAAATTAAGATACTCCTAACCATTACCTTATAAAGTTTGATTTTGTATGCACAGAAAAATTGTTATTATTCCAAATATTTTTAAGTTATCTCATTGCCTGATTAGCCTCTTTAACCTTTCCTCGAATTCAAAGTTCAAAGAACCATCCTTGGCTAAATAAGTACCTAAATATTTAAACCTATCACCTTGCTTTACAACCATACCTCCAATTACACATTCTGCTCATTTTCCATATTCATATTGATTATTTCAGTTTTTCCACAATTAATAACCAAACCCACCTTGCGACCTTCACTCACCAAACAGTCCAACACTCTCTGCATCTCTTCTGGCCCATCACAAATCAAAACTATATCATCTGCATAATCTAAATCCAAAAGTTTCCTGTTCTCCCAAAGTATACCTGCACCGGTTTCTGTTCCAACGTTTCATAATGTAATCACGACCAATATAAATAGTAAAGGCGATAGAACACCACCTTGAATTACCTGACTTGACTTCAAACGAATCACTCAGACAACCATCAACCATCACTTTTGTAAAAATGTGTCTCATGCATGTTCATAATGACCCCCGCTACCAAACTCCTCTGTATTCCATAATGTCTCATGATCTTCTATAGTCCCTCTCGAAACACTATCAAAAGCCTTTTCAAAATCAACAAAACAAAGACTTAACGGTACTCTCATTTCATTAACTTGCTGCATCAGATGCCTAACTATAAAGATCTGATCATTGCAACCACGTCCCTTTCTAAACCAACCTGTTCATCCCTCAGAATACCCCTCCCTCAACCACCGGCTCCAACTCATTTAACATACACTCTACTGAAAACTTTCAAAGGTATCGGTGACAAAGATTCTCCAATTACCACATTCACTCAGGTCTCCTTCTTCGGAACTTTAACAATTACACCATTCTCTCCAAACTGATGGTAGTAACCCTGTCACCTATATCTTATTGAATAGCTTGGTCAAGATCATTATTAATCTATCCCCCTCCACTTTAAACATTTCCGGAAATAAACCATTCTCCCCTGGTGCCTTATTATTCTTTAACTGTTTTACTGCTTTCTCCACTTCTGCAAGCCTCAGCTCTCCTGTTTCTATATTAAAATCTTCCTGAGCAAACGGTATATCCTCTTCTGGTGGTATTGGTCTATTAAGAACTGTCTCAAAATGCTCTTTCCATCTATTTTTAATATCTCCATCTTTGGTCAATAAATTTCCTTCCCTGTCTCTAACTGGTATTTCCTTGCGTTTACCTGCATTAACCACTCAGTTCTCTAAGCGATTCATATGCTATTCTTTGACTCTGTCCATCATTTTTGTTTATTAAGATTTCAGTCTCTGCAACCTTTTCATCCACACATCTTCTTTTATCTCTCCTAGCTAACCTTCTTACTTCTGAATTCAAACTCCAGTACGCAGCTCTTGCTAATTCAATCTCACGTTCATCAACGCATTGCATCTCACTCCTCAATTTAGCCTCACCTCTCTTTTTAATCATATCCCACGTTTCCTCTGATATCCATTTCTTTCTCCTGAATCTATGTCTCCTTCCATTCGTACATTCAGCAGTCTCATGCAAAACTTTGTTCACATTCTCCCACATCTCATCTACACTTCTCTCCCCCTCTTCCAACGTTTCCAACACCAAAAACCTATTTCTGCATTCTAATCTGAATTCCTCCTTTTCTTCTCCTTCCCTCCTAAGCTTAACAATATCGTATCTACCAACACCAGATTTTTCCTTCTTTCTGATTTTTAAGTTTAAACCTTTATTTTTTGCAATGCTGAGCTGATGGTCACTACCAATATCCGCCTCCTGGCTTAACATGAACATCTAGCAGAGAACTTCTATGCCTCCTACTGATAGCGATGTGATCAATCTGGATTTTTATATTTTCCACACGGCGACACCCAAGTTGTCTTGTGTATATTGCAATGCTGAAAGAGTGTGCTCCCCTGATGACTAAGCTGTTTGCTAGACAGAAGCTTCCAAACCTCACTCCGTTTTCACTCACCCTACTACCAACTCCCATCTTACCCATACGTGCCTCAAATCCCTCATTTGAACAGCCCATTACTGCATTAAAGTCTCCAACGCAGATCAAAACATCGCGTCTAGGCAATCTTCCTACTCCTTCTTGCAACTTTTCATAAAACGTGTCTTTCCTTTCATCGAGTGCATCATTAGTAGGTGCATAACACACAAACAGACTGATGTTGCCATGATTTGATTTAAACCGTGCGTATAACAATCGCTTATCTATAGGATCCCACTCACATAAAGCCTTATTTGCCTTACAACCCAGCAACAATCCCACTCCCTGATAATGCATTCCGTCCTGTCGGCCAGATATCAATAAACGTATACCATCCTCCAAATCCAACTTATCGACTCCAGTCAATCTAGTTTCTGTCAGAGCACAAATATCAAGTCCGTAATTTTGAAAAACCTTCACTAACTCATCGATTTTACCGTCATGATTTAGCGTTCTCACATTCCAGTTACCAATTTTAATT
>NC_137012.1:3958517-3966017 GCF_032717465.1 Coenobita brevimanus
TGATTTCTTTCCGAGAGAGAGACTCGACCGTAGATCACGAGGAACGTCCCAAGTCTCCTCGAGCTCTACAGCCGACTTTGCAAGTAAGTCAGCCTGCTCATTGCCGTAGATACGACAATGACCAGGCACCCAGATCAGCGTGAATGACTTGTTGCATGAATGCAACTTATTAACGATGCGGCCCTGGATCTCGTGAGAGTCCGTAGTACAAGATGCAATTGCCTGAAGGGCTGATTTTGAATCTGAAAATATGACAAATGAGTCATGCCTAGAATTGAGAGCATAGTCTATGGCTTTGTCAATAGCAAAAAGTTCGGAGGTAAACACAGATGTATGAGTCGGCAACCGATACCTGAGGGCACATTCAGTCGACCACACACTTGCACCCACACATTCACTCGACTTGGAGCCGTCGGTGTACAATTGATGGGACCCCAAGTGACGAACGATGATGTTACGAAACAAGTGGTGGACCTCCGCCTCCGGCGCCTTGGCCTTTGGTGCTGGGAGCCATGATACATCCACTGTAAAGCCGGGTGGCTCCCAAGGCGCTATATTTTTAAACACCAACTTGTCACAGTCACTGGGGTCCACACCAAGCTCCTGAGTCAGTAAGTGGAGGCGAACGGCAAGTGGCCGACGCACCCCCCGCATAAGGTGGTGGTATTGACGCAGGGGGGTACAGGCCACATTGCCGATATTACTTTTCCTCGATGTTCGTAGGCCATAAGATAAGGCCAGGTGGTCACGGCGAATACGGAGGGGAGGCACATTCGCCTCCACTTCCATACGAGCTACACGGGTACACCGGACGGCTCCAAGACACATTCGCAAACATTTATTCTGCAACACATCCAATCCTTTCAGCGTGGCATCGGATGCCGAGCCATACACCTGTGCGCCATAGTCTAGCTTCGATCGAATAAGGGACTTATACACCATTAATAAAGATTTTCTGTCGGCACCCCATGTAGTACCCGCTAGGTACTTGAGGACATTTAACGGTTTATCACAACGAGCAAGCAAAGTATTAACGTGAAGTTTAAAATTCATTCTACGATCAAAATGTATTCCTAAAAATTTTACAGAATTTTGAAAAGGTACCGCCTGATTATCCAAAGTTAAGCACAAATTAGGTACGTTACGATTAGTGAAAACTATAGCGGCACACTTACGGACGGAAAACTTAAATCCCCACTGCAAGGCCCATTGGTGGACGGAGTCAAGGGCTGCTTGAATCCGCCCAGCCGAAAATTGTGCATTACGGGAAGAGTGCCATATTGCACAATCGTCAGCGTAGAGGAGTATTTAAGATTCCTCGGGATGGGAGCTGATGACAGAATATCATTGATCATAATACTAAATAAAGTAGGACTAAGCACACTTCCCTGTGGCACCCCGTTTTCCTGGATAAATATATCCGATGTTACGTTACGGGGCAATTTGACAGAGAAAGTTCTGTCCCTTAAGAAATTTGAAATAAAAACAGGCAAATTTCCTCTTAAACCATAAGCATAGAGCTTCATTAGTATACCGTGTCGCCAGGTCATGTCATAGGCTTTATGGATGTCCAAGAACACCCCTATCATGAATTCTTTATTGGCAAATGCCTCTGCAATACAATGCTCCAAATTCATTAAATGATCTAGTGAACTTCTGTATTTACGGAAGCCACATTGTTGATCATTTAACAAATTCTTCGACTCTAAAACAAAAAGAAGCCTATTGTTAACCATACGTTCCATGACCTTACATAGACAAGAAGTCAACACAATAGGACGAAATGAAGTGGGATTCATAAGACGACCAGCCTCTTTGGGTATCGGTATGACGTGCGCAAAGTGCCATGAGTTTGGGAACGTTCGAGACGCCCAAATCTCATTGTACAATGCTAACATCTTAATCAGGTTGTCCTGATTAAGATGCTGGATCATACCGTACGTGATGGTGTCTGGTCCAGGGCTGGTGTCTTTACAGGATTTAAGGGCAAGGAGCAGTTCATCTAGCGTAAACTCTTGGTTGTACGGGGAGTCTACGTCTTCTGTGGCAAAGTCAATTAACTGTAGCTCAGCCGTGCATTTATGATGTTGAAAACGCGGATCATAATTGGCTGACCTACTTACATGAGAAAAACTCCTGGCGAGAACGTCCACGGGCTCGTCATAGATGGTGTGATTCACCTGCAAGGTGGTGACAGGGAAGTATGGGCCTTTATTATTTAATATTCTTATAGTGGACCAGACTTTACGTAATGGTGTTGTACGAGTCACCGTGGACACAAAGGACCGCCAGGAGTCACGTTTGGCCCTTCTTATTATTCTCCTTGCCTCAGCCCGTGCCTGTTTGTATGCAATAAAATTTTCCTCAGTGGGCTGACTATCAAAAATCCTGTATCTCCTATTGCGTTTTCTTAATGCTTGTCGGCAATCCGGCGTCCACCAATGTGCTCTATGCTTTGCATGAACTGTAGAAGTCTTGGGAATAGCAGCCTCAGCTGCGTGTAATATGGAAGTAGTTATATTTTCGACCTTAACATCTATGGTCTCCCCAGATATATCTAAATTGGCGATCCTTGAGAAGGATCCCCAATCTGCTTTCTTATAGTTAAATTTTGGAGGTGGAGGGTCCGAAATGATGTCGCGTGTATAAGAAAGACAGATGGGTAAATGATCACTTCCCAAGGAGTCGTCGTAAGGGTCCCATGAGAGATCTTGATGTATACCAGGGGAGGCCAAAGATAAGTCAATGGCCGAAAAGTTACCAGTACGATCATCTACACGAGTCGCTCTACCATCGTTCAGAAGACAGAGGTTGGACTGTAGTATTAGGTCGGCTACTTGCTCCCCACGACCATCAATCCTCAAGCTACCCCATTGATAGTGATGGGCGTTAAAATCGCCCAACACTAACTTATTCCCAGGCAGATGTTCCACTAGTGAATTTAAAGCATCACTATCAATGGGGCCATGTGGAGGACAGTACAGAGAGCAAATAGACAGATACGTGTTATTAAATTTTACTCTGCACGCGACAGCTTCCAGAGTAGAATTTAGAATCACTTCCGTTTGTGGGTGTGATTTGTGTGTGTAAATGGCAACTCCGTGACCTTCATATCTTCTATACGAGTGGTAGTGTTTGAACTGTGGAGGATCAGGATGATCCTCCAGGCGCGTCTCCTGTAAACAAACAACGTCTGGCCTGTGTATAGAAAGCAAGATTGCTATATTTTGTAACTTATTCCCAATACCTCTACAATTCCACTGTAATATAGTGAATGCGGCGGATTAAGATTTACGTTGGGGGCCTGTATGCTTAGTTTTTTTTGCCACCCACCAGCAGGCGAGTGACTACCGGGGGACTTATCCCGGTGCATGCTAATGGAAACCTCCATATTTTCATCAATTACGAGGTTCCCAGACTCCCCGAGGAAGAGCTAACCTTCTCTCCCTCGCTGGAGGAGCTGGAAGACATGAGGACGTGACTGTTTTGTGAGGGTGGTCAGATTAATCTTATCAGACTTGTCGGCTTCGATTTAGGCCGCACTGACTGAGAGCAGCGGCAGCCTGAGAAGTACAGGGATCAGAGAGTTGGGAGGTGGTTAGACAGGAGGCTGGCATGGGAGCGATGAAGGTCAGTGGGCACATCACAGGAACACTTGCATAGGAAGTTGGGAGTTGCATGCAACTCCTTCACAGGAAAGCAAAGGATAGTCTCTGATGTGCATTGCTCAGCATCGTGACCCTGTGTTGCACATTTGCACACACTGACTGAAGCGACTCTTAGCAACATGCCCATATAATTGACATTCCACAACGAAGGGGTTGGGGATATAAGGTCTGACATTAACAATTTCATATCCTAACTTTGACATAGGGAGAGATACTTTGCCAAAGTCAAAACAACTGTGGCTGTCTTCGTCCTTATGCCTTCGGAAAATCTAGTGATGAATCTGCCTCTATGACATCTTGCTGAGCAAGTTCCTCTATGATCTCTTCCTCCTCATCACCACAAGATCCCTGCAAGGTGATAACACCCTTGCAGGAATTCATGGAGTTGGGGATCGTTTCGACATCATAGCAATGGAACTTCGCAGTTCAAGCAAATCCTTGACCTGAGGAATTCAGTTTTTACAAGGAGGTCTCCACTAAGTTTTTTACTTGTTCCACCTCCAGCACACCATCAATCACCTTCTTGATGATGAAGGGATTGAGGCTGGACAGGGAGTGGAACCTAGAGCATGAATCACAAACTCGCATTTTTTACATTGATGTCAGAGGCTGACGAGTCTGGGGCCGTTCTGTCTGGGGGCAGTCAGTCCGTTAAGCAGTCGGGGTCGGTCAGGACCACCTCCCCCCGTCATAGTACCACTCTAAGGGGGAAGTGGGAAGAAGAGAAAACAACCAAGGACAATTGCCCGGGAAAACACAAGTCTGAGATTACCCTCTCAAACCACTCTCGGGAGGACCGCCCGTGTATCTCACACCCCAGAGCGATCAGTGGGGGGTACACTCCAGAGGTGAGTAAGCAAAGGCAATCTCAGGAAACAGATATAGACCTACTATATCTACTAAGGGAGGGAGGAAAATGAGACTAGCTAACCTAACTTTATTGAAAACGCCCTAGTGGGCTTGGACAATGAAGCTAAGGGGTGAGGCAACCCTGCAAAAAATATTTGCCAAAAATCAGTTATTAGTCCTAGAATAATAAAATTACATATGCTTATGGCACATACCTTCAGCTTTCTCCTGGAATGATTGTTGAGCCTTCGTCGGTTACCGTAGGACTTGTGGAGACCTCTGAAGTAGGGTAACGAAGTCTCCACTTTACACTTCCCGACAACCCGTAATATGATTACCACAGCCAGATACAAACACTATAAACACTATTCTACAATTTTCAAGTAGTTTGGGATCCATACTAAAAAAAAAAACACTGTGAAAGCAATGGAAATTACGAGCGCGTCTGATCGTCGCACTGGCACTAGTTCGCTCATGGTAGTCTGTCATTTATTATTCATAAAACCCCTCACACTTTATATTTCTATTACTATATAACACTTATATATATCTACAGTCTTTATCCATAAGTTTCCTTCAGTAGTATTAGTTTATTGTCACTGTAGGGATTCAGTTTCAGTAAAATACGTAGCATTCACTTTCTCGTCCTGTATACTGGCATTGAGAGTGAATGTCACTTTCATCTTCACTCTCATAACTCATAGCATTCAGACATGCTAGAGTGAAACTTTCACTTTCATTACTCCTAGGGTATATACTCGTATTCTTATAATACTACTCATTTACATTTCTATTTACGTTCTCTATTTTATTTACGTTATTTACATTTCTATTTTATTTACACTGTGTTGTGCACTGTCACTTGAAATAACTTATAAAACTATTTTCCATTGTTCACGTATATTTACATTCATTACTTTCACTTGCTGTTTACACATTATTTACACATTATTTACAATTCCACTTGCACTGTTTTACTCAATAGAAAGATCGTAGTCACTCTTATCAATTGTCAGCCCTTACCTCTTTCCACACGAGGTTTAGTAGGGGGTAAAGGTCACAGAGCCATTTGCATGGGGGTGAAAAAAGGCCTTGAAGTCAGCAAGAGAAACATACGTCCTCTCACTTCGGAAGATGAGAGTACACTGATAACGAAGGACCAGTAGAGGCCTGCTAGGGTTATTCAGAGTTACCAATATTACTTGAAACAGCTAAGTCTAGCACTGATATGATTGGCAGGAAATCTAGACAATACATTATAAATTTGGTAGTTCCAGGTGAATGTAAATATCATTTAGGCTTCTCCTTCCCTCCTTACATGTATATTTATTACGAAAATAGATTAGAGGCCTACTTAGGAGATATATAATCAGAGCTACCAATGTTAAATCTTGAAACAGCTTTGTCTAGCACTGATATGATTGGCAGGAAATCTAGACAATACATTATAAATTAGGTAGTTCCAGGTGAATGTAAATATCACTTAGGCTTCTCCCTTCCTCCTTACATGTATATTTATTACGAAAATAGATTATACGGCATATTTCAAGGGGAAAAAAACAGCGAAAATTAGCGAACGAGTGCACGTGAGGTGTTGTCAGGTGATAATTAGCCAATTCCAGGTGTATGGCACTCTCACTTACCTATTTCTTTCTTGTATATATTATTTGGTATAAGAATACGACATAGGGCTTATTTCAATGGATGAAATCAGTGAAAAATTCCAGGGAAGATTTACTTAGCGTAGCTGGCCAGCAGGATAGGGTAATGGATAGGGAGGAGTCAAGAACGGGAGAAATGGCTAAATTGTCAACAATGGATGGGAGTACAGATGAGATTAGAGTGCTGACTAGTGTTGGACATTGTCAGTACTGATAGATGATACAAGCCCCCACTAAAGCCCGGGTGAATTCAAAATAACACAGAATCACAAAAGCGAGGCTATACTTTTCCCATGTCACGAAAGTGACGCCCGCGGTTAAGTCTACGAGTGCATAAGTTACAGCCCTATGCTAGACCAGAAAACACTCCGAATTTATATCTCAGAATCATCTCCTACCACAGTGTTGCCCGATGTCAGAGGAAATTTCAGGAGAAAAGTGCCAAAAAATTCAGTAGCTGGTAAAAAATAGACACACAGTATATATTGCACTATATTGGTCAAATATATATTTGCATATTTAATCATCAAGTCTGATAATTGTTTTATGCTAGGAAAACACTAAATATTGTTATTCAAGGCACTCTTTTATAGAAAGCAATGGAAATATTCGATATTGGCAGAATTACTAATTTTTATAACATCCAACAAATCAACATATTTTGAGTTTAGTTATATTTTCTCATTTTTCCCATTGTTGCAACTCATCTCCACTTCAGGTGGCTTCCTTACAACCAACGTGTTTAATACGAACGGGTGGAGTCGGCAGTTGATGTCAGAAGTCACAACACTGGCAGTAGTCCTTGCTACTCCAGTGTTTTCTCTCTCTCTTTCTTTTTAGCCATGGATTTTTGCCGGGTAAGCAAATTAATTTTTAAATACCTAAAATTCAGATCCGGACGATATGTATGCAATAATTCGGAAACCAAGAAGAATTTCGTTAGCCATTATAACGTTATTTAGATTCTACCAGGTGCTCACCATCCAAACATACTCCCATTATATAACCTCGGGTGTACGCACGCGTGAATTATAGCAGACGGGAAGCATACAGAAATATACTACAAGCTCATCTGTTACATCGCAAACGTTACAAATAACAATGGTGAATAAAAACTCCCATGTTGCGCCGGTTCAGACAAAACAGATTACAAACAATTTTAGTCACATTCGTCGAGAGAGAGCAAACAAAATTACCTAAGACGTATAAATGTGGAAGCAACGAACAGAAAAACACATGTACACACACACACACACACAATGGTAACACGCACACGCAATACATAACATACAGAAAAATATACAGTATACATATTCCCACAC
>NC_137012.1:3967276-4024776 GCF_032717465.1 Coenobita brevimanus
AGAGGGCAGAAGGTGGTGAGGCTATGTTATTTGACGCCATTATTTTTTTTCCCAAATTTTGAAAAGGGAGTGCGGTGTGTAGTGTGCATGTACTTCGTAGTTTGGGTGTAGATAGTTAGAGAAACTTGTATTAGAGAGCATGCTGGCCTACTCTGTGTTACTGAGACACTGGCTTCAGCAAAGGGGGATGGTCGGGACCTTCCAGAGGACTGATGAAACGGGAGCTCTAGCTCTCCCCTGTCATCATATATATATATATATATATATATATATATATATATATATATATATATATAATTACGGATATATTCATGTACAGTATTTACGAACATACGTGATTACTTATGTATGTACGTGAATACTTTAGTTTGCTGCTGGGATACATTTAAACTAAGTCTGCTAATTTCAAGTCGGATCACTTCTATCTAAAACGGGTCTAAGCTGGCGCAGGAGGCGGAGCATCGGAGTGATGTCAGCTGGCACGAAACCCAATTTCAGTTGACACCTGACTGTGGTGGTGAGTGGATGTATGCTGCACTGTCTAGATCATGACACATTTTCAGTCCGAAGTGAGGGAAGAGGACTGAAATGTGTAAGGAAAGGTATGAGGGTGTGAGGGAAGGTGTAGGGGTATGAGGGAACCTACTGCTATGTTATACTGTTAAATGAGTCTGCACTTCTTCCCCTTCTTCGTTTTCCCTTAATATTAATGTTTAATTTGGGTCTGCGCACATACATTTTCTGTTACTTTAGCCGACTGATGTCACACACAAGTCACGCATCCCTAAGCCCTGAGGGAAAGTGCACCGACTTGTGATTAGTAGAATTAGTATTTAAGGACGTACGTGATACCGTGTGTAAATGAACATGTGTAAGTATTTATGTAAAGTACTGTGGAGAGAGGGAGGGAGGAAGGAGGAGGGGGAAGGGAGGAAGAAAAAAGGAGGGTTTGATGAGTCAAAATTCAGTCACGTGATAGATCGATGGCTGTTGATTGGCCGAGTATATTCCCCCAAATAATTCCCCTTGCTCTCCGCGGAAGTGACTTTCGATGGGACTCAGGGGTAAACCCAACACTGATGCATAGCTCTTGAAAGATGGTCATTGTCTCCCCATACAATGTGGTGTGGTGCTGTCATCCAGCCCCAAAGTTGAGTGAATCTTGGGGCTTGGACTTAAAATTTTTTAACCTGTTTCTACCTGGTCTCACAGGTGTCTTTACCACAATAATTTGGAAGTCTGCCGCCTTCAAAATTCATATCCCTCTTCCTCTGGCTGATTTGATCTGGTATGGAGGTTGAATACAGCTCCCCGGGATCTGTGACTATGTGAAATAGGGGTTTATCTGGGACCCCCTGTAGAAAGTTGTCGAGTTCCCTCTCTTGAACACCTCCACACTGCAGCCGGTTGTGCCCTTGATGTTTCTTGGGAGGCAGTTGAAGAGTCTTGGGCCCTCACAAAGCGAGGAAGGATGTTGCCTGCACTGTTTTGAGCAATTGGCTTTGCGCAATGAGGGTGTGTCCGTAGCAGGTACGACCCCGAACCTGGGGTGTGTCAAGCTCTTGATTCCTCTTTCCGTCACTTTTGCAGGGTTTGGTACTTTTTCCTTCAGAATCTTCTAGGTAGCCTATACGTATAATGGTATACCTCTCTCTTCTTCTCTGCAGGGAGTATAGCTTGAGTTCCCTAAGCCTGTCCCAGTAACCCAACTTCTCAGGGAGTCACAATTTTCTGGTGAAGACTCTCTGTATTTGTTCCACTTGCTGAAATTCACCAATTTTGTGTGGAGACCACAGCTGAGACAGGTACTCCAGTTTAGAGAGGACGAGTTTCCAAATTGGTCATAGATGTTCAGGGTCTCTGGTATAGAATGTTCGCAAGAATCCACCCTGTCATTCTGCTTGCATATTTGGATGTTTTTTCGATATGTTCAGTGAAGGTGAAATCATTAGTTATTTGTATCGCCAAGTCTCGTAGGGATGTCTTTTCCTTGATGGCTTACGGTCTGGCGTAGTATGTCCTGGTGTGTGGCTGGCCCATACTGTACCTCATTACTTCAAAATTTTCGGGGTTTAACATCATGTTGTTAGTTGTGGTCCACTCACATATTTTGTTCGGGTCCATCTGGAGCTTTTCAGTGTCCCTCTCGGTCTTAATCTTTCCACAGATCCTAGTGTCATCAGTGAATGAGGTGGCTTGTATAGTCGCCCCAGGAAGTGATGGCAGAGTTTCAGATTACTTCGGTCACTCTGCACTGATATACGTTCAATGAAAACTTAGTGAATATATGGTAAAACTTCTGTGCCTCCATTATGTCATATAAAATAAAATATATATATATATATATATATATATATATATATATATATATATATATATATTATATCACATAAAAATTATGTAGAACAAAATAACATGGGGTAGTGATATATTAGAAGTTAACACTCAGATACTTCTCCAGATTTGAATAAATGTGTAACGTATTACTCTGCGCGCAGTGCGCAGCATATCTCCATGTTCCTGATGTATTTGCTTCCAGAGGATTTCAAATGCAGATGCTGTAGTTTCGAAGACCAGTTAAAATTCATGTGACTGCAATACACTACCTTATTTTCAAATGCTATGGTGATGATACAGCAACAATAAGGATTGCCCACAACAATGAAGTTTTACCTAGTAATGATACCCTACCTTGAGGTAGCAACAAAAACCATTCTGCACTTTTATTCCTTGTCTTCCCTAACCTTATAATAATTTAGACTTTTATTTATAATGCATGCAAAATTATTTTAAGCTGTAAATAGATATATGAGAGATTTTAACTTTTTCTCCATACACTGAGCAATGAAGAGGACCAAAGCGTGAGTTTGCTCTCTTGCACAGTTACAATAGCACATACTTTTTGCTGTATCTATTAATCTCTAGTATCTCTCTTTTTAAATAAATTTATATGTGTCCTGCTTAACTAGAAAATGCTGATTTGAAAGTTTTGAACTCAGTGATTTGTTTATGAACATCTGCATTTTGTTTCTCTTGCCAATTGTTTAGACACTGAGAGGATGCTAGCCTATGACACATGTTTGTCATTCTCGAAGGAGCTCCGACTCTCGGCAAATTTTTGAGGTTTTCCTTATTTTTCATTCGTTGATAGTTCTCTGGCTTATCATAAAACTTCAAGAGAAAATTTCTAAATGAAAAATTGGCCAGATGCAGTGTAATGACTGCATGTCTTTGAGTAATGCTGTTTCCTTCCATGCATGTTGAGTCGAACCATTTAAAATAGCCTACTAACTTACTCTGCATTTCCCTGCTTTCTGTCATCGTCCATGGAGACAACAAAAACGGAAATAAATGACTTTGAATTATTCCTAACCAGTGTTGTTACAGGGGGAAATTATTTTATAAATAATAATGACTGCTTTTAATTGATTATTAAAGCCCTTTTCCTTTTTAGTATTACTGCTACAAAAATTATAGTGTTTTACTATATTAGATAATTATGATCTACACACATTATTCCTGACTGCCCCTGAGCGATAGCTCCGAAATTTCAATTAGTTCCTTTTAGGATTTTCTATTATTGTAATTAACGAACTGCTTCCTACAGTTTTGAAATATACCGATACTTTTTCATTTACTTCTTGTTTTCTGTAACAGTTTTACATAGTAGGTTTCACCTTGTAAAAGATATAAGGAAGAATATGTTCATTATCGATGACCGAAAACTTCCAGGATACTCTGCCGTCCCTTCTTAGGCCGATTGTACATGCTCCAAGTAGTTGTCAGTATCCCCAAATCGTAATGAGGAACAGGATCCGGGCCAACTTTTTGGATCCTTGAGGGACACCACTAATGACTGTGGAGTTGCTGGATCTCTTGCCACTCACACATATACTTTGACTTCTATCTTTAGAAAGTTATAGAGCCAGATCCCCAACTTGCCATCAGTGCCAGCACTTTTCAGTTTATGAAGGAGTATGCTGTGATCAACTTTGTCGAAAGCTTTTGAGAAATCTAGATATATTACATCCACACTGCAATCATTGTTTACATCATGTAATGTCTTTCCAAAGTGTTCCAGCAGTTCAGAGAGGCACTATCTCCCTTTTCTAAAACCATGCTGTCCCGGATTTAGCTTTTCTTCCCTCTCTAAAAAGTCCACCAGTTTCCTTTTTATAAGTCCATTATTTTCATTATGTGAGATGCTAGTACTACTGGTCTGTAGTTCTTGGCCAGTCCTTTAGAGCCTCCTTTATGGATGGGTGTTACTGTTCCTTCTTTTATTTTTTTCAGGTGTTTCCCCCATGTTTAGTGAACGTCTAAAAATAGTATAGAGAGGGTATGCAAGTGGCCTGTTGCACTGTTTCAGGAAAATGGCTGGGATGTTGTCTGGACCTGGAGCAGAACTGGTTGAGAGCTCACTGGTAGCCTTTATTACATCATCTATATTGAATTTTATATCCATTAGTTAGTTATTTTCCTCTGGTTTCGTGGTGAAAATTTCCTGTGGAGAGTATACCGTACAGTCCTCCACTGGCGTACTGAAAACGCCATCGTACTGGTCTTTCAGGGCTTCTGCGATAGCTTGGTGATCGGTAATGAGTGTGCCGTCCTCATTTTCCAGAGGTCCAATGTTTTCTTTGATGATCAGCTTCTTCCCTGCATATGCATAGAAATACATGGGATTATTTTTGATGGCTGATACTGCTTCTGCTTCCTCGAATTCCCGTTGTTTTTCGTGTGATTTCTTTAATTTGTCTTCTATTTCGATTATCTGTTTTTCAATTTCCAGGTAATGACTGGCAGACATTGTATTTTTTAGTTTGTTTCGTATTCTGCATCGTTTTCGCATGAGGATTTTTCTGTCTCTTGGGATGTAGTTCTTCTTGTGTGACTTCCTTGTTGGTATATGTCTGATACATATTTCTCTGCATACTTCTAGGAAAGAACCATGTATCTCCCCTGATGTGCTATGATCACCAAAGTGTTGACTCCACTCCATACTGTCCAATTTCTCCTACACACAGTTTCCCAGTTTATCCGATCGCGCTGAAAAGTTGAGATTTCAGAGGGAATATGTCTGTACAATCTGCTTCCGCCTTCTGTGTTTCTGTAAAGCATACTGTTAGTATGCTTTTATCTCCACCATGTTGTGATCTGAGAAGGCGGTTTTTGTGATGTGTTGTAGCTGTGGATGGAGTTTAAAATAATTGTTATCCTGCACCAGATCTAGGATATTTTTTCTAGTAGGTTCTTGGATTACTTACTCCAGGTACTGGTCATCCATGAATTCCAAAGATGCACTTGCTTGTTGCTGTTCTTCTGCTGTGCTGCTAGTGATTTTCCTAGCAGGCTGCACTGTACGTTGAGGAAGTTAAAATCTCCCAAAATTGTCATGTTTTTTCCTTTCCCCCAGAATATTTCGTATTTTCTCAAGTATCTCTGTTGTAGCGCAGAAAAAGCTACTGCAGGAGGATTTTAGAGGGCGGTACACGGTTATCATATATCTCCTATTCTTTAGATTCCAGTTACCAGTCCTTCCAATTGTTCCATCTGAGGCACTGTGGATTACCTCTGCACTGGGTGAGGTCCTTTATTACATAAAGTGCCACCCCTCCGTGGCTCCTGTTTAGTCTGTCTGTTCAGAAAAAAAAAAAAATTATAACCTGTCAGTCTTTACCTCTGGGTCCAATATCTCTTCCCATAAATGAGTTTCTGTAACTGTCGTAAATGTATAACCATTTTCTTTTGCCATTTCTGAAAAGAAGGGTACATCGTTCTTATTGGTCATGGGGTACAGACCCTGGATGCTATAGTACAGAAACTTCTCTATGCAATTATGTCATGGGCGGCTGGATAGCCCACCGTGGATGCCACTGGTTGTATGCAGGGTTCTGTACTTGTCCTTGAGGGTTCATTTGAACTTGCTGTACTAGTATTTAAGGACCTTGTACTGTTTGGGGTGCTTGTTTTTGCTGCTGGGCCAACATTTGTATACTTCGGTTTATTTGCCCTTCCAGGTTGTTTAGTCGATATTCTAAAACCTGCGTGGTTTCCTGGTGTTGTTGGGTTCTGTCCTGGGTGTCATTCTCTGGGTCTGGTCTTCGGAAGGCCTAGACCTTGTGTCGGCAGTCCTGGCTTTGGTTTTCTGCTCCACTTTTTGTTGCCCCTGCATTGCTTTCATCGTTCCATGCATGTGTACCTGGATTTTGTTCTTGTACTTATTCCTTCATTCATGGATTGAAAGCATAGTTTGGGGTGGTAGTTGGTGCATTTGTCCTAATGTGCAACCTTTGTGTTTGTCCAGGCCGTAGTTTAGGAGCTTTGGGCACGCCTTCGAGTGTGCAAACTTGCACCCTTTGCCGCTGATGTGATGTCGACAGCTGTTTGTCTTATAGAAGTAGCAGATTATATTTTTGGATTTATGGTTCTTACTGTACTACTACTATTTCTATTTGTATCCAAATCCTTTTTTTGTTGTTTCCTGCTTCTGTGACATCAGTAGAACTATTTTGGCCCTTACTACTCAATTTAGCATTTCCTGCTTCTCCACTCTGAGTTGTTGTTGTTTCTGGCCCAGTTTCAGGGGATGCTAGTGTCAGGGTAAAATCAATATCTTCTGGTTGGCTTCCCAAGGTTACTGTGTTTTCTGCTTTTCTATCATTTTCAAATGGTGCACTATTATGGTTCACTCTTGCTTCATCCTCTGGCGTCTCTCCTGGGCCTTCTAATCACCACCTAGCCCTGTCTTTTCTAACTTATCTTGCACCATGTCATCTAGGCCTGTATCAATGTTAGTGTCTCTTTTGTCTAGGCCTTGAGCTTCCTACCTGTGTGCTGGGCTTTTTGTTACCTTGGCGTACCATTGCTGCGGCAGCTTTATTTATCCACTTTGTGTCTGCATACTTTTAGCCATGCAGCATTTCTCACTAGTGTTCGTTCTTTCGTTTACAGATTCCCTGCACCTATAAAGGTGCAGGCCGGGCCATACATCTAGCCTGCTCAGAAAGTGGGGTATGGGCTGAAGGTTAAAAAATAGTAAGGAGTGAAGACAGGGCCTGGGGATTGCCCAGCACACACGCCCTGTCTCCTGGCTGGCTTTGTGGTATGTGTGTCTCACTTTTGTGTGAGTTTACGGTTTCTATTGTCTTAGCAGTGAATCTGATATAGAGGTAGTCCACTGCACACATAATGGATCCACAACTTAAAGTCCGTACACAAAATAGTGAAATCCATTTCGTTGTCCACCCGCTGGAAGTGCTTGCTCACTGTGAGTTTAGTTGTCATTTTATTTCAGGGACCATTTTTGTAAACTTCCCAGAATAGTACAGTATACAGAAATTTTTCTTTTTCTTTATCTTCCTTTACTCACGGTACTGTAGTTGTTTTTTCGCCTGCTTACAATATTTTCCTGTTTTACTTCTTTAATCCTTTACTGTTTTTATTCACTTCCAGGCCACGCACTGACCGTGTTGATTCTGGCTCTCCTCACTCAAAATTCATATCAAAATCAAAAAAAGAAAAAAGTATTCCAGGATATTCTTCCAAACGAAAAATCTCCCCAAGGGTTGTCCCTAAATGCACACAATTGCACCCATTATCTGGAAACAGACTAAAGATAGCATCATGCTCCTCGCCTTCTGACACACCACATACCACCTAGACAGAAAAAAATATATATATATATATATTTTTAGGTACACATTAAGTACTGAATTTGTTCATTTTTACATTACTTTCTTTTGCACAAGCATTTCAGCACCATATGAGGTGTTTTTCGTGGTAAATATATGGATGTAAAACCTTCCATGACCTTCGCGATAATCATTTCGTGCGAGGTGCTAATGTCGGGTCTAATCGAATTTTTGGCCGTGACGGTTCAGTTCATACACACACAGCAGCACCCTTATCATGGTAACGGATTAAAGAAGCATCTTTTTCGCCTCTCTCTTGACACACTACTATACCACCCAGACTACAAAACTAACTCCATTCTAGCATAAACACAATAAACATAAAAAATAATAAAAAATATTTTTATATGAAAGTACCCATATTATGTACTTATTTTTGTTCGTATTACATATTTCTTAATAATTCCAAACTATTTCTTTTCTTTTTTTTTTTTTTCTTTTTTTTTTTTTGGGGGGGGGGGGGACGAAATTGTAGAAGCGCACATTTGCTTAGTTTTCATAGGCGCTTCCTTAAGTCAGTTTGTTAATTTTTCTGCGATTCATCACGAATCATAAGGGGTGGGTTTAAGAAACTTAAAATTACATCGCTGGGTGTGCCGAGACGGATCTCTTCAAGTTGGAAAAAAAAAAAAAATCCAAACTTGGGTAAATGGTCAGCGGGACCGGCCTAGGGAGCCGGCGTAAATTTCTGAAGGCACGGCCATTGGAGGTTAGAATAATAAGGTACCTTACACGTTATTTAGGCTCGCTGGTTTTTCCTGGTGCGAGTTTTGTGTAAATGTAAAAATTATATATATATATATATATATATATATATATATATATATATATATATATATATATATATATATATATATATATATATAGATAGATAGATATACACACACACACACACACACACACACACACACACACCTGTATTTCGTCACCCAGACTCTACCTCATTTAAAGTTTACCTCTTAAACCTTTCGTTTTCTGATGGGTGACTCGAGAGAAAACGCTTGCCGGAGAGCATAGACCATTATTTTTCCAGCGTTTATTTTTCGTGTGTGTGTGTGTGTGTGTGTGTGTGTGTGTGTGTGTGTGTGTTTTGTCTACACATCAGGTGCAAGCGCATGTATTGTCCTTGTCCTTGTGCTGGAATTTTGAATCGAGGTAACTTTATAATGCACATCGTTTTTGTCTATCTGCCTGTGCATGTGACTATGTATATGTATCTATTTAGGTTGTGTATGAATATACATGTCCCCTTTCTATGTATGTATGAATATATCACATATATGTGCATATAGCATATGTATATGTATGGACGCCTGTACACATACCCACATCTTTATACATGCGTACCTATCCTGTACAGTACATGCAGTATCTCGCTACATGTGCGTGAATACAGTATATATATATATATATATATATATATATATATATATATATATATATATATATATATATATATATATATATACAATGTGCCTATCTGCATACGAAAGTCCATACGTGTGTATCTATGTACTACTTTTTTTTATTCATCTCAACCACAGCAACTTCCGGTATAGTAAAGGATGATAATAATTCATACCTTCACCAAAACCACTACAATAGCCACCGCCACCACAATTATCAGTCACCACAACTACCATTGTCTGCTACAACTGACTACCACCACAATTACCACCATCACCACAGCTACCATTATCTAACTTACCACAATTACCCCACAAATACCATCACCACAACTACAACTACCACCACAAAAATCATTGCAACCACATTTTCCACTACTGCTACAGCTACCACTAGCACAACCACAACTTTCACTATTCGTCCAGTATTACAGCATTCACCTCAGCTAACATCTATCCAAGCTTCCACACCACAACTACAACTATCCACCAGAAGTACCACCATGGCTGCAGCCGCCCAAACTCCCGCGTCGTACCCAATTACTGACACCACCACAGCTGCCACCATCACTACTGCTACCACTATAACCACTACTATTATAACATACCAAAGTTGTTATCACCACTACAACTTCCATGATTACCGCTACCACCACAACTACAACAACCACCACAGCTACCATCAACAGACAATTATATATTACTATAAACACAGTCGTCATACCTCACAATTACCATCATCAACTTTCATTATAGCCACAGTTACCACAGCCACCACAACTACCATTATCAGCTATCATTATTACCGCAACCCCACAACCACCATCATCAAATATAACTATAACCACAACCACCACAACTAACATAACCAGCATCACAAACTCAACCACCACAACTACCACAACCACCGCAACTACCACAACCACCGCAACTACCACAACCAACGCAACTACCACAACAACCACAGTTGCCACAACCACCACAACTGCCACAACCACCACAGCTGCCACAACCACCACAACTGCCACAACCACCACAGCTGCCACAACCACCACAACTGCCACAACCACCACAACTTCCACAACCATCACAACTACCACAACCACCTCTCTGCAATTCATTATAACCACAACCACAGCCACAGCAACCTCCATCATTACCCATAACAGTCTTCCCAAAATTACACCTCTTAACAGGTCAAATATAAATCAGTCTTTGTTAATCAAATCAATATTTTCATATACCACTCAACGAATATAGCTTTTTAAGACGGAGCTCACTGTACCTGCATGTGTTTTTATGCAAGTTAATTAGGGCTTATGATAGTGAAGGGGTTAATGAAGGCTGCATCTAATCCCTAACCCCCACAAGACATCTCCTCGGTTGAATAAAATCGTCACGTGTAAGTTAGAATAAAATGAATCACGTCATAAAATGAGGGGGATTCTTATAAGTTCTTAAAGATAATAACTTAATTCCGCTATTAAAGTGCAGATGGAAGTGAATAATTATGAATTATGGACTGAAACAGGGTTGTGTGATGGCTGTTTAATATATACTGTACATGGATGGGGTTGTAAAGGAGGTGCAGGGTAGGGCAGTGGATGTGGGGGTGGCACTAATGAATAAGGGTGAGACTTGGATTATTCCGATGTTGCTGTTTGCTGATGATACAGTATTGTTGAGTGAAGATGAATGGGAGTTGCAAGGTTTGGTGAATGAATTTGGGACAGTGTGTTGGAGGAGGAAGCTGAAAGTTAATGTAAACAAAATTAAAGTTATGGTGTTTGAGAGGAATGAAGTCACAGAATGTACAGTGAGGTTGGATGTTGAGGATATGGAGAATGTGAGTGCATTTAAGTACTGTACTTGGGTAGTGTGATGAGTAAGGATGGAACTTTGGGGGATGAAGTACGTGAAAGGGTACTGCAGGGAAGGAAGGTTGTTGGTTCACTGAAAGCAGTGATGAGAAATAGGGAGGTGAGTATGGAAGTCAAGAAGTCACTGCATGATAGTATTGTGATCCCTACCCTGACGTATGGACGCGAGGCGTGGACCTTGCAAGAGGGGAACAAGTCAAGAATGAGAGCAGTGGAAATGAGTTACTTGAGAGGAGCATGTGGAGTGACATGGAGGGACAGGTTGACGAATGAAGAAGTGAAGGAACGTTGTGGGGTGGATGTGGATGTGGTTGAGAATATTAGGAGAAATACACTGAGGAGGTTTGGACATGTGGAGAGAATGGAGAAAGAAAGACTGACTAAGAGGGTGTATGTAGGTGAGGTGGAGGGAGGGAGAGGGAGGGGTAGACCGAGGATGAGGTGGAGGGATGGAGTTGAGAGGTATATGAGGAAGGGGAGGGGAAAGTTGGGGGGAGGGTAGTCAAATGGTGGGTGACAAGAGCTACTTGGAGGCGTTGTGTCTGCGGCCACCGTTTGCGGGGTTAGGGCGTCGGGCTATAGATATAGACAGATAGATAGACGTCATAAAATGCGGGGGATTCTTATAAGTTCTTAGCGATAATAAACTTAATTCTGCTAGTAAAGTGCAGATGGAAGTGAATAATTATGAATGCGGGTAACGATAATTATCAAGCTCAGTTATTGAGAATGAAAGACTGACTAAGAGGGTGTATGTAGGTGAGGTGGAGGGAGGGAGAGGGAGGGGTAGACCGAGGATGAGGTGGAGGGATGGAGTTGAAGAGGGTATATGAGGAGGGGGTGAGTTGGGGGAAGGAGTCAAATGGTGGGTGACAGGTGACTTGGAGGCGTTTTGGCCGGCCACCCTTGCGGGATTAGGGCGTCGGGCTATAGATAGATGGGCCAGATATGAACGAAGATTTATTGACGAGAGACGCAATAACAATTGGGTATGACTTGGAGGCGTTTTGTCTGCGGCCACCCTTTGCGGGATTAGGGCGTCGGGCTATAGATAGATAGATAGATAGATAGTTATTGACGAGAGACGCAATAACAATTTATGCTGGGTCAAACTGTGAAATACTTTTCTTCTCTGATGGTACACATAACTAATAATTTGTTCTAGTTAAGGTCTCTAGGGTTTATTCATCTGATAAGAAAGTTTTCAGAATGGAGGAGTTAGATGAAGTCTTCTCTAACTAGTAGTACCATACGTCTCCCAAGACAGAGAGAGAGAGAGAGAGAGAGAGAGAGAGAGAGAGAGAGAGAATCATCAGGGGTCACAATAGGTTAGCTTGGCTAACCATAAACCAGGCAACATTATACATCTCGTGAGACAGGACACCAATTGTCTTGCAGCACAGACAGGGTGGAATAAAGGAAGGTACTGTCGGTAGTAATCAGTGGTAACATGCATGTATGTGGAGCACGAGGGCCTGAGATTGGGTCTCGGCCAGACCAGTGAATAATTTGTTAAGTTTCATTTCGGTCATTACATATTTCCTCCAGTTTGAAAGCGCTCTCCAAACCCGAGTAAGTGACGTCCTGTTGGCCTTTGTAGTAACAGTAAGTCAGTCTAATTTTTTTTTTTTTTTTTTTTAAGAAAATGAACAACGTTGTAATAACAGAAATGAAAACACATTAATCACTGTCGTGGCCGAGACTCAATCTCAGGCCCCCGCGCTTCATACGTGTGCACGTTACCACTGAGCCATAGAGAGAATCCCTGCTTCGCCTCAAGTCAATGGGGGCTTTTATACACCCCATTACAAAGTTATCTTTATGCAGCTTACGGTATAAACTGCTTCTGAATATTATCACCACCTTGTCCTAATGGCGTGTAAGTGAACTAAGTTCATAAATTTTGGTTTCAGTTTCCTTCATTATCTACTGTACATGTGCTCAGTATTCACTGGATATTAAAGGATGTAAGGTAATCTCTCAGGAATTTGTGACTCCACATAATAATTGGCCAGTAACTTTTTTTACTTTCAGCTGTCCTCTACTAAATTTAACTAGCACAGTGTTATCAGGTATTGGAAAAATAATAACATTCAAACATTACATTTACAAGATGCGATGAATATCTGTCAAACTGTGACTTATTTTTCACAGTAAAATAATCACTTGTAGAAGTGTGCGGTGGGAGTGTTTGGTATACTGGACGAAAACTAATTAAGTCAGACATCATCCCTACGTTCAGGACAGCCGCACACCAACATCATCACCAGAGTTTGCAGGATGAAGCTGGGAAAGATGAAACTGAAGCAAAAGCAAGAACAGGAATAGCAAAGGCGAAGCTGGAGCTGAAGCAAGAACAGGAGCACCATACAGATGAGGGAAGAGCAGGCAGGGTGATGCTCTGCCTGGTCACGTGTGTATGAGCCCTGCCTGGTCAAAAGGGAGGAGCAGGCAGGACATTGCTCTGCCTGGTCACGTGTGTATGACCCACATGATCAGGTCACCACCACCATGTCACACAAGCATGGCAGGGAACATTCCTCCCCCCCCCCCCCAGCAGTTTCAACCCCAAAGAAGGCTGCACTGGATTCAAGGTCGACCTCAAGTCTGTGCCAGACCTCCAGTTGTAAGAAAGCTGCATACTTGGCCATCACCAAGCTGGAGAGGGATTACCCAGACCTCCAGCTGAATGTCCAACCCAACCTGCAAGGGGAGTTCATCATCATCCCGAAAGACGAAACATCAGCTGAACAACTACAGGTTCTTACTGAGGACAGGGATGCATCAATCCAGCTGCAGCTCCTTGAACCCTCAGAGAAGTGCTCAAAACCAGTGCTGATGAAGTACCCCCTCGACCACCCTGTTAAGGCAATGCAGGCCCACCCACAGCTGGTCTTTGCTGAGCACCTCAAAATGAAGAATGAAGTCGAAGTCCACCAAGTGCTGGTAACAGTGGTGGGACCCCAGCCAGAGAAACTCGACCCAAGGTGATGGGGAAGATTCTCTCCGTGCCCCTACACACCATTACAAAGTTATCTTTATGCAGCGTACGATATAAAATGCGTCTGAATATTATCACCTCCTTGTCCAAATGGCGTGTAAGTGAACTAAATTCATAACACTTTAAATCATTTACCATACCAACTTAAACTACATAATTTAACAAGCAATCACTTAAATAAAACATTAAAAAGGAAAAGAGCACAAAAATTAATGCATAACTTACGAAATAACTATGCTCACAAACAGCAGGCAAACTAGCAACTTTGACTTGTACCGATGCCGGAACTTATTGTACGAGAAACATCTCGAAGATACGAGACTACCTAACTGGCAAATCCCCTTTCATAACAGTGTAGTCCTTATTTGAACAAATGAAGATTTTTGTTAAATATAAATCTCTACACTTCTATTGAATTTGATTGCTTCCGTAAAAACCGTCATCAGTGCCGAATGGTAATGTTGAAAAATCAGACTGTTGGTTGGTGCTAAATAAGACGTGATGTGCTGTGTTGCTGGTATTTTTTTGCCTGTAAATATTGTTGGTTGTGCTGCATATGGATGTACAAACAGAACTGGACCTCGCATGCGTCTTTTCTGATTCCCTAGAGATCCAGGAAGAAGGAAAATATGGGAAAATAAGGTCAGAAGAGCGAACTGGTCTGCCAGCGACAATCATCGACTTTGCCAGGTAAGGTATATTCATTTTACTTGTAGTTTTCCCATTAATAAAAAGATTTGCCATACTGTAATGTACACTGAAGGACACATTGTTAAGGAAACTGAATATTTTCATAAATAAAGTGCAAGTACATTACATGAGAAGCTGGACCTCATGTTTTGCCGCGAGGTAAGATTGATGGCCTCATATTCCAGTTAGAAGTCTAAGTTATGGATTTTCAACAAACAGTAACCTATATAGAGTGATTTTCTGCTATGGGATTTCCAGCTATTGCTTCAGGGCCAGGTACTGGAGCACTATTAATGTTAAGCTGTTACCTGGACAAAATATGTAAACACTCGATATTCATGTATCTAACGTCGTCCGCAAACTCACTCACTCATCTTTATATGCTTGGATATTATCCTACGTAATGTATAGAGGAATATATCATATTGCTGCATCTTTATATATTAAAAATACAACACCTAGTGCAAACATAGAATTAAAAATATTCAAAAGCCGTCAATAATACGTGAAGAATAGTTAACTGACTGGTGGTAACTGGCAACGTCTACTGGTCTCTATATGAACGCGAGAGAGCGACCCAAACGTAAACAGGGTGCCAGGTCTACAGAAATTTCTGTATTTCTACAGATTTTTGGAAGGAACTACAAAAATACAGAATTTTGTGCTTAATCTACAGATATTTTGATATATTACAGAAATTCTCAAGAAATTTTACAAGCAACATGGAAAGGAATTCAATTTACAAATACCATAGAGAAATTTAGCAGTGGGCAAGAAGACAGTCCTGAAAGAAAGCGTATTGTATACAGTAGTTAACCCCTGAAACGTAAATTTTTTTTTATGAAATAATGTATTTTCTTTAATTTCAAATTATGTCGCTTAAGCTATATTAGACTAGTACTTGCAGTATAACAATTAATATACTTATAAACTGCTTAATCTGTGAACTAATAAGAAAATTTCAATATTAAATATATACATTTTTCTACTATCGAATGCACCGGTGTATGCCATTTTTGTTTACATTCTGAGGGAGTCAGAAGCAGGTATGTCAGAGTTAGTTTCGGAAGTTTGGACATATTTGGAATATATTAGTGGTGTTAGCGACTGTTCCTACGGTTATCTAATAAAACAAGGTTATAGTTATTTGGCCTAGAAAGTTATGAGCAAAACGAAAAGTGAAAAAGGGGCTCGCTCTTTTAGCTCTTGTTTTCAGTATTGTTTTCAGTTAGGTTCGTTTCTAACTTGACCCATAGTAACTGTGTGTTAATCCGCATTTTATGAATTTGAAATATGAAAATTCATACCATATTCTTAATTTTAATAAAACTATTAATTTTAGATTATTCATATGGAATTAATCTTTTTTTTTTTTCTTTTAAATAAAGGCACATATATCTTCTAAGACTTATATTTGCATACCTTTTGTCAATATATGTGTGAAATTGTGATCTACAGAATTTTTTTCAAATCTCAAAAAATTTTATGGATGATTCTACAGATATTTTAGGGCCAGCACCTGGCAACACCGCAAACGTTATACGCGTTGACACATACCGGCGGCTGTCCAGTCTCTCTTCCTGTAGGGTCTCTATATCGTAGGTGATAGCTTTGACTCTTACTTTAGTTATGGGACGCTATGCATATATATATATATATATATATATATATATATATATATATATATATATATATATATTTATTTATTTATTTATTTATTGTTACGAGATGGGAGTAGGCAACACAAGATAACAATTTGACTGCGTAAAAATTGAGAAGCTAAGTGAAAAGGGAAATAAACAAATGGTTTTTAAGTGATGAAAAACTAACTCCAATCTCTCAACGCAGGTCCGAAAGTAAATAAATTTAGCTGACATTAGCAAGGGCAAAATAAACACAATGAAAAATATACCTAATATAATACAAGCTAATAATATTTACAATATTTACAATGAGATAATGAAAAATACAAAAGAATGAGGGATAAAAAACAAACCAATCAACCTGATAATACCCTGATTAATCACAAACTCTGGGAACAAACTTGCCAAACAAAAGAAATAAAAATAATACAAAAAGATAACTAAACTGCACTAAAATGCCACAAATAAAAATAATAATAATAATAATAATAATAATAATATTTGCGATAGGATGCTGATACGAAGTGATAAAGATGTACAGAAACTATATACAACACACAAAACTGCCTCTCCTCCCTCTCTTCTCCACACAAACACACCCTCTCTTGACGTCAACCCACAAATAACTGTCACCATCCAAAATTCTCCCCCTTATATAACCTGCTGCTGAAGCAGATGGGAAGCATATAGAAAAAAAGTAAGCAGGCTCATCTCTTCCCCACATCGCGAATGTTACAAGTATCACTGGTGAATAAAAGCTCCCATGTCGCGCCAGTTCAAGCTCCACCAAAGACTGATTACAAACAATTTTAGTCACACACCGCATTGAGAGAGGAAACCTAATTAACTAGGACTTTATAAATGCGGAAGCAACGAACAGAAAAACACATGTACACACACACACACCCTGGTAACACACACACATATACATAATGTACGGAAAAATATGTATATATTCCCACAAACACAACACGCCCACACCTAAGAAAGAATTTTCCCCTTGGAAAATTCGTTCTTAAGAACGGGACAATCAGCTATGACAAAGTGATGATAGTAACAAATATTGTCGAGGTATCTCTGAAGCTCACTCCTGTTTTGTGGTGGTGTAAAACTCTTTATTGCCTCCACCTTAGAGTCAGGGGGGCGTACACAACCATGACCAACGACATATCTGAGGTATTGAACTTGTGCACAAACAAACTCACACTTCTTTAAATTCACTACAAGGCGAACCTCGGAAGGCCTGGACAGCAAAAACACCTAGTTCTCTTAAGTGGCTTTCCCAGTCATCGGTAAACACTACTACATCATCCAAGTATACCACACAATGGTTCATACCACTGACAACAATGTTCATTAATCGCTGGAACATTGCCTGGGCGTTTTCTATACCATACGGCATCACATTACACTGATATGTTTGTCCGTCTGCCACAAAACATGAGACTTCCTTAGCCCGTTCAGTCAAAGGTACTTGCCAGAAGCCTTTCTGGAGATATAACCTGGTGATATAACTATACGAGCTGGTGTGATCGATGCAGTCAAGCTGGGGCAATGGGTACATATCAGTCTTGGTTAGCACGTTCACCCGTCTGTAGTTCATACAAAATCTTGCGGGGCCATCTGGTTTAGGTTGCAAAGGCACGGGGGAACTCCAGAGACCAACACGGGGATATAATCCCATGGTCCAACGTACAATTGAGCTCCTGACACAGCACGCCAACACGCTGAGGACTGACTCGATAAGGGGCAACTGCACAGGAATGGCGTCACCCATATCCACGTCGTGCTGAATCCAACCGGTCTTCCCAGGGGTACTGCTGAATACTGCCTTGTAAGTCGACAAAAGGGCAACCAACTGAGATGCTTCCTCCCGAGATAGATGTGCTAACTTGGAGTTGACAGTTGACTCCCCCTTACCATTCTTCACCCAGCTACAATCTGGAAACTCACAGTCCACCCCAAACTAGTCGCTATCAGCACCCTCCTCAGCAGCAGCAGCAGTAGCGGAGACAAGGTGTACGGGAACTGGAGAAACTGGTGTATGATGGTATGGCTTCAGCATGTTCACATGGCACAGTTGGTGCTTCTTCCTTCTATCAGGGGTCTCCACCAGGTAGTCAGTCTCCAGTATGCTGCACTACAGGGTAAGGACCACTAAACTTAGTGGCCAGTAGCTGACCTTGCGGTGGCAGCAACACCAAAACCTCGTCGCTGACCTTAAACTCCCTCAGCCTGGCCTTTCGATCATACCACAACTTCATGTTATCTTGAGCTTCCTTGAGATTTTCCTGGGCCAGCTTCAGAGTTTCATCCATACAGGTCTTAAAGTCCTGCACATAACGGGGTAAGCTCTTGATCTCGGCAAGGTTACTGCTCCAAGTCTCCTTAACCAAGCTAATGGGTCCCCGAACTCGATGGGCAAACACAAGGTCGTTAGGAGAGAAACCCAAGCTCTCCTGAGGAACTTCCCTCGTAGCGAACAGGAGGAACGGCACATCACGGTCCCAGTCCTTAGAGTGCTCCAGACAGTACTTACGGAGCATATTCTTGAGAGTCTGGTGGTAATGCTCCAAGGCACCTTACGTCTCTGGATGGTAGGCATTGCTCTTGATTTGTGTGATGCCAAGTTGAGTTAATGACTGCTGGAAGATGTTGGAAAGGAAATTAGACCCTCTATCTGACTGAACCTCACGGGGCAAACCAAACTTTGTAAAGAAATCTAGCAAAACTCCAACCACTGTCTGTGCCTTGACAGATCATAAAGGTATTGCCTCAGGGTACCTTGTGGAGTGGTCAATGATAGTGAGCAAATATGAGTTACCACTAGAGTTGGCGGCAAGGGTCCCACCATATCAATGAATAACCTGGAAAAAGGAGGGGCAGTGGCAGGAATGGGAACAAGAGGGGCCTTAGGGACAGACTGATTCGGTCTACCCACAACTTGACAGGTATGACAATGTTTGACAAACTTAGCCAGATCCGCTGCCATGCGGGGCCAGTAGAATTCCACACGCAGCCTCTCCATGGACTTCCTTACACCCATATGACCTGCAGATGGAGTAGAATGGGCCAGTTGAATTAACTCCTACCTGCGCACATTAGGTATTATGATCTGATGGTAGTCTCACATCCCATGATCTACAGTACCGGTACATTCACATGTGGAGGTCTCCACCGTCTCCAGAAAATCTCGTCTTTCACATCAAACATCCACCCTTCTCCTCTCAGAATCATCCACTGCACACAACTTCAACCTCTGTATCTCCTGGTCTCCAATTGGAACTCCTTAACTTCTCAATGTTCACCTTCTATGGACCAGGTGGAACATCTTCCAAAGAACCCGTGAACATATCTGCCAAAGATATCTCATCGTTTGATTGTTTCGTGTCCTCAGACGTAGGACTAACTGTTGCCTCTGGTACGGTGACGCTGGGCACATTACAAGCTACCTTCTGTTGACTCCTCTCTGCACGTGACATGGACCTAGTCACTGCACAAACTGGGAATACCTCTACATCACTGGGTTCAACCTGTGAGGGAACTTCGGGTAGAGGCACCTCTGACAAACCTGGAGTGGTGATCTCCTTACCTCTCACTAAGTCATTCCCAAGTATTAAATCAACACCACTCTCAGGTAAAAATATACAACATCCAATCGTGCCAATCCATCAAACAACTGACATTTAACTTCAAAAGAAACTAGCGGTACATTCTTTACACCTGTTACTCCCCTAATCAAAACAAACTCTCCTCTTGCAACATCAAAAACTTCATCATTTGGCCTTACCCACAAGGAAATTGAAGAACCAGTTTAACAAAGAATGCGTACCAGATGCTGCACGCCATTCACCTTCACTGAACCAGGATACATATAGGGGGCATTCGAAGAAGCAGGGGCAACGCTACTCATCACTGCCTGTACACACCTCCTGAAACAGTGGGCTCCAACACAACTGTGACCACCTCCTTCCCACCTTCCGGAACAGCATCAACCCTCGAAGGGGGTAAAACATCAGACTTTCCCTGACTAACAACAGGGGAACCAACTGAAGGGGTAACCACGGGAGCTCCACGAGAAACAACGCTCCCTGGCTTCACAACACCTGACTTTCACCAACATCTATCTACGGTGTGACCTGGTTTCTTGCAATAGGAACAAATGAATAGGCGGTGTGTAGGTTTTGGAGAAGAGTGAGGTGTATCAGGTTTGGGTGTGGAGTAATTCGTGGAGTTGGGCTTCTGAGATGGTTGTTTGGGGAGCTGAGAGGGGTAACACTTCTGAGGAACACTCCTAGGAACTTCCTGACCCTTATTCAAATTCTTAATCAATAAATAATCATCTACATAAACGGCAGCCTCAACAGCATTCTTAACTTTCTTATCAGCAAGGTAAGCTCTTAAATCTGTATCAATCTTATCAAGGAATAGCTCAAGGATAACAAGATCCTTAAGCTTAACATAAGATTCTGAGACATCTTCACTTTGCATTCATTGATTAAATGCATCGGTCATCTGCCTACTGAAAGCTGCAAAAGTGTCATGAGGGCGCTTCCTACAGTTCCTAAATTTCTGCCTGTAAGCTTCAGGTCTCATCTTGTATGCACGCAGTATGGCTTCCTTTAGTACCTCATAATCCTGTGATTCTTGGTGGCTAAGACTGTCATAGGCCTTCAGTGCTTTACCTTTGATTACTGTCAGAACTAGATGACCAGTTGTCTCTGGGCCACTTGTTACCTGTAGCAGTCTTCTCAAATCGGTCAAAGAACTCCACGACTAAGCTCTCATCAGATGGGGGAACAAATTTAGTAGGGTCAACTGACCTAAATTCTGAAAAAGAATGGGGAAAATTAGTTGGGGCACTTGGGCAATTCATACACATTTCATAGTCAAGCTTCATCTGCTCCAGTTTTATCCTCTCCTGTAGTCTACTATTCTCCTCCTCCTTCTTCTCCCTCTGAAGCTGTAGTTTAAGCTGTAACGTCCTATTCTCCTCCTCCTCCTCCTCCTCCTCCCTCTGAGGCTGTAGTTGAAGCTGTAACATCCTATACTCATGATCGCGTTTAGCTTGCTCTTCATCAACATATTCTTTCTGCTGGATGACGGTGACCTCAGCTAAACTATCATGAGATGAATGAACTGATCTAGAAACTGATTCAAGGTCTGGTATGGATCCAGGGACTTCATATGGGTCTGTGCCAAACAGTCGGTGGCAGATTTAGTTAACTGTAGGGCATTACTTGACTCGCTCTGAATATCAAGAGCTTGAGCAACTAAGGCTAACTCCTGCCTCTGCAATCTTCTAACCTTATCCTCCGTTGGTCGTGAGTTAATAAAGTCAATTGCATCTTGCTGGCTTACAATATGTAGGGGCGCCACAGTAACATCACTAGCTTTAATCTCCATAATGACACACTACAATGACAATAATAATAATTCAGATATCAAGGTATTATCCTGGGAAGGTAAAGCCAATTTATAGATTACGAGATGGGACTAGGCAACACAATACAACAATCTGACTGCGTAAAAACTGAGAAAAAAAAAAGTGAAAAGGGATATAAACAAATGGTTAAGTGATGAAAAACTAACTCCAATCTCGCAATGCAGGTCCGAAAGTAAATAAAATTAGCTGACATTAACAAGGGCAAAATAAACACAATAAAAAATATACCTAATATAATACAAGCTAATAATATTTACAATGAGATAATGAAAAACACAAAAGAATGAGGAAAAAAAAAAAAACTGATAATACCCTGATTAATCACACTAAACTCTGGGAACAAACCTGCCAAACAAAAGAAATAAAAATCATACAAAAAGATAACTAAACTGCATTAAATTGCCACAAATAATAATAGTAATAATACAGTAATAATTATAATAATAATACTTGCGATAGGATGCTGATACGAAGTGATAAAGATGTACAGAAATTATATGCAACACACAAAACTGCCTCTCCTCCTTCTCTTCTGCATAAACACGCCCTCTCTCGACGTCAACCCACAAATAACTCACCATCTTTTTTTTTTTTTTTTTTTTTTTTGACCTATCGACCATTGGGGCAAAGCCTTTGGTCATTAAGGCCACACACACACACACACACACACACACACACACACACACACACACACAAGCTTCCATGCACACGCACATATATATATATATATATATATATATATATATATATATTTATATATAGATATATATATAGATATATATATAGATTATATATATATATATATATATATATATATATATATATATATATATATATATATATATAATTTTTATTTATTTTTTTACTTTTCATTTTATTATTTTTAATATTTTTTGACCTTACATTATTTATAAACAAAAATACCTAATCTAAAGACCCTAAAACTAATAACCTAACAGACAAATCGCTAACCTATACTAAATCCTAAAAAGACAAATAGCTAAACCTACAGTAATGATTGAAATAAAAATATCTCGACCAAGAGAACACCATCGACTGCAGATATGTAATGCCTTTCTACATTACATACCTGCACTCATCAGCTGGTGACTGTCAGTCGAGGCACAACCTAATATATGGGACATCGTTATATGAATGGGAACCAGACGAGTCGGGAACATTTCCATGTACGTCAGCTGTCGGGCCTAATTAGAATGTTTTCCTGGATAAATATATCCGATGTTACGTTACGGGGCAATTTGACAGAGAAAGTCCTGTCCCTTAAGAAATTTGAAATAAAAATTGGCAAATTTCCCCTTAAACCATAAGCATAGAGCTTCATCAGTATACCGTGTCGCCATGTCATGTCATAGGCATTATGGATGTCCAAGAGCACCCTATTGGCAAACGCCCTCACCATCTTTTTTTTTTTTTTTTTTTTTTTTTGCCCATCGACCATTGGGGCAAAGCCCCTGGCCATTAAGGCCAGATATATATATGTATATGCAGCTACCCATATATATATATATATATATATATATATACACTTCCGTGAATATATACAGCCATACATTCAATCACACGTATATATATATATATATATATATATATATATATATATATATAATAATTTTTATTTTAATATTTTTTCGTATTTTTATTTTTATAAATTTTTTATATTTTTATATTTTTTGACCTTACATTATAAACAAAAATGCCTAATCTAAAGAACCTGAAACTAATCACCTAACTGACAAATCACTAACCTATAAATAATCCTAAAAAGACAAATAACTAAACCTACAATAATGGAAGAAAGGCCTCGACCAAGAGAACACCATCGACTGCAGATATGTACAGTGTAATGCCTTTCTACATTACACACTTGCACTCATCACTTGGCGACTGTCAGTCGAGGCACAACCTAATGTAGGGGACATCAATATATGAAAGAGGACCAGACAAATCAGGAACATTTCCATATACGTCAGCTGTCGGCCCTAACTAGTAACTTCAGGAACATGGTATAATGTATTTACATAATATGTAAAAAAAGTGAAGAACCTCGCCCAACAGATCACCATCGACTGCCAGTGCCCAATACCTTTCTATATTGCACACTTGCACTCATCAGCTGGTGACTGTCAGTCGAGGAACGGGGTTTAATGTAGGGGACATCAATATTAGAAACAGGTCAGTGGAAGGAGGAACTATTTCAAATACGTCAACTGTCAACCCTAATTAATAGTACATTATGTACATATTTACAGTTGATAATCATAACCATACAGTAAAAAAGTCACATCACTCTGATCAGTCCGGTCTCTCTCAAGAAAGCCATCAATTTATCAGTCATAACAATGTCCCCATCACCCAGGATGGTGGAAAGGGTGAAGGGGACGTCTACTGCGCCGCAGTAATTTATAAGTGAGGCACGTTCACGAATAAATCGCCGACAGCGCAAGATGATATGACTGATAGATAACACCGCATTACAGATGTCACAGTGCGGTGGGAAGCGTCTTTCCATATATGGTTTCATGTGAGTTAAAATGGTGGCACTGAGCCATAGTCTCGCCAATACATTTTCTTCAAGGCGACTAGGGCGGTTGGCAGTGTCCCAGTTGCCCAGGTGCGGCTTACATGTTGGAATATTTAGTCTGGTCCACTGACCTTGCCACAGAAGATTTATTGATATCTTTCCGAGAGAGAGACTCGACCGTAGATCATGAGGAACGTCCCAAGTCTCCACGAGCTCTACAGCCAACTTTGCAAGTAAGTCAGCCTGCTCATTGCCATAGATACGACAATGAGCAGGCACCCAGATCAGCGTGAATGACTTGTTGCATGAATGCAGCTTATTAACGATGCAGCCCTGGATCTCTTGAGAGTCCGTAGTACAAGATGCAATTGCCTGAAGGGCTGATTTTGAATCCGAAAATATGACAAATGAGTCATGCCTAGAATTGACAGCATAGTCTATGGCTTTGTCAATAGCAAAAAGTTCGGAGGTAAACACAGGTGTATGAGTCGGCAACCGATACCTAATTGCACATTCAGTCGACCACACACTTGCACCCACACATTCACTCGACTTGGAGCCGTCGGTGTACAATTGATGGGACCCCAAGTGACGAACGATGATGTTACGAAACAAGTGGTGGACCTCCGCCTCCAGCGCCTTGGCCTTTGGTGCTGGGAGCCATGATACATCCACTGTAAAGCCGGGTGGCTCCCAAGGCACTATATTTTTAAACACCAACTTGTCACAGTCACTGAGGTCCACACAAGCTCCTGAGTTAGTTAGTGGAGGCGAACGGCAAGTGGCCGATGCACCCACCGCATAAGGTGGTGGTATTGACGCAGGGGGGTACAGGCCACATTGCCGATATTACAGTACTTTTCCTCGATGTTCGTAGGCCATACGATAAGGACAGGTGGTCACGGCGAATATGGAGGGGAGGCACATTCGCCTCCACTTCCATACGAGATACGGGGTACACCGGACGGCTCCAAGACACATTCACAAACATTTATTCTGCAACACATCCAATCCTTTCAGCGTGGCATCGGATGCCGAGCCATACACCTGTGCGCCATAGTCTAGCTTCGATCGAATAAGGGACTTATACACCATTAATAAAGATTTTCTGTTGGCACCCCATGTGGTACCCGCTAGGTACTTGAGGACATTTACTGGTTTATCACAATGTTTAATCAAATTAATAACATGAATTTTGAAGTTCAAACGACGATCAAAATGGATTCCCAAAAACTTTACAGAATTTTGAAAAGGTACCACCTGATTATCTAAGTTAAGCACAAATTAGGTACGTTACGAGTCATAAAAACTACAGCGGTACACTTATGAACGGAAAACTTAAATCCCCACCGCAAGGCCCATTGGTGGACGGAGTCAAGGGCTGCTTGAATCCGCCCAGCCGAAAATTGTGCATTATGGGAGGAGTCCCATATTGCACAATCGTCAGCGTAGAGTGAGTATTTAAGATTCCTCGGGATGGGAGCTGATGACAGAATATCATTGATCATAATACTAAATAAAGTAGGACTAAGCACACTTCCCTGCAGCACCCCGTTTTCCTGGATAAATATATCCGATGTTACGTTACGAGGCAATTTGACAGAGAAAGTCCTGTCCCTTAAGAAATTTGAAATAAAAATAGGCAAATTTCCTCTTAAACCATAAGCATAGAGCTTCATTAGTATACCGTGTTGCCATGTCATGTCATAGGCTTTATGGATGTCCAAGAAACACCCCTATCATAAATTCTTTATTGGCAAATGCCTCTGAAATACAATGCTCCAAATTCATTAAATGATCTAGTGAACTTCTGTATTTACAGAAGCCACATTGTTGATCATTTAACAAATTCTTCGACTCTAAAACAAAAAGAAGCCTATTATTTATCATACGTTCCATGACCTTACATGGACAAGAAGTCAACACAATAGGTCGAAATGAAGTGGGATTCATAAGACGACCAGCCTCTTTGGGTATCTGTATGAGGTGTGCAAAGTGCCATGAGTTTGGGAACGTTCGAGAGGCCCAAATCTCATTGTACAATGCTAACATCTTAATCAGGTTGTCCTGATTAAGATGCTGGATCATACCGTACGTGATGGTGTCTGGTCCAGGGCTGGTGTCTTTACAGGATTTAAGGGCAAGGAGCAGTTCATCTAGCGTAAACTCTCGATTGTACGCAGAGTCTACGTCTTCTGTGGCAAAGTCAATTAACTGTAGCTCAGCCGTGCATTTATGATGTTGAAAACGCGGATCATAATTGGCTGAGCTACTTATATGAGAAAAACTCCTGGCGAGGATGTTAGCAACGTCCACGGGAGGTGGTCACAGGGAATTATGGGCTTTTATTATTTAATATTCTTATTGTGGACCAGACTTTACTTAATGGTGTTGTACGAGTCACCGTGGACACAAAGGACCGCTAGGAGTCACGTTTGGCCCTTCTTATTATTCCCCTTGCCTCAGCCCTTGCCTGTTTGTATGCAATAAAATTTTCCTCAGTGGGCTGACTATCAAAAATCCTGTATCTTGTATTGCGTTTCCTTAATGCTTGTCGGCAATCCGGTGTCCACCAATGTGCTCTATGCTTCGCAGGAACTGTAGAAGTCTTGGGAATAGCAGCCTCAGCTGTGTGTAATATGGAAGTAGTTACATTTTCGACCTTAATATCTATGGTCTCCCTAGATATATCTAAATTGGCGATCGTTGAGAAGGATCCCCAATCTGCTTTCTTATAGTTAAATTTTGGAGGTGGAGGGTCCGAAACGATGTCGCGTGTGTAAGAAAGACAGATGGGTAAATGATCACTTCCCAAGGAGTCGTCATAAGGGTCCCATGAGAAATCTTGATGTATACCAGGGGAGGCCAAAGATAAGTCAATGGCCGAAAAGTTACCAGTAAGATCATCTACACGAGTCGCTCTACCATCGTTCAGAAGGCAAAGGTTGGACTGTAGTATTAGGTCGGCTACTTGCTCCCCACGACCATCAATCCTCATGCTGCCCCATTGATAGTGATGGGCGTTAAAGTTGCCCAGCATTAACTTATTCCCAGGTAGATGTTCAACTAGTGAATTTAAAGCATCACTATCAATGGGGCTGTGTGGAGGACAGTACAGAGAGCAAATAGACAGATACGTGATTTAAATTTTACTCTGCACGCGACAGCTTCCAGAGTAGAATTTAGAATCACTTCCGTTTGTGGGTGTGATTTGTGTGTGTATATGGCAACTCCGTGACCTTCATATCTTCTATACGAGTGATAATGTTTGAACTGTGGAGGATCAGGATGATCCTCCAGGTGCGTCTCCTGTAAACAAACAACGTCTGGCCTGTGTATTGACAGCAAGATTGCTATATTTGGTAACTTATTCCCAGTACCTCTACAATTCCACTGTAATATAGTGAATGCTGGCGGTTTAAGATTTACGTGGGGGGCCAGTGTGCTTAGAATTTTTTTGCCACCCGCCAGAAGGCGAGCAACTACAGGCGGACCTATCCCGGTGCTTGCTTACGGAAACCTCCATATTTTCATCAATAACGAGGTTCCCAGATTCCACTGAGGAAGAGCTACCCGTTCCCTCGCTGGGCCAGGAGCAGGAAGAACATGAGGTCGTGACTCAGTAAGGGTGGTCATATTACTCTTACAAGAGTTGTCAGGCTTCGTTTTAGGCTTGACTGACTGAGAAGCAGCAGCAGCCTGGGAGTCCTCCTTCCACTTGGGACAATCCCTAGAGGAAGTGGAGTGAGTACCCTTACAGTGAAAGCAACAGATAGTCTCTGATGTGCATTGCTCAGCATCGTGACCCTGTGTTGCACATTTGCCACACACTGACTGTGAAACCCGACAATTCTTAGCAACGTGCCCACATAATTGACACTTCATGCAACGGAGTGGGTTGGGGATATAAGGTCTGACATTAACAATTTCATAGCCAACTTTGACATGTGCCGGGAGTGAAACTTTGCCGAAAGTCAAAACAACGGTGGCCGTCTTCGTCCTTATGCCTTCGGAAAATCTAGTGATGAATCTGGCATCGATGACATCTTGCTGAGCAAGTTCCTCTATGATCTCTTCCTCACTCATCACCATAAGATCCCTGCAAGTGATAACCCCCTTGCAGGAATTCATGGAAGTTGGGATCTTGGTTTCGACATCATAGCATTGAAACTTACACAGCTTCAACAAGTCTTTAACTAGGGAGGAATTACTAGTCTTGACAAGGAGGTCTCCATTCGCAAGTTTTTTTACTTGTTCCACCTCCCCAGCACAGCCATCAATAACCTTGATCATGAAGGGATTGAGACTGCTCAAGGGAGTGGAACCTAGAGCATGAACAATCACAAACTCCGCATTTTTTACATTTATGTCCAGAGGCTGACGAGTCTGGGGCCGTTCTGTCTGGGGGCTGTCAGTCCGTTAATCATTCAGGGGTCGGTCAGGACCACCTCCCCCTCCGTCATAGTACTACTCCCCCCTAACGGGGGAAGTGGGAAGAAGGTGAGAAAACGAGCAAAGGACAGTCACCCTGGGACCAAACACCTAAGTCTGAGGTTGCCCTCTCAAACCACTCCAGGGAGGCCCGACCGTGTCAGTTCACGCCCCAGAGCGATCAGTGGGGGGGACCCTCCGTGGGCGATAAGCAAAGGTAAACTCAGGAAAAGATACAAACACCTATTGTATCTCTAACAGGGAGGGGAGGAAAATGAGTACTAACTAACCTAACTTTATTTAAAAAACGCCCTAGTGGCGGAGAAAAAACAAAAACTAATGCCGGTGAGGTAGCCCTATGCTAGAGGAGAGCCAGAAAAACACGTCCGAACTCCCCACGACCATGCATCGGATGTCATCAGTCCTCACCATCCAAAATTCTCCCCCTTATATAACCTCGGGCTGTACGCACGCGTGAACCCGCTGCTGGAGCAGACGGGAAGCATACAGAAATATACTAAGCAAGCTCATCTGTCCCCTACATCGCAAACGTTACAAATAACAATGGTGAATAAAAACTCCCATGTTGCGCCGGTTCAGGCCTCACCAAAGACAGATTACAAACAATTTTAGTCACACCCCGCGTCGAGAGAGAGCAAACAAAATTACCTAAGACGTATAAATGTGGAAGCAACGAACAGAAAAACACATGTACACACACACACACACACACACTCTGGTAACACGCACACACTATACATAATAGTCAGATAAATATATACATATTCCCACACATGTAACTATATATATATATATATATATATATATAAATATATATATATATATATATATTTATATATATAAATATATATATATATATCATCCAATCCTACATCGTCCCATGAGGAGCGTAGGAGCTAGGGGCTAGGCAAGTTGGTCTTGACATTTAAGACGAGTGACCAGCCTCACTCATCCCTGAGTGGCATTTTGTGAGCAATATACCCCAACCATCCCTTGGATATAAACCTTCACCTGCTCAATCCGCTTGGAGCGACGTAATTACTCACTAAACCACCAGGCGTCAAAATTTGGATATATGGTTCCCACCCATCGCAGTAAATGATTTCCTGGTGTACAGGAAACCATTTGGCTTGTCATTCAGTGTAGAGTCACCCACAGGCAGAAGGAAGAGGAAAGAATGAAGGAAAGGAAGACAGAAAAGGGAGTGTAAAGTCACCCATAGGCAGAAGCATGAGGAAAGAATGAAGGAAAGAAAGACAGAAGAGGATGGAAGGAAAGAAGGACGGAGGAGAGGAAAGGGCAGACATCCAAGAGCAGCAATACATCGAGTGAGTGGAAGGTGAGTGCCCCCACCCACCACAAAATATATATATATATATATATATATATATATATATATATATATTGTTACGGAACAGAGAAAGATAACGTACACTTTAAGTGAGAATGCTAAGAGTCACTACTGTCCCGTAAAGTTCCAGGTTCAAAACATAAGAGTTAGGTAAAATTACAAGTTAAAGTTTAATGCTTAAACTAACAACAAAACATTCAAGACTCATAAGGATAATGTAATGGCAAAAAACAGGTTAAATATATGGTTAACTGCAATAGCCTCTATTAACACGAAATTAGCAAGAGTAAATTAATCTAAGTCAGCCCTGATAAAATGAGATACCAGATAATACTCAGTGAATGCACGATAAATTATTACAGATACAAAATAATATTAAAACTGATGGACATAAAGATTCCTACATGAATTACAAAAACCTCACTAGGCCTACAAATTAAACTTATGCTATACAGTACAAGAAAAAAATACAACAGTTATACTCAAATTACACAGCTGCTAGATGTTTGGAGATTTCTTGAGCACTCACAATAATAATATCTGTACAGGGGAGGACAGAGATGTGAACAAAATGAGGAGCAGATCTAAGTGGCAATGATGCAGAGACTGAGCTCATTATATAGGGGCCGGCAGAGCTTGATACAACTTGTAAGAAGGACGCGCAAATGAAGCCATGGGGACATAGAGTTGACAATCCCGCTCTGGACAACAGAGAGAACGACTTACTCTACTATAACGGTAGAAGGGGGGGACTGAGGCAGAACACGCTCGTGATCAAACATGCAGCAACTGTGCGTTAAAATTACACAAAGGATGATGAAATCATAGGCTATGTAACAATATATATATATATATATATATATATATATATATTTCTCTTTTTTTATATATATATATATATATATATATATATGTATGGGATAATAAAAGAGGTACAAGGTAGGGTAGTGGATGTTGGAGTGGCCCTGGTGAGAGAGGATAGTGTTTGGAAACTCACTGTACTGTTGTTTGCAGATGATACTGTGTTGTTGAGTGAAGACGAAGGGGAGCTGCAAGGCTTGGTGGATGAGTTTGAGAGAGTGTGTAAGAAACGGAACCTAAAGGTGAATGTAGGGAAGAGTAAAGTGATGGTCTTTGAAAGAGGTGAAGTTAGTGAATGTACAGCGAGTTTAGATGGTGAGGAATTGGAAAATGTGAGTACGTTTAAGTATTTGGGTAGTGTGATGAGTAAGGATGGAGGTTTGAAGGGTGAAGTGCTTGAAAGGGTACGGCAGGGAAGAAAGGTTGCTGGTTCCTTGAAAGCAGTGATAAGAAACAGGGAAGTGAGCATGGAAGTGAAAAAGTTACCACGTGACAGTATTGTGATAACTTACGGAAGTGAAGCTTGGACATTGTTGGAAGGACACAAGTCAAGAGTGAGAGCAGTGGAAATGAGTTATTTAAGAGGAGCCTGTGGAGTCACGTGGAGAGACAGGCTGACGAATGAGGATATAAAGGAGCTTTGTGGTGTGGATGTGGATGTGATAGGAAGCGTTATGAGGAACACACTGAGGTGGTTTGGCCATATGGAGAGGATGGAGGGTGAAAGACTGACGAAGAGAGTGTATGTGAGTGAGGTGGAGGGGGGAAGAGGGAGGGGGAGGCCAAGGATGAGATGGAGGGATGGGGTGGAGAGGTATATGAGAGAGGGGCGTGTGAGTTGGGAGCAGGGCAGTGAAATGGCGGCGGACAGGGCGACTTGGAGGCGATTTGTTTGTGGCCACCCCAAACGGGATTGAGGCGTCTGGCAATAGATATATGTATATATATATATATATATATATATATATATATATATATATATATATATGTATATATATATATATATATATATATATATATATATATATATATATATATATATATATATATATATATATATATATATATATATATATATATATATATATATATATATATATATATATATATATATATGTATATATATATATATATATATATATATATATATATATATATATATATATATATATATATATATATATATATATATATATATATATATATATATATATATATATATATATATATATATATATATATATATATATATATATATATAAATATATATATATATATATATATATATATATATATATATATATATATATATATATATATATATATATATATATATATATATATATATATATATATATATATATATATATATATATATATATATATATATATATATATATATATATATATATATATATATATATATATATATATTTATTTATAATGAATGGAGGAATGAAAAACAAAGGGGGGAAAAAAAAAGTCCATGTGCCTAAAGGCATCCTCCATTCATAAAATAATTATAACAACTAGATTTGATTTGAAGTGGATTAAATGTTTGTGGGAAACAACTCCCAGGTTCTGAATTCCAGAGAGTAGTAGTTCTGGGGATAAATGAATTTTGACAAGCAGAGGTTCTGCATTGCGGGGGAGTGTGAATTCATGGACGCTCCCAGCTGCCCGAGTTTTCGGGAGAAAATGTGAAGGAGAGGCACAACTGAAGCCATTTCTTCAGAGCACTTACGGTAAAAATATCGATAAGATAATGCTAAAGAAGCAACATCTCTACGTACTGATAATGGGGGAAGGTCTTGCGTGATGGCAGGATTATTGATTAATCTAATGGTTTTATTTTTAATTTTGTCCAACTGCCTCAATGCAACCGCTCCACATCCACTCTACAGTGGTGAACAGTATTCGATCTGAGAACGCAAATGACTTTTGTATATTGTGGCCATCTGCTCGTCAGTGAAGAACTCACGAACTCTGTACGTAAGTCCCAATTTTTTGGAAGCATTATTAGCAAGGGATTTAACATAAACTGTCCAGCTTAGGTTGAGGTTTAGAGTAACACCTAGGATATCGATTGTAGTGGATATGGGAATATTGACACTATTTAAAATTATGTGAGAGTCTGAGGGATTCTTTCTGTTGGAAAAATTAATGTATTTAGTTTTCTGAGCATTAAATGAGAACTGATTTGTTTGTCCCCATTGATTAATTTTAGAAAGGTCCTGGTTCAAAGAAATTGCTGTGTTTATTTGGGAATTAATAATATCAAATTATGTAAAGAAAGTACTAAATGTGAAAGAACTATGAAGAGTCGAGTCATCAGCATAAGAGTGTATTGGGTTGTGAGTGACAGATAGGAGGTCATTTATATGAATGAGAAAGAGGATTGGCGCCAAAACTGATCACTGAGGTACGACAGCATTTATGGAATGAAACTGAGAATAAACACCATCTACCATTACCCGTATTTTTCAATTATGAAGGTGAGAAGAAATTAGGGAACCAGTGATGCAAGGCCATAATGTGACATAGTAGACCATAAGGCCCGGTGCCATACTATGTCAAATGCTTTTGATTGCGTGTGTTTCACCGTGTTGGTCTATTGTTTTGTTAATCAGATGGGTAAGAAGGCAAAGAATGTCTACATTTGAAAGTTCTTGTCTAAATCCATAGTGCCGATCACTGATTAATTTATTGATTTCAAGATGCTTGATTATGTGTTTGTTAATTAGTGTCTCAAAACCTTTACCGAGAATGGAAGTTATTGCAATTGGTCTATAGTTTGATGGATCAGATGTTGCCCCCTTTTTAGGAACAGGATGGATATTTGCTTCTTTCCAAGAGGCTGGAAAACTTGAAGTACGGATGTATAAGCTTATTAGCCTACCAGTATGCAACTCACATTGCCAGAATCATTTATTGGCGAACAAGGTTAGCTCCATAGAAAATGGTGATACAGTACGGGTGTTCATTTACGTTCATGGATAACTGAACCAAACAAATAGCTTTTGACCAGTCAAGCTAGAATGAAGTGACACCTATATGAATGTTAATAATATTTCCAGGAATAATTTTTGGTAATCATTTTCTCTAGATACTTCATTACCGTGAAAATTAATTTTTATCAGTAAGACCGTAGATGCACTGGGAACGGTTTGCAAAAGATTTTAACTCCTTTCTATGGTAGTATGTAGTTATCCCAGGCTTATCTGGTTCTGAACCCAGGATACCGAAAGCTAAAGTTGTATTAGTTAGGCCACATTCAACCATAATTTGCTTTCTCATGCTGTTATTTAAACAAAGTTTATAGAGAAGAATCGCGAAAATGATGCATTATATCCGGAATCTTTCGTGGAGACATTGAAAAGGCTAAATTTGCTCTCAGTAGAATGGCGTAGAGAATAAGGAGACGTAACTGAGGAGTTTAAGTGGATGAAGCCAATAAGGAAGGGAGATACTAGCAAGGTAGCCTAACATGAAAGGTTTAACTCAAATTAATGGATTGTCTAAATAGATTGTTTTTGTACTGAGAGGGGTAGATTTTCGTTTGGCAAAAGAGTAGGAAACGAATGGAATGAGTTTACTAGTGATACAGTTGCTGCCCCTTCCGTTGAGATTTTCAACCATACGTGTGATAAACATATGAAAGTTAAGGGGTGGATACTAAAAAATAAAATAAAATAAAAATAATAATTTGTCTCTTTTTCATCTTCGTGCATAATTTCGGTAGTCTCATCCTTTCTCACTCAGCCTGTCCATAAAACTTCCACGGAAGTTTTTCTGTAAAGTGTGTTCTTCCATCTCAATTTCTGCCGGTTTTTGCTGAAGGGTTTGGTGGGTGGGGGAGAGCGTTCTTCGCTATCCTTGTCATATTCTAGTAGTTCAACCACACTGTTGTAGTAGCTACCTAGCATGGGTGGCGTACCAAAATTATCCTCTCTTCTTATGTTCTTACTGTTACAAAGTGTCAAAAACACTGTGCTTCTGAATGCCTTAAGAAGATCACCAATTATGTCAATGAATGTTTGGTGGGAATCCTTTGACTGAGGAACAAAGATTGCAAAACAGAGCAACAGGGACACACGCGTATGTAGTGAAGGTCGCACTTAGGTCCCTAGACATCACACTTTCCACCCCTTCATTTTTGTAATGTATATGTTTTAGTTCATTCTAGCTGTCTCTAGATGATTTTGCTCAAGTTAAGAAGGACCTCAGCAGTGAAGGAGATAAATAAGGCTGTATTTAACTCCTCCATGTCAAAAAGTTTCTCCTAAACAGAATTTTTAAAATAGCGCCAAAATGATTGGAAGTGCAAGGAACGGGCTGTGTAGCATATACCCGGAGTTGAACACACCACACACACATACACACACACACAACACACACACACACACACACACACACACACACAATCATAACACTAAAAAAATTAAACACACACACACACACACACACACACACACACACACAATCATAACACTAAAAAAATTGAACACACACACACACACACACACACACACACACACACACACACACACACACACACACACACACACACACACACACACACACACACACACACACACACACTCACTCACTCACTCACCCACTCACTCACTCACTCACTCACTCACTCTCTCTCTCTCTCTCACACACACACACACACACACACACACACACAATCATAACACTAAAAATTGTTGTTAAATGAAGGGTGACGGATCGAATCGATTTTTTTTTTTTATTACTTTTTGAAATTTAAGAAAGACCTTTAATGAGACCCTGTGAAATATGGCTTTCGAAAGAAAATTACACAATAGAAAGCTAAATTCAGTGTCCCTTCATAGTGAGATGTTTAGCACAATTTCCTGGTCAATGACTGGAGGTAAAGATGACACGTCATGAGTTGTCCAGTTGTGTAAGTGAAGGACTGAGGCCTGTAATCTCGTCAGGTAAGGAGGTTCCGTAACACCTTTTCCCTCGCGATTTATTTTCCAAACTACCCATTAATATCCTCTTTTTTTGTTTTTCCTGTCTACTTTTTGTCGAAACAGATTGCATGAATAACACACAAGAGTATACTCACGGAACAGATTCAGAATTAGACCGGTAAGGAAGATGTGTTAGTAACCTTCCTAACGGCACGGGAATACCACCTTACTGAGGGTGCGACAAAATACCGAATCGATGGTCATTTATCGATTCAGCACCAAATAGGCACCTATATTTGGAAAATATAATGTTTATCACCATATAGGTCCGTGCACACCTAATTATCCGAAATCCCGTCAGAATTTTATGTTTAATTTAACACTTCATAAAAAAAAATCAGGATTCAGAGCAAAAGCTGCTAAAGTTAGATGTAGTGTTTTGTCTGTAGCTCGAGAACTTGCCTTGACAGACTTCTAGTTTGTAGGAATAATGATTCAACATGCAGGTACATATATTTCCACAGTGTCAATATTTATGCAAAACAGAAGTCTGTCAAGTTGTGCTGGTGATCTTAAGGGGAAATACCCGCTGTCTTTAGCATGTGTTCGCTCTGAAACCTGATTTTTTATTAAAGCATGAATGGATGTGTCACCAATCATGGGTGGCCTACTTTCCTACTCTGTTGACTTTTCCATCGTTCCTTTTTTGCATATTGTTAATATTTTTCCACCCTTGCCTGAAAAAAAAAAAAAAAAAAAGCAGCAAAATACGCCTCCTTCTCCCACTACTACTACTACTACTACTACTGCCACCACTATTACTACTACTGCTACTGAGATTGAAAAATAAGAGTCTGAGAGTTAATCTATCAGTCCATAGTCAAATTCCTTAATCCCAGAAAAAAAAGCATTACAAACGAATCTCCTTCACGTAATCCTGTCGCTCCGCCATTAGGTTACCCTATATCCAGCTCACATCTTACTGGCTTATAAACTTCTCCACATCATCCTTCCAACTAATCATCGATTTTCACTCCCCCTCCCTCTCCACCCAACTTACATAGTAATACAGGAGACAGGACGCTACAAAGAGAACTACTATAGTATATCTATCTGTCTTTATCTGTTTACCTCCCTATTCCTGTTTTTATATATCTAGGTTATAGGCCACGGACACACACAGCCAGACGTCTAACCCTTCAGGGAGTGGCATGAACGAATCACTTCCGTGTCACTTTGTGCTCCACTGTTAGCCTGCCTTCTTTCCAAAAACATTCTCCTGCCTCATACACCTCTCCATCCCATTATTCGACCTCATCCTTGATTTTTCCCTCCCCCTCCCTCTCAACCTCACTCACCTATAGTCTCCTGGTCAGTATCTCATTCTTCATTCCCTGCACATGGCCAAGTCATTTCAATGTAGATACTTCTCATAATACTTTCTAGTCCTTCCATGTCAATGCCACAACGCTCCTTCACTTCAGTGTTCGAAGTAGGGCAGTATATTGGGGGATGGGGGCGTTAGTCTTGACTTTGACGACTCTTAAGCTGTAAAAGGGGGAAGGGGAATGAAACAAGTCTTTACAGCTGGATGCTTTATTACTCCTGAAGGAGAGAAATAAAGAAAAAAAAAAAACTGACCATAAGAGACTATATGCAATAGCTAATGCATGTCAGAACATTATTCAGTATGCAGTACGTCCAATATCATGTATATTTCATTTTCTTAAAAATGTATGATGACAATGGGTGCCACATTCAAATCGCCCTGAATCACCGCCTCTAGGAAAGCATTGCATAATTTCAGGACACATGCACCACTACTGGACTTAAGCGCTCTCTTCCACAAAGCTGGGAATAGCGCCGCTACTATTTTAATAGTGATGTTGGTACCGCCATTACTTTTTTTTTGCCAGTAGCGAAATTGAGAGCGCCGCTACTTTTTGGCCGTACTCACGTGTTACCGCGCTCCTCGCTACTCACGCAACGAATACAGGTCCGGATTCGGTGAGTACATACAGATATGCCGACGGTTTGGTTGTATTTATTAGTGACGAAAAATAATACTTTCGTCAGTTCTGTCAATTAATGATGTTTGTTCTACATTACATCAGTAATTTACTCTTATTTATTAGTAATGTGCAGTAATTAGACAGGAATTTGCTAGTTAATTATCGATCATTTAAAGTAAGTAAAGATAAATAAGGATGTCGGCTAGACGTAGGCAACACACACACACACACACACACACACACCTCTATCTCCGTCTCTAACTCCCTCCCTCTCTCTCTCACCCTCTCTTTCAGGCTATTTCTTACTCACTACGTTATTATTTCGTGAAAGTATGTCTCGTTCAATTTAAAGTAATGGAAAAAACATTGCTATTGTATAAATAGCCTTTTAAAGGTGCCCCAGTTCATTTTTACTTCAGTTTTCGTACGTATCTTAAATAGGTATCATTGAAAGTATAATAAATTTATATAATATGTATCAATGGTAGGCCACATTTTTTTGCCTTTAATTTACGTATGTTACTTTCAGTAGGTATACAAGGTAACAGTGTAAAAGAACATTTGTTACATTATACAGTAAATGGCTTTTTCCTGTACCTTCGGCTCTATGCTTCATTAAAGTGACACCGACATGTATATGATTTTTTTTTTTTTTCAGTATAAGTATATACTGACATTACTGGTACAACATAACCATAACCACTCAGACTGACTAATATTATCGAGAACAGTATATAGTGTATTGCTGCATCACAGATTATTGTTAACCTTTCCTTCGTGTACCTTTTTCTTATCCAAAGTAGCGGGAGCGGGAGCGCAGCTACATTTCGTATCAAGTAGCGAAAACAGTAACGCCACTACTCTTTCGAGCTAGTAACGGGAATGGGAGAGCCGCTACTTTTTATTAGTAGCGTTCCCAGCATTGCTGTTGCGGTGTATCACCTAAAGGCTTCACCACCTTGTACACCAAAGCTCGCAGGAGGTCCCAGGAAGATGCATGGAAAACATCAGACTTGATTCTACAGGACACATGCTTGAAAGAACTGAAGATGTGAAGCAGAGGAAATGCGCACAGTGCAAGAAAAAAGTGAGTAACCAGTGCACCAAAGGCAATGTTGGTCTCCATATGGGCGACAGAGCAACAATGGCATACAAAATAGATAAATTAACTGAATCACTTAAAGAGAAATGCTTATGTCCAAGCTCTAAATAAAAAGGAACCTTTAATTTTCAGTGTTACTCATGTCTCTGTATAATAAACTTAAACCAATTTTTTGTTTACGTTGATTTTTATGCTGTTTCTGATCAGTGTCAGTGCGTAAATTCCGAGTATGCTATTTGTTTTTGTGGAGATCTAGAGTTACAGGAATTATGCAACAACATATGTATCGTACAATGACAGAAATTGCCAATTGTTACCATTTCGAGAATGTCAAAGAAATTATATATTTGCAGGTGTATGTTATGAATATAACTAAAAATGAGCAAACAGTAACATCACAGGGAGTACAGGGCACATAGTATCTAGAACTGCACGTTTGATCCTGTCTTTCTTCGGTTGCTGTGATGACAATCGCGCAACAATCTCCAAACGTAATCGCCCATCATCGCCTCGTTCCACCTGCCCTGATATCTGGTTTCCATCAGCAGAATGCCCTGGTGGAACCGTTCGCCATGCTCCTCGCTGACTGCACCCAAGTTGCTTTTGAAGAAATCAAGGTGCGAATGAAGATAGTGCAATTTGATTGACATTCTGCATCCAAGCCGGTGGAATGCGCCGATCAAGTCATCGACGAGCTGTGAGGAAGCTGGTCTCTGGTTGCCAAGAAAACCCTCCACAATCCTTTAAAAGCATACTAAGTGCGCTTCTCATCATAGGTCATTTTACCCTAGAGGTCACGACTTACATTTTTCGAACTTGCGGCCAGGTGAATATGCCCGCCGTTACCTTTGCCACGCTCAGCTTGGGAAACATTGATCGGATATGCAGAAATGCATCGCCATCCTTGTCGATGGCTTTCATGAATTGTTTCACAAGACCAAGTTTTATGTGTTGCGGCGGTAGCAATATCTTCTGTCTGGAGATCAGTGGAGCTCTCAGAACGTTGCAAGAGCCTAGTGTGAGACTCTCTGTGAGAGGCCAGTCTTTCCTCACAAAATGTTCTGCATCGCTCTGGTTGTTCCATAAGCATAAAGAACATGAGTACTTCGTATAACCTTGCATTCCAAGTTGGAACGAAATCATTTTGAAATCCCCACAGACCAAACAAATTGTTATCTGAATACTTGATCTTTTTCAGACAAACCCTCACTTTCTCATAGCCTTCTTTCATTTCCACAGAATATGCAACTGGAATTGATGGGAGTTCATTGCCGTTATGCAGAAATACAGCTTTTAGGCTCTTCACGGAACTGTCAATGAAGAGTCGCCATTCTGAGGCGTTGTAATCCACCCCCATGGCTTGGAATAAACCCCAAACATCAAGACAATAACACGAAGAAATTTCTTCACAAAATTTTAGGAAGGATGCAAACTTACTGTGGCAGTTCCTGTAACTCAACTTGCAACTGGGATCCAACAAGTTCCATTCACTTAGACATGATGCCAGCAGCCGAGCATTGATTTTGGTGAGTCCTAAATCTCGGACCAAGTCATCCTGTTCTTTCTGATTAGGGAAATGTGGAGTGTCACCGGAATATTCTCCGATATACGATTCATCATCACTTTCATCTCCGTCATCGACGATATCCTCATGGTCAGAGACAGTTTCCGTATCCGTGGTAAGCAATACGTCAGCCATCACATCGGCGCACGGTAACAAGACTGGAAATAAACAGTTGCCCATTGTTGGCAAAAACCTAGAGATAGACAAACAAAACATACATCATTGGAATGAGCGTGGAAAACTGAGTCAAACAAGGCAAAAAAAAAAAATGAATTAACAAATTCTTTGTTACACATAATAGAAATGAAAAACTGTTAAAAAGCTGAAAGATTTTATTTTCTGAAAACACAGCAGTATGGTGGAACTGGGTCATATCAGTCATCCACGTGCCCATGGTCCTTAAAAAAAGGATCAACACTTCAATAGCTACAAATTTAAAAATATTGTTGCAAAGGACTGTTTTTACGTTATAATATAGTATATGCAATAGTTTTAATATTTTTCATGAAATCTCATAAAAATCAGGCATTAATGGGTTTAATTGTAAAGTGCATATTTCTTCCTTCAAGTCTTCTACCCTTCATCATCTTCGTTTGCTGCGAACGCTGCCTCATCTTTCATGGGATGCTGATCGTGTCATACTTCGTCTTCACTCTACCTTTTTTTTTTTTTTTTTTTTTTCCAAGCTCGATTATGGTTGCCATGTTTTTTCTTCTGCCTCCACTTGCACTCTTTCAAAACTAGATTCTGTTCATCATACTGGTCTTTGTCTAGCTATTGGTGCTTTTTGGTCAACTTCCTCTACATGTCTTAGTGCTGAATCCGGCATTTCCCCCGTCTCTTATCGTCGTTCTTTTCTCACTATCAGGTCCTATACACTTCTCTAAGTTTCTTACAAATAAGTTAGCCCGTCCTCCCAGCCTTCTCCAGCGCTCTTTTCACTCGGTTTCTCATCTCTTGCGTCCATTCCCCCTTCGGGTCCCCCCCCCCTTCTTCAGTCTATTGATCTTGGCTTCTGCCTCTTGCTCTCATCTGCTCTGCTTTTCTCCCGTGATCTAGGTTCTTTCTTTCCCCAGATGCCCTTCGCTCCCTTTTCTCAAATATGTGTCCTTTCACTCTTTTGCCACACTCACCTTTACTGACGGCTCTAAATTTTGTCATGGTGTTGAGTTTACTGTTGTGTTCCCTGACTCCTCCTTCCAAAGCACATTTCCCTCCTTTGCAAGTAACCTCACTGCAGAACTGTATGCTGTTTATTATTTTGCTCTCAAGTCTCTTCCTAGGTTCCCTTCCTCCCCATTGTTATCTTCTCCGATTTTCTCAGTGCATCCTTACACACCACGCCTCCTTCTCATCCTCTAATTACCCAGATTCAGGAATGGCTGTTCCGCCTTTCTGTTAGATAAAAGTCAGTTCGCTTTTCCTGGGTTTCTAGCCATATTGGGATTCCAGGTAATGAACAAGCTGAGTCGTTGGCATGCTCTGCTGTTTTCTCTTCTAGGTCCTCCTTCCGTCCCATTCCTGCCTTTGATTATTTCCCTCTTCTAACCCGTCTCTTCTGTAATCGTTGGCAATCCTTATGGAACCAACAGGTTCACAGCAATCTTCCGTGGCACAAACTAACTTACCCCAATCGTCGATGGGAGACTATCCTTGCTTGTCTTCGTTTGGGTCATACCCGCCTAACTTGTGGTCATTTGACGAGCCATGACCCTCAGCCTGTTTGCTCAAATTGTAACTGCCCTATGAATATCCGTCAAATTTTTTTGATTGCCCTTCTACATTCCAGCAACGTCTCGCAGCTTTCCCATTCCTTTCCTCGCTACGTCAGCCCTCACACCTTACTGATTTCTTAGGTAACCCTCCCACTGTTTCTGTTTCCAGTATTATCACTTTCCTTACTGCACTGCATATCATACTGTACATTTACTATAATTATTTACTCCGCTTCCTCCTACCCTAGTGCCATATAGCCATATTATGACTTGGTGCAAGTCTTCATTATTCTGTCCTTCCTTCTCACTCAACCCCTCTTCAGTGCAGGGCATGTGCTGATGAGACAGAGAAAGAGAAGGGTAGTAGGGTTGTTTAAATTTTAATACGACACTGTGTGTGTGTGTGTGTGTGTGTGTGTGTGTGTGTGTGTGTGTGTGTGTGTGTGTGTGTGTGTGTGTGTGTGTGTGTGTTTGCGTGTGTGTCCTTTTGTATGCATGTACAGTCAGTCAAAAAAATTTGGCGCAGGAGGGGTTCAATGGTAAATGCCCAACGTCAGTCGCGATGTTTCAAGGTCATCACTCTGTTATCATCTGAATCGGCAATTAATATCAGTACTAACTTTGGCACGTATTCTCATCTGTTATGAAGTCTCTCTAACACCTTTTCCCAAGCATCTTATTTTTGTTATTACACCTTACTGTCCTGCTTATTACATAATTCGTTCTTACGTCGCCATTCTCTGCATAGATACAATAAAAAAAAAGGTAATAACTACCCATATCCAAAAATAAATTGCTGCAGAAGAGGTGCTTGGGAGCCTCCTTCACCGACGAGAATACTGTCCTAGAAAGTGTCTAGCAAGTGATATACTGTATAACGTTACTGGGGAGGAAGGGGCATAATTTTGGGAAATGATAGCTGAGGAAAATCTAAGGGAAAAAATCCCTTATTAACCTGAGTCAAAATCACATCTGATACGGTGTTGCAGTTTCTGATTACTTTAAGGATGAAGTATAATGGAGAGAGTTTTCCCTCATAAAAGTCATCAGAGTTTGGAACTAGGTAACGGCTGATATTCGGACCCATGCTATTAGTTTTTACTTAAGGATGTATGCTTAAACCTAAAATCGAAAAATGCAATACATACTCCTAATTGTCGAAGGTCATTTGTGCAACACGTGTGGTTATTAGGTATGGTCAGCCTGCAACCCATACTAAAGAACGCAGTCAGCAACCACACAGGAAGGAGAAATACATTCCATTTGATCACGTACTTCAAAAACCACCCCCTACCCAGGGAGCCAAACCCAACTTTTTCGGAAAGTAGACATGGCGTGCTGTGAAAGGTAGGCCAATGCTAATCACATCTGCATATGTCAAGGAACATATTCTAGGGGGACAACCCCGTGAAGAGCTGCTGGAAATTTTTGGGAAGCCACTAAGTATCATAACCCAAATTGCTCGAAAATCGTCATTTGTGTCCCTATGTAGTTTATGTAGTTTTGTTTTCAGTACAGAGTACTACTACCCATACTCTGTCTAACACTGAACTGGTGTAAGTAATTGGTTTCTGTGATATTTGTGACTTTTTAAAAGGAAATACAGTTCACTTGTGTGTATAAGAATAGCCAAATAACCACTAATGAACCTAATTTTGTGCTACTTCAATGCGACGAAATGAACATTAATGAACAATACATTTATATATGATGATTGTTTGACAGTTACTACTAGGGGAAGGCGGTGGCTCAGTCGGTAGAGAGGTGGCCTGCAATCCTACCGGACCCAGGTTCAAATCCCGACTGGGGGAGGGAACATACTGAGGATTTGAATTTCATAAAAATCAGACTTTACCGATCTACCAGAAGACCCGCCGACATGTCGTAAAAATACCCCCGCTAATACCAATACACCAGTCCTGTATGAGACAGCCCTAGCATGTATTCAATATGGACAGTGGGTGTTAGCGCCGAAGTGGTGACATGTAGAGGTGTATGTATGTAGGAGGACTACTATGCCTTGAGTGCAGGCTGTTAAGCCTATGCCCAGAGTCGGACACATAAAAAAAAAAAATGAGAACTACACCAAACACAACCATATATATATATATATATATATATATATATATATATATATATATATATATATATATATATATATATATATATATATATATATATATATATATATATATATATATATATATATATATATATATATATATATATATATATATATATATATATATATATATATATATATATATATTATAGAAAAGAAATCAATTTAAGCAAGATTAAAACATTACACTCTACTTAGTAAACCTCAGTAACTCAGTCGGCAAAAACTTTAAAGGCTTGATATAATACTATAGTACACAAAATAGGATCATGTGCATTGTTTTCGTCATCCAATGAAGCAGTGAACTTCACACGACTGCACTTGTTTTCTGACCCCTGGCAATGGCAACCAATGTAACAAGGGATGCCTTTCCTGCTGCACGAACAGTTTCTGTTGCAGCCTTTCAGACAGCCACATGAAATTTTCTTTCTGGCCGTGCTGGATGTGTGGAAGGCACTGGTACAAGCTTGCCATCAGCTAATGATTAGCCATAATTTGTGAATGGTCCCAGATCTGGCTGGGCAATATGGTCTGTTTTGTCCAGCAGTGTAGCCAGTGCTACCCGTCTGACATGCAACACAAACACATCTTCAGTTGTGAGCAGAAGTTTCAGCAGTGTTGAGTTGTTGTTCAAGAACATGTGAACTCTTAAGTTATCCAACTCAGACCCCTTAAAGTCGTCACCCTTCTTCGTGTACTCAGCCACCAGCAGATCTCCGTCTTGCTTGATGATGTCTGCAGTTATGATGTTTGAAAGAACTCTCATCTGCATAACCAAAGTCCTCGAGCGCTGGTATTTCCACCATTTTGCTGCAGCTCAGCCATGTCTTTTTATCGGTGAAGAAAGGGAAGCTGGTGATATTGTGCCCAATTGGACTGTGGATTAAGGGGAGTGCTCTGCACTGTGCTGGTCCCAGTGCAGATGCAATCTCATGGACAGGCAGATAGCTGGATTGTGTGGGTCGCACCCACTTTTCTGGAAGTTTCTTGAGTGTAGCAGCAAAGTACACACATGAAACGAAGACATTTCTGTCATTTGCATAGATGGCTACTCGTTCCGTTCCCTCTTACTGAAAGCTGTAGACTAAATGTAGAATAACTCTGGTATCTGATTCTTGCTGAGTGGCCTGCAGCTCTGCAACGTCTTTCACAGTACCATTTGACACTAGCACACTCTTTGTTTCCTCCATGAAACCACCACCCAGATACAGATGAGCTGAACCTACAGTATTGATGACATCAGCTCTTCATTCTGGCTCCATGCCATGCATGAAAAGTTCAAGAGTACTGTTTTGTTGGCAGAAACTGGGAAAAACTCCTGTGGATAAGGAGCCGTGTATTGCTCACTGATTTCAAACACCTTTGCTTGTCGTGACTTGGCATACCTGTACTGCTGCTCTGGAGCTTTGAGACTGTTTGGGCCGTATTGGTCACAGCAGAAGTAGATATTGGCAGTCCTTCAGGAATATCATCCAGCATGTCGTGGAGGTATCACCTTGCAATTGCTCCAAATATCTCACCTTTATGGAAAGACCACTGGCGTATTGCAAACATGGCATCTACAACCACAGCTGTTTCGAGCTGATCCTGTGTGAGATGAGAAGCTGTGTTCACCTGCATTTCCTCCTTCAAGGCTTTGACTAACGTGGACTTTGTTCCAGTTGCTCTCATCGTCATTGAACAATGATGGAGGATGCTTGCTGCATTCATGCTTGCCTATAAAGTTGACAACATCAACTTCACCTCCACTGGCAGTTAGCCGAGTCAGGCGTAGTAGAGCAGCCACCTCGTCACTATTTCCAGGGGTAGCAGACTGACCTTTCAGCTTTGTTTCCTTCGTTTTCTTGGTGTGGATCTTCAACTTGACCACTTTGGTTTTCTTTTGCTGACATCTAACAGACTCAGAGAAAGCTTCAAGACCAATGATTTTCGCATTTGTCAAGTCGGCCTGGAAATAAGGATCTACATGTTGCCCCATTGATATGTTGACTACTATAGGACTGGCACTTCTGCTTTGAAGGGATTTGTCTGCATGGCTGCCATAACTTTAAGAATTGTCTCTATGTCCTTGGACACTCGCGTCTGACCAGCCTCATGGTGGGGGGTGTGAGAATGCATGTGTAGCATCGACTTCAGCTGAGAAGATATCGCTGCAGTGATGGGCTTGGTGTACATCCATTTGGTGCGAGCAGCAACATTCAACGTTATTCCATCAAGATCACTTTTTTCTCTTGCATCGGCATTGTAGGTTTGCTCTAGCAGCATATCTGAAGATACCCCATTGTGACATCTATCTGATCTTCGCCCAGTGAAATCCCCATTCAGCATGGCTTGATATACCTCGGGGGCTATGTCAGGCAGAGCTCGCATCTCAGACAAGTAGAGAGGCAGGGATTGTTGCCCATACTTGTAATGGCCAGCTACTCTTAGAAATGGAAGCATCTTTGCTGATTCACACAGGTTTCCAAGCCAGCTCCCTTCTCTCTGGTGGAAGATGAGTCGGTGAAGTATGTCAGACATATTTAGAAATCTGAGCCAAAACACTGCTGTTGGACCATCTGATAGAGATTTTTGGAATTCTTCCAGATGTTCCTGGAGTAGTGCAAGCTGTGCATGACATGACTGAATTGACTCCAGCTGTTCAGTGGCATCCTTGTTGTTGTTAAGCGGTATCTTCAGGACGTCCTCAGCAGCTGCATGGTATCTTCATCTTAAACCCAGCTTTCAAACTCCTTCCATTACAGGTGCCAGTGGGCCTCACTGAGTATTCGCAGAGCATGCATAAACTGGTAGTAGTCAGCCCTTACTCCAAACATCATCTTTGCTTTTCCTTCTCTACACATCCCAGCCAATACAAGAAGCTCCTCGATGCCAGAGTCCTGCAGGATCTTACAGATGGCTTACGGATAGTTGTGTGCCTGATGCAAGCCTCCAAGAAGCAGAACAACATTGCGGAACTCATCTCTGTACATATCTCTATTCCGTAGTGTTTGGATGAAAATTCCTTACTCCTGGAACAGTGGAACCTCCAGCTCCTCAATTAGGCAGTCGGAGACCAAGTCATACATTGTCTGATTAGCCCTTTTGCCACTAGGGACCCATATAGATCTGGAAGCATTCATGCAGAGTGTATGGTAGCAAATGTCATTTGCTACCATGTCATATCCCTGGCCAATCATTCTGTAATGAATATCTCGCCTGCCCAACTGTTTGGCCTTGTCACGTACGCTTGTTGGCTTTGCTTTGTTGATACCTTGCTGGTTGGTTCCTTTCCTTGGTGCCACAGTTTGTTGCATATGATACGGGTGGTTTTGGCATCAAATGCTGGTACATGTTGTCTGGTTGCAATAGGTGATCCCAGGGCTCTAAGGCTGGCCAGCAGTACAAGCGGCGGCTGATTTACCTCCAATACGTTTTTTACTCTGCTAGTTTGTAACTCTTTTCAAGGATGTACCAGTTCTTACACTTTGGAGGCTACTTGGGAGATTTGTCTGTGATCGATGCCTCATTGTTTATTTCACCTTTTAGCCTTGAGTATGTTTAGTCCTGTCGAGCATTCATAGCATCACGGAGCTTTGGTACAGGTGTGGTCTGAATATTCATCAGTCCATTCTTAGAGGAGTCTTGGCAAATCACACACCTAGTATAGTCCACAGACACAGTTTCTCTACTCCTCTTTGGCGGGTCGAAGGACACCGCTCCCGCTTCAGTTCTTTTCTCTCCCTTGCTCATCTGTCTCAGAAATCTGTAACAGTAAACCAAACACACCTGTTGTCACTATCCCATCACCATTATGGACAACAGAAAATGATACCAGCCTGTTTCAGCAGCTGCATTTTCTTCATCGCAGAGTCTGTATGGTATAAAACGACTGAAAAGTCCCTGAAATTAAAATTTTATCAGCAGTAACTCCACGGACTGACCATGCAACTCACATGCAAACCCTGAAAATACTGAAAAATACAAGATATACACATATTAAAGTTAGCATGGCTTTGTTTTGGCTGGTTAATTTATCAATATATCATCAAAGCCATGGCCCATTTTAGCGCCGGTATCGCTAGGAGCACATTTTCGTTTTGGGGCTTTGCCAAAAATTTCCAGCAGCTTGTTCGCGAGGTTATCCCCCTACTAGATCATGATCTTAGGTATATGCAGATATAGTTTATGTGGGCCTGGCTTTTATAGCACACCATATCTGTTTGCGCAGTTGGCCCTCTGGGTAACCACCACCACCACCACCACTACTACTACTACTACTACTGCTGCTGCTGCTGCTGCTGCTGCTGCTGCTGCTGCTGCTGCTGCTGCTGCTACTACTACTACTACTACTACTACTACTACTACTTCTCCTCCTCCTACTCCTACTACTACTCCTACTACTACTCCTACTACTACTACTACTACTACTACTACTACTACTACTACTACTACTACTACTACTACTACTCCTACTACTACTACTCCTACTACTACTACTACTACTACTACTACTACTCTTTCACTACGTACACTACTACTACTGTAGGCAGTAATATGTTATGACAGTATGTAATAGTTATACAGTAATATGGTATGACAGTATGTAATAGTTATAGACATTAAAATACTGTATAGGTACCGGCAACATTTGCACACAAAGTCATGTATGGTGCACAAGAAAAAGTTGTGCCATGATTCGAAGACAAGGAAAGTCGAACACATATTCTAGTTCGGGAATGTCCATGTATCACAAATAGTGTGGCCCAGTCAGTGGAGGTTTTTCATGAACACGCAGTATAACCAACTTGAGCCAGTTATGTGACGTCTAGGAACTTACCCATGGAAATATCCCGACTTGTATATAAGCCGGAGATTAGAGAGAGAACATCAGAGAAGGCAAGAAGGGGTTGGGGTAGGAAAGTTAGGTGGCCCGCCTTCACGCTACGTTACGCTACGGTACATTAAACAGTCAAGCGCATCTTCGTATAACTTGTTTAATAAAACTCTGTAACCCAAGAAGTGGGTATTACTCACTTAAGGAAAGATAAATAGATACAGTGAGAGAGAGAGAGAGAGAGAGAGAGAGAGAGAGAGAGAGAGAGAGAGAGAGAGAGAGAGAGAGAGAGACCTATACTCTACTTGACGACGCGCCATTTTACTAGCAGCGGCCCACACACTTCACTGGCGATACAAGTGCAGTAATTAATCACAGTACACCTACAGTCTCTCTCCGTCTAATCAAACCCCTCAGCTATGTATGCATCGATACTGCTACTATTACCACCACCACCGTCACCACTTGTATTACCTCCACGACCACCATTACTAGCACTACTACTGTAAATTGGGTGTGTGTATCCCACTTTCCGATTTCATGTTTTATATTTAAGCATACGTCTCTTAGAACTCTCTTAGATATATTTCCCAAACTTATGCCATAACCTCTTGAGACATCCTGTGTATGGCATCCTAAGAAATTAAGTTTATTCGCGTCATGCGGATCCACTGTGGTCTCAGACTGTTTCGTGTAAAGTGTGCACCGTAACTTTTTTCATAGTTTGTACCATCACGATCACTATAATTTTGTTACTCCCCTGAGTAGAAGGAGATGGAAGACAGGGTTGGTGTAAGGGCAGACGTTAATGGATAATAGGTGTTCAGTGATTGTGTGTGTGTGTGTGTGTGTGTGTGTGTGTGTGTGTGTGTGATGACACGCCAATATCTGCTCCCCTGGCCCTTCTCCAACCTTGTCCTAAACCTCCCTATCGTCAGGGTGTAAAGAAACTATATAGTGATCGTGGTAGTATGTAAGCTACGCATGTAGGCTAAGTATGTATGCGTTTATATATGCTTCCCTGGCGTTTTATCAAAATACTTTAACGATACTCAGAGGAGTAGACTGTAGCACCAGTCGAGCAGGGCAGTACTCCCGAGGTGGATGGAAAGCTGATGACAGGGAGTGCTGGAGCTCCCGTTTCATCAGCCCTCAGGACTAGTTCCTGACCATCCCCCTTTGCTGAACTTTTTCAGTGTCTCAGTTACACAGAGAGTAGGCCAGCATGCTCTCCAGTACAAATTTCTCTAACTATCTTCACCAAACTACATGCACAGTACACACTACACTTCCTATTCAAAATTCACCAAAAATGGCGTCGATTCATCAAGCCTCGGAGTCCCCAGGGGGGGGGGACCATAAATGCCCCCGCCATCTGCCCCTCTCCCGGTGACGACTAGAGGTGCCTGGAACCACTGTCTGACTCTCTTCTTCTTCATTTCTGCAACATTCGCGGCCTTTCATCTAACTTTCGCTCTGTTGAGCACCACCTCTCCTCCTCTAAACCTCACCTTCTTTTTCTAACGGAGACTCAGCTGTCTGAGGCAACTGACAGCAAACCCTTTTCTGTATCCTCCTACTTTCTCAATACTCATTTCAAAGCCAAAGGTGGCTGTTGTGTATAGCCTACATACGCAACGACTTATCTTGCTCTCGTGTTCCTGAACTTGATTCTTCTGAATTCTCCACACTCTGGCTTCGGCTTTCCTGTCATTCTCTGACTAAATATATCTGTGCTGTTTACTTATCCCCTAATTCTACTGACTATCAAAAATTCTTCGACTATCTTACTTCTACGATGGAACACATTCTGTCCATTTCTCCTTTCTCTGAAACCTCCATTCTTGGAGATTTCAATGTTCACCACCACCTTTGGCTCTCCTCTCCTTTCACGGATCCACCTGGTGAACAAGCCTACATCTTTTCTATCCTTAATGACCTAGAGCAGCTTGTACAGCACCCTACCCGTATCCCTGACCGCCTTGGAGAGAGCTCCAACATACTTGACCTCTTCCTCACAACTAATCCTTCTGCTTACTCTGTTAATCTTTTCTCTCCGTTGGGCTCCTCCGATCACAACCTTATTACCTTAACCTGTCCTATCACTCCGGTACGGCCTGTGGACCCTCCAGGGAAACGTCATCTGTGGCATTTTGGAGCCGCGGACTGGGAGGCCCTCAGGCAGTACTTCTTTGATTTTCCCTGGAATGATTATTGCTTCCATGGCTGTGAGCCATCTGAGTGTGCCTTGCGCATTATGGAGGTTATTCTCTCGGGCATGGAAGCATACAATCCTTTCTCATATCCTTTGACTAACGCAAGAAAGCCTTGGTTTAATCACGCTTGTTCTAATGCTGTCCGCAACAAGGAGAAGTCCTACAAAAGGTACCGGAGCCAACCCACCCCTGAATCACATCATCTTTACGTTTCTGCCCGGAATCGTGCTAAGTCTGTTCTTCGCTCTACTAAAAATAATTTCATCCATACTAAATGCTCTCAACTTTCCAACTCGAATCTTCCCGCTCCTTCTGGCACCTTGCCAAAAATTTTTATAACAACTTTACCTCATCATCCTTCCCTCCTCTTTTCTACTCTGATGGTTCTGTAGCTATTTCTTCTACTGATAAAGCAGATCTCTTCGCACAGACTTTCTCCTCCAATTCCACCTTAGACGATTCCGGTGCTGTTCCTCCATCACTTCCCCCCTCTGACTTCCTCATGGCTGACATTAAAATTTCTTCAGCTGATGTATTTTCTGCCATCACTGGCCTCAGTACTAACAAGGCATATGGGCCTGATGGGGTCCCTCCTGTTGTTCTCAAGAACTGTGCTTCTGTGCTTACACCCTGCCTAGGCAAACTCTTTCGCCTTTGTCTGTCAACTTGTACCTTTCCTTCTTGCTGGAAGTTTGCTCTCATTCAGCCAGTCCCAAAGAAGAGTGACCACTCCCAACCCTCCAACTATCGTCCAATTGCTTTAACGTCCTGTATTTCAAAAGTTTTCGAGTCAATTCTTAATAGAAAAATTTTAAGGCATCTTTCCTATCACAACCTTCTTTCCGATCGTCAGTATGGGTTCCGTCAGGGACGCTTCACTGGCGATCTTCTCACCTACCTTTCAGACTCCTGGTCATCCTCCTTTCGGGACTTTGGCGAAAGCTTTGCCATTGCACTTAACATCTCAAAGGCTTTCGATCGAGTCTGGCATAAATCTTTCATTTCCAAACTGCCCTCCTACGGTTTCTATCCTTCTATCTGTGCCTTCATCGCTATCTTCCTTTCTGGTCGTTCTATAGCCACTGTTGTAGACGGCCATCGTTCTTCTCCTAGATCTATCAACAGTGGTGTTCCTCAGGGCTTTGTCCTATCACCAACTCTCTTCCTTTTATTCATCAATGATCTAAGCTGTACATCTAATCCTATCCACTCATACGCTGATGACTCCACCCTTCACCTTTCCATTCGGTTCCCGCAACGCCCATCTCAACAGTTACTTCAAGAAACAAGGGATGAGGCTATGGCACACCTAATGTCTGACTTGGCTCGTATCTCTGACTGGGGTAAAAATAATATGGTTGTCTTTAATGCATCTAAGACTCAGTTCTTACACCTATCAACCCGACAAAATCTTCCACAGGTATACCCACTAATGTTTAATAATATTCAGCTTAATCCTGCATCATCCTTGAACATGCTTGGGGTATCATTTACTCGGGACTTATCTTGGAAAGATCATATTACATCTCTTGTAAAATCTGCTTCCAAGAGATTGGGTGTGCTAAGCTGACTCCGCTCTTTCTTTACCCCTGCACAATTGTTGACTCTATACAGGGGTTTTATCCGCCCCTGTGTGGAGTACAACTCTCATGTGTGGGGAGGCTCCCCACATACAGCTCTTCTCAATAGGGTGGAGTCAAAGGCTTTTCGTCTCATTAACTCTCCTCCTCTTACTGACTCCCTTCAACCTCTGTCTCTTCGCCGCACTGTTACATCTTTATCTCTTTTCTATCGCTACTTTAATGGTCACTGCTCCTCTGAACTGTCTGCTTGCATTCCTCCACCTCTAAGACGGGCGCGTAGCACCCGTCTGGCAGCAAACTCTCATCCCTGTTCTGTCCAACTCTCTAATGCAAGAGTTAACCGTTACTCCCAGTCTTTCATTTATGCAACAGGTCAGCTCTGGAACTATCTCCCCCTTTCTGTATTTCCTGCTGCCTATGATCTCCAGTCTTTCATATGCAGTGTGTCCAGGCATCTCAAAATGATCGGATCTTGAATTTGGCTCTATATTGTATTTTGTTTTTCTCTTGGAGGGAACTGTGACTGCGGGGTCATGGCCTTTGGTTTCTTCTTCCTCGCATAAAAAAAAGAAAAATACATTTAACAGTATATTTCTTCAATAATTGTTTTAACCCCATTTATGCAAGCGGGTTCTCACATTTATTATTATTATTATTATTATTATTATTTACTGAATTCTAAGGTTATGCCTCCTCCATTTGTCTTTAGTAGAATATCACTTTTTTTTACTCCTTCAGTCCAGTGTCTTGTTTTTCTTGCTACCTTCAAGAAATTTTCTTCGACTTTGGTGAGATCTGTGGTTTAATGCAGGCTCTAACCTCTCGAGTTTGAAGTTTCTCCCTTGCTGAACAGAAAGTGCGAAGGTAGCATGAGCGACATGAAAAAAGGTTATCGGTGTGAAATGGTTAATACTATCGTTATCATTCGTGGTTGTGGAGTTATGGAGGTTCATATCTGACTCGTTCAGTACAGTTCCAGCTTTTAAAATCATAAGTCTTGTACCAGTTAACGATTTTGTGCGTATTAGGGATGACCTGACCTCACCCCACCCCCATTGCATGCTACATATTTTTATTCCATGATTTATTTATAAAATATATCCCTTGTCACCAGACACATTAATTAATTTGTTTTGTTTATGTATTTAGTGTTAGTAACAACCTGCTGTTGTGAAATGGTTAAAGAAATCATTTATGTAACCCCTCCAGGAAAAAAAAATAAAATGAAAAATAAAAACTGAAAGTAAAAATATGGAATGAAAAAGTAATGGAGCTATTTAGTAGCCCTTTTAGAAGAAACTGAAATAAAAAGAACGTGAAAATAAAGATATGAAATAAAAATAAAGAAGGCAGTTTAGTAACCCTTCCAGAAAGTAGTGAAAAAAAATCAAGAAAGCTATTAATTAACCCCTCCAGAAAAGAAATGAAAACAATTTAACTATAGTATAAAATTTTTCCCTAAATAACAGCAATATCACAACAAAAAAATGTTACCAGGCCGAGGGAGTTGAGGCTTATATATATAAATAAGAGATGCTTTATTAGAAATATCTAAATAATTCATTAAAACTGGCCTTCGATAAAAGAAGTGACGTTGACTGACGGGGGAAGCTGTGCAATAATCTACGGACATCTCAATCCACGTTTTATTAATGTATGCCTAGTCGTTAATGTATGATGATGATGATGATTTGGCAAGGGAGAAAGGAACAGAAAATGATTAAGTGAAAGTAGAAAGAGAGAGAGAGAGAGAGAGAGAGAGAGAGAGAGAGAGAGAGAGAGAGAGAGAGAGGAGTAGGGTTGATGACCTGTAGATCTGAGATTGGAGCAAATTTAGCGGAAAACGCCGTGGGCAGGTTTAATGAAGAGAGAGAGAGAGAGAGAGAGAGAGAGAGAGAGAGAGAGAGAGAGAGAGAGAGAGAGACAGAGAGAGAGAGAGACAGACAGACAGACAGACAGACAGACCGAGAGAGGGAGAGAGAGAGTGGGGGGGGGCAGGGTTGGTAGTGTTGGTAACCTGTAGATCTGATACTGGAGTAAGTTAAGCAGAAAATGTCGTAGGTTGGTTAGTAGGTAGATGGTCTGGTATATAGACTGATACATAGAGTGAAGGGGGGATGTAACCATAGCTAAACGAATAGTTTCCCTGTACATTAACCAACAATTTCAGTCCTATGCATTCCATGGTAGTATTATCAAATGCTAATATGATCTCTTTATCTATATATCTGTCTATCTACCTACCTATCTATTTGTCTAACAGTGTACCATTAGTTTATCTACCTGTTCGGTAGTCCATAAGATTAGTTTTAGTATCTATCTATCGACATGATTAATGCTCATGTATCTGTGTATGGTTGTTCCTATTAGCGCTCCGTCTGCTCTGTATTTTTCATCTCTCTCTCTCTCTCTCTCTCTCTCTCTCTCTCTCTCTCTCTCTCTCTCTCTCTCTCTCTCTTTCAGATTCTAGACCCCCTTCTCTCACTATCGCTAACTTATCTCTCCCAGATTTCCCTCGAGTGGTTTATTCAGATTGCCATTGAAGATGTGATGAAAAGATGGAAGGAAGGATGGAAGGACTGAATAAAAAGGAACGCAGAGAGGGGGGGAGGGGGAGAGAAAGAAGGAGAGAGGAACCGAGGAGAGGAAGATTTGAAGTGGACAGGAGGCTAGAAAGAGGGGAAGAACAAGAGAAAGGAATTTTAAAAAAATAAAAGGATAGCAAGGAGGGAAGGAAGAAAGAAAGGTAATGGAACTGAAATGAGAGAAGCAAAATAGAGAGAAGAGAGGAGGGAAGAATGGAGGGGGGAGGAAAGGAGGAGGAAGAGCAAGAAGCAAGAGAAGAGGAATGAGGGAGTGAAAAACGGAGAAAAGCTTCGAGGAAAGAAGAAAGGCAGGAAAGAAGGATTCTTCTGTGTCATATCTTTCTCTTGTTTTACTCGTTACATTTCTTTCCACTATTCTCTCTCTCTCATCTCAGCACAAACCGGATACAAACCTTCTACAACAGCCTTAAGCTATTCCGATTCTGGGATGGAAGTTTGTCTCGTAATGAGATAGTTGTCCCTCGCTTCAAAGGTCTGTGTGTGTGTGTGTGTGTGTGTGTGTGTGTGTGTGTGTGTGTGTGTGTGTGTGTGTGTGTGTGTGTGTGTGTGTGTGTGTGTATGTATGTGTGTGTGCGCTATCGCTCGCGCGTCTATATATATATATATATATATATATATATATATATATATATATATATATATATATATATATATATATATATATATATATATATATATATATTTATCTATTTATGTGTGTGTGTCTGTGTGTGTGTGTGTGTGTGTGTGTGTGTGTTGTAGTCAAGACCAGGCACCTCGAGACCAAGACCAAGACCAGACCCTCCGAGAAGAAGATGAAGACGAAGACCAAACCCTCGGAGACCAAGACCGAGACCAAGACCAAGAATTTATGTGTCTTCTGGATAAATGAAAAGTAGCTGCAGCCCGCAGGTGCTGCACTGCTGGTCAGTTTTCACGAGCTTTTCGGCCCCTCGAGTGAGTGCACTAGTACCCCAATCACCCAGTTGTACTTTATGCATCGATGCGATACTCGACACCTTTTAAACGAATTTAAGTTGATTATCGCTCATGATTTGATTGATGTAGATGAATTTCTGGGAAGACAATTACTAAGAAGCATGAATGAAAGAAGAGGACAATTGGGTTAATTCCCGGGGCCAAAACTCAAAAGCATGGAGGGACCAGGGTCCACACAGGACTTTGACAATTTTGCTTCTTTTTCTGGTCAGTGTCAAACGCCCCCCAGGTGGCCGCCGCCATTGGGCCACATGGCCATGGACCCCCCCCCCCCATAGGTGAATATGTTGTAAGAAATACGAGGGTGGCTGTGAAACACTAGGAAATATTCTGATTTCTTCTAAAAAGGTCACAGAAGTCACTGCGGGCCTCCGTGATAGCCATTTGGAAGCTCTGAAGGGTCATAACTAGAAAGGTTGGAAGTCACTGATGTCTGACTTGGCCCCCATACCTCCAAAATCCTGGCTACGCCCTTTTAGGGGAAGAAATATATTTACAAAATTTAATATGTGTGAAAACTGAACATCTAGGTAAATTATATCTACTTTCATTGCTTCGTTGGCATGAAGAAACTAACGTAGGAAAATAGTTATTTTTGTGTTTAAGTTTTCCATGCGAACTAGCTAAACTTGTGGTGTACGTGTATGAAGGATGCGGGGACTGCATACGCCATACACGTATATGAAGTACACGGAGGTGAACAGAGCTGCATACATGCGTGCGTTCAAACGGAGATTATCACTGCGAGAATGGCCACGTCACGCATGCTCTCTCGACTCACACGCACTCTATTGGCGCTCGCAGGGCTCATCTCATGCATCATCACCGTAGCGCTAGCCAGGCAGTATCTATAGACAGTGCAACGCTGTATGGCTCG
>NC_137012.1:4027276-4052276 GCF_032717465.1 Coenobita brevimanus
GGCATGAAATTTTCAGGAGTGATTTATATTGGTTGCAGGCTTCTCTTGGCACAAAATTTTTATTTCCAAGCACTAGCGCCGTACTAGAGCCCTCTTTTATTTATTTATTTATTTATTTTAATTTTTGCTCTCCACAGAAAAACAACTACTGAATCGATTGCCTTGCACGTGTTCCAGTTTGCAGTCGTCAGCATATACAAATGCTGTTGAGTATTGATACTGAGATCCAACAAATACTTTCTAAGATACCAAGGAAAATCAAAATGGCCCCGTCATGCCTAAAAGTGCTAAATCGGAGAGTATTTGGCCGATTTGGACCAAACTCAGTGGACATGTTTCGGTCATGAGTGAGCATGATTTACATTGTACATTGTATGGATGACGTTGACCTTGATCTCACAAGACAAAATTCGTTAGAAAGATTCTGGTCATACGAAAAGTCCCGTATTAGGTCTTCAGTAATAAAACTATTCTCATCTGGAATGTGGCGTTCTTTCAATATTGCTTCAGCATTTTTAGAATTCCTGTTATTACTATTACACTGGTTTACAAAAAATTTGAGGCAAGCATGAAATTAGGTGTTCTAACCTAATTTTGGGGTGCTGATTTCAGATTCGAAATCCGTTTTCACTCATCACCTTTAGTTTTTGAGATATACATGTATACATGTACGTACATGTATACATATAGGCCTAGACCCAAAATATTCGCCAAAAATCCATTTACCGTCCTATTTTCTTGGAACTTGGTTTAAAACGCGCGCCACAACAAGCTCAAACATGCCAAGCACTACACGCAGAAGGACTGGGGGTCTAGGAGCACTTTCGTGCCTGGGAAACACAGTGCCGAAGAAAATCCTCTGGTGGACATGAACAAGAAGCTTCTTCCCCCTCTTCATATCAAGCTTGGCCTTATGAAGAATTTCGTGAAGGCCATGGACAAGGATGACGCTGCCTTCCAACACCTGTGCACTCTGTTTCCAGCTCTCAGTTCTGCTAGGCTCAAGGAGGGCATCTTCACAGGACCTTAGATCCGGGAGGTGCTGAAGGATGAGGTATTCGAGGGAAAGCTCACCTTGAAGGAATTGAGAGCATGGGAAGCATTTAAGGTAGTCTGCCATTGCTTCCTTGGTAACACACGGGCATTAGATTACCAAGAGCGTGTCGAGAAGTCGTTGCAGGCTTATCAGGATATGGGGTGTTGAATGTCTCTCAAGATTCACTTTCTCCACTCCCACCTCAACTTCTTCCCCCAGAACCTCGGAGCAGTAAGTGACAAACATGGGGAAAGGTTCCACCAAGATATTACTAAAATGGAGAGCAACTACCAAGGCAAGTGGAATCCCAGCATGATGGGGGACTTCTGCTGGATGCTCCTGCACGACATCCCAGAGGCAAAGTACACCAGATGGTAAAAAAAAAAAACTCACTTCTGACTGTCTGTAGTACATGATGTGTATATATGCTTATATCCAAGTAATAGTAATATTTAGTTCTGTCAGTGTTCTGTGTCTGTTTTGCTTCGTTCTGAAATATGCCATTTTAATATATGAAATAAATTCATTGTATTATAAATATACGCATTATAATAATAATAAAAAAAAGGGATATGTGAAAGCAAAAAAACTAGAGGTGATAGAGCAAAACTGTTTAGAAATTTGAATTAAGCATATCAAAATTAGTCAAAAACACCTACTCACATGCTTGCCTCAGATTTTTTTTTTTTGTAAACCAGTGTTATTATTATTGTTAATACTATTATAATTATTATTATCTATTATCATTTATTATTATTATTATTATTATTATTATTATTATTATTATTATTGTAATTGTTGTTTTGTTATTATTGTTATTATTATTATTATTATTATTATTATTATTATTATTATTATTATTACTACTACTACTACTACTACTACTACTATTACTACTAATACTACTACTATTACTACTACTACTACTACTACTTTTTATTTTTAAAATCACCTTCATCCATTGGGGAATTTTATTGTGAAGATCAAAATGGCCACCTACTACACCTACTACCACTGCTACTACTACTACTACTACTACTACTACTACTATTACTACTACTACTACTACTACTATTATTATTATTATTATTATTATTATTATTATTATAATTAGTAATAGTAATATTAGTGGTAGTAGTAATGGGAAAGCAGCTGGGGCTGATGAGGTGTATGCAAAGATGATGAAGTGTAGTGGAAAAAGCGGACTAAAGTGCTTGCCGGAGATATGTAAGAAAGTATAGATGAGTGAAACTGTGCCAGCAGAGTGGAAAAAGGCTGTGATTGTACCCCTGTACAAATATAAAGGTGAGCGAAGTGAGTGCAAGAATTATCGTGGCATAAGTTTAGTGAGTGTGGTAGGGAAGGCATATGGAAGAATTATTACAGAGAAAGTATGAGAGATATCAGAATTCCTAGTGTGTGATAAACAGGGTGGCTTTAGGAGTGGCAGAGGATGTGTGGATCAAATATTTGCAGTGAGACAGATAGCGAAGACTTGTGAGAAGGACTATATGGTGTTTATGGCATTCATAGATCTGGGGGGAAAAAATACGACAAAGTAGACAGAGAAGGATTGTGGAAGGTTTTGCGCATGTACGGTGCAGATGGTAAGCTGCCAGGTGCCGCCAAGAGTTTTTATGATGGTAGTGAGGCATGTGTACGGGTAAATGAGCATCTAAATGAATGGTTCACTATCGGTTTGGGCATGCGACTAGGTTGTGTGATGTCCCCTTAGTTGTTCAATATATATATGGATGGGGTGATGAGAGAAGTATAAACACGTGTAATGGATAGAGGGATGACTTTGGTAATGAATGGTGATGGATGGAATATCGCAAATTTGTTGTATGCTGCTGTTGCAGTGCTTCTAGCAAATACCGGACAAGAACTTGGTAGACTAGTGCAGAATTTTGCTGATGTCTGCGAACGTCATGCTTTGAGAGTAAAAGAAAAAAAGAGTAAAGTGATGGTTATTGAGAGAGAAGATGACTCCCAGTGCGATGTTACAGAGAATGGAGAGAGACTGGAATTCGTGAGAGAGTTCAAATACCTGGGTACACTTATAGGAAAGAGAGGAAGATGTGCAAAAGAAGTGGATAAGTAGAGTGGCACAAAGAATGAAAGTAGCTGGTGCTATGAAGGCCTTGATAAGAATAGAGACTTGAGTGTTGCAGATGCGCGAGGCTTTCGTGAAGGAGTGTTAGTGTCAGCTTTAACAAATGGATGTGAGACTGTGATGTGACATGAAAATTAAAAGTCACGAGTAAGAGCAGTGGAGATGGGACTGCTGAGAAATGTATGTGGATTACAGAGAGTGGATAGGATACGAAATAATGTGATTCGTGAAAGATGTGGAGTGAGAAAGTTTGTGGACACCAGAATCGAAGAGAGTGTACTGAGATGGTATGGTCATGTGGAGAGAATGGATAACAATAGTGTGGTGAAAAAGGTATATGTGTGCGAATTTGAAGGAGGGAGGAGGCGGGGTAGGCCAAGGAGACGGTGGAGGGATATGGTGGACGAGTGTGTGAGGAAGAGAGGTATGGAAGTCGCTGAGGCTAGAGAACTGACAAGAGATCGAGCAGGCTGGATGGATGTTGTGAGAAGAAGTGCATGATCAGGGATTTGGCACCCCATTTTAAAGTGACAGCTCCCGGATTGACTCTATCATGAGTTTGGCGTATCAGAGAAAGCGAAGATTCAGGGGACTTGAGTAATGAGTGAATGGAAGCGTGGCCCATTGGATTGGGCAAACTTGGGCTGTCTGGACGATGCTGCTCCTCACCCTGCCCTAGGGTGAGCAAGGAGGTCCGGGTGATGATGATGATGATGATGATGATGATGATGATGGGTAGTGGTAGTGTTTAACATTGTCCGTTTGCATTCTTTAGGTTGATTATTTGGAGTTGCAGTATTATGTTCATTGTCTTTCGGAAAGGCAATTAAGCGTATGGATTTTTCGTATTCTTCGTTTGAGTGGTTCATTCATCTTTGAATTCTTGCATTGAATTTCTGGCTGAAATTTGAGCTTAAAGATTTATAATTGATTCTCTCTCTCTCTCTCTCTCTCTCAGGTTCTTGGCTGCTGCTAATTGTTTAAACTTAATTTAATTCCAGGAACTGAAAACAAGCCCTGAACAGTTCTGCCAGCGCATTCGATCTTCAGACTCCGTACAACATTCACGAATATCAGCCTATTTGTTACGGGGCTGAACCACGTAGCTAACTTCATTTTTCGTTTGCATTACAGATGGAGAATGATAGTGTCTTTTCTATGGTGTGTTCGTGTGTGTGTGTGTGTGTGTGTGTGTGTGTGTGTGTGTGTGTGTATGTATGTGTGTAATTCACCGGGTCGGTCAGGATCACTTGATGGTCGTCATTGTCAGCTTTTTATCCTCCCGGAAGGGAGCTGAGAGCTCATATAGTCCGATCTAAGGGCAAGGCTGTGACCTTCACACACGCACACACCCGTCCCCTTGCTCAAGGGGGACAGTAACCACCCTCTTCGTCAGTGAAACTTTTCGCAACCTGAGCGAGGCGCGAACTCCCGTCCACCAGTTGGCAAGCGAGAGCGTTACCACTGCACCAGCGAGCGTGTGTGTGTGTGTGTGTGTGTGTGTGTGTGTGTGTGTGTGTGTGGCAGTAAGTTAATTTGCACATCAGAGAAGTGGAAATGATGTCTGAGGTATGAAGTGAGAAGCATATCAATGTGGAATTTGGCAGTGTATGGCGTTGCAGTGTGAGGTGTGTATACGTGGTGTGGCAGTGTGGGATATGCAGTGTGATGCATATCACTGTGAAGTATTTGCTGAGAAAGATGGAGCAGTATAAGATCTGTATGAGGGGTGTGGCAGTGTGGGATATGCAGCGTAAGGTGTACTGGAGTGAAATATTTGTCGCGTAAAGTGTGACAGTGTGAAGTTTTTGCTGAGTAAGGTGTTGCAGTGAGAGGTATGCAGTTATAATGTGAGGTGTATCAGTGTGAGGTATGCAGTTGTAGTGTGAGATGTATCAGTGTGAGGTATGCAGTTGCAATGTGAGGTGTATCAGTCTGTAAAGTATTTGACAAGTAAGGTGTAATAGTGTGAGGTATGGAGTATGACGTATACTAGTGGGAACTATTTGTTTAGCAAAGTGAGGTAGTGTGAGGTCTGTAAGATAAATTAGCTTGTTTCACACTGGATTATTTTTGCTCGCCAAGTTGCAATCGGCGTAACTTAAAAGGAACATTCCATCTCTCTCTCTCTCTCTCTCTCTCTCTCTCTCTCTCTCTCTCTCTCTCTCTCATAATAATAATCATAATAATACTCAGTAATAATAATCTATCTGTCTATTACCAGACGCCTTAATCCCATAAGAGGTGAGCACAAACAAATCGTCTCCATGTCGCCCTCTACCTCGCCATTTCATTGCCCTGCTCGCAGCTCACTCCCCCCTCTCTCATATACCTCTCCACTCCATCTCTCCATCTCATCCTTGACCTCGCCCTCCCTCTCTCCCTCTCCACCTCACTCACATACACTGTCCTCGTCTGTCTCCCACCCTCCATCCTCTCCACATGGCCAAACCACCTCAGTGTGTTTCTCCTAATGCTTCCTGTCACATCCACATCCACACCAGAACGCTCCTTCACTTCTTCAATTGTCAGTCTGTCTCTCCATGTGACTCCACGTGCTCGTCTCAATCACTCATTTCCACTGCTCTCACTCATGACTTTTGTCCCTCCAACAAGGTCCAAGCTTCACTTCCTTATGTTAGAGTTGGTATCACAATACTGTCATGTAGTAGCTTTTTCTCTTCCATGCCCACTTCCCTGTTTGTTATCACTGCTATCAAGGAACCTGCAATTTTTCTTCCCTGTTGTACCCTTTCAAGCACTTCACCCTCTAAACTTCCATCCTTACTCATCACACTGCCCAAGTACTTAAACGCACTCACATTTTCCATTTCCTCCTCATCCAACCTCACTGTACATTCACTGACTTCAAGTGTTTTGAAGACCATAACTTTATTCTTCCCTACATTCACCTTTAGATTCCGTTTCTTATATACTCTCCCAGACTCATCCACCAAGCCTTGCAGCTCCACTTCGTCTTCACTTAAAAACACAGTATCATTGCAATCAACAGTGCACGAAGTTTCCAAACACTACTCTCTTCCACTAGGGCCGCTCCAACATCCGCTGCCCCATCTTGTATCTCTTTTATAACCCCATCCATATTCAGACTGAACAACCACGGAGACATGACATGTCCTTGTTTCAATCCAACCTTCAAAGAGAAAAATTCACTTAGATCACTATCCACACGCACTGCAGCCTTTGCACCCTCATACATACTCTTCACGGCATTCAACAATTTCCCATCTACTCCACATATTCTCAATACTTTCCACAATCCTTGTCTATCCACCCTGTCATATGCTTCCTCCCAGCTCATGAAGGCCGTATACAACTTCGTGCTCTTCTCTAGAAACTTTTCCACTAAAGGTCTAAGAATGAATATATGATCTACTGCACCTCTTCCCTTCCTAAATCCTCCCTGTTCTTCTCCAGCTAATTCCTCTGTTATTTCCCTAACTCTGTCAGTAAGCATCCTACCATATACTTTTCCTATTACACTAAGAAGAGAAATGCCCCTAGGATTACCACACAATTCTCTTTCCCCTTTTCCTTTGTACAGGGGAATAATTATACCTGACTTCCAATTCTCCCGGACTCTACCTTCCTCCCAGGCCAATCTGCACATCTTCTACATCTATTCTACTACTATCTCTCCCCCATGCTTCAGCATTTTACCTCACGCTCCATCAATTCCTGGGGCTTTCCCCATTTTAACTTTCTTCACGGCTTTCACAACTTCCATCCTACTGATTTTTTCCTTTCTTCTCACATCCCACCTTCTCCCAGCCATTCCCCAGCCACTTATACTTGCATTGCTTTCATTCTCTATGTTCAACAATTCCTTAAACTGTTCTCTCCATCTTCTCACTTTTTCTCCATTCTCCACTAGTAATCTACCATTTTATCTTTCACTCCCAAACTAACTTCTTTGCCACCCTGTCTAACTCTCTTTTCCTCTTTCCAGAACATTTTCTTACATTCCCTCCATTTTACATTCAAGTTCCTTCCAAATAACTCATCCACACTCTTCTTACTCTCTCTTACTAGTCTTTTCACCTCTCTATTCCTCTCTACATATGACGCTTCCGTCTCTCAACTTCTTCCACGACCCTGTTCCTCATCCACTCACTATATGCTTTCTTCTTTTGTGTCACAGCCTCTCTCACCTCTTCAGTCCACCATGCTGTTCTCTGCACCCTCTTTCGTCTTCTCTTCACCCCACACACCACCTCACATGCTGCACAGATTTCTTCTGTGAATATCTTGCACACACCTTCCATGTCCCCCATCTGCTCCAATCCATATTTACCCAGTCGCTTCTCCACTTCTTTCTTATATCCTTGCTTTTTTTGTCCTCTTGTTACTTTTCCACTCTCCTTGTATGATCTACTTCCTCCTGTCCTTCCCTTCCTCTATTTCTCCATTTCATTTGGACTTTGATTCTGACTATCACCAAGTGGTGGTCAGAAAGTCCACTCTCCCAACCTCTATATACTCTTGCATCCATTACACACCTTCTCACCCTTTCATCCACACACACATAATCAATCATTGCCTTCCGTTCATTCAGTTCACCACCCACCCTTCTCGCCACTCGCCACGTATACCTATGGATCATTTTGTGCCTGAAGAGGGTATTAGCTATCACCAACCCCCTCCTGGCACAAATGTCAACTAAAGCACTGCCATTCTCATCCATCTCTGCAGGCACACCCCATTTACCAACTACTCCATCCACCTTCACATTCCCTACTTTTCCATTCATATCTCCAATCAAAAACACTCTCTCATTCCTTTCAAACTTTCCCATGCATGCTTCCACTTTTGTCCAGAGCTCTTCCCTCACTCTGCTTGCAGATCTTGGTTGGCGCATACACACACACAATGGCCCACATTGTAGTCCAACTTTTAATCTTACCCACACAATCCTTGAGCGAACTGAATCATACTGTGTTATATTCTTCCATCTGTTGCTCACAACAAGACACACTCCTTCTTTTGCTCTCCCATTCTCACCTACTTCCCTGCATATACCCCATCCATACTCCCTTTCTTTCACACTCTCACCTCTCCATTTAGTTTCAGTTAATCCACATACATGCATTTTCGCACCCTCAAGCACCTGGACAATCTCTCTTTCACCTCATCATTTGCACCCCTCACATTCCAGGTCGCCATCCGTACCATGTCCTTTGTTCGGTCCTTAGTAGTAACATTTTGGTCATTCCAGGTCTGAGGCTTCTTGTTCGTATTTTTAGTTAGTTGTTTCCCGGGGAGGGGCACTAACCCTCCGCCAACCCACTTGTTGTTACGTAAGGAACGCATGTTGGTCGGTTATAAGGTTACCACCCAGCGCTGTAAATGCTTTCCTTTTTTACAGGAAATCACTTGACTTGCCACTCAGTGTAGAGCTACCCTAAAAGCAGAGTACCACTACACTAAGTGGGTGGATGATGAGCGCCCCCACCTACCACTGCTACTGCTACTACTATTACTACTACTACTACCACCACTACTACTACTACTACTAATAATAATAATAATAATAATAATAATAATAAATTACTACACTGGGTGGTAACCTTATAACCAAACTATGGCACCTGTTGGTTTAGTGGGTAATTAAGACGCTCCAGCCGGATTGAGCCTGTGTAGGTTCATATCCAAGCGATGGATGGGGTTTATTGCTCACGTAATGTCACTCAGGGATGAGTGAGGCTGGTCACTCTCATCTTAAATGTCAGGACCAACTTGCCTAGCCCGGGGGTCCTGTGCTCCTTACGGGGCAACACAGGCTTAGATGATGTATGGATAATAATAGTAATGGTAATAATAATAATAATAAAAATAATGATAATAATAATAATAATAATAATAATAATAATAATAATTTTTATACGTGCACGAAGATTTTTGTAAATAAATTAATATCCTTATCACCAAAAATCAACAAAAACACAGTAATTTTAATATTCTTTCCTTTCTGTCATTCAATTTTAACGGATATGAACTCCCCTGTATGTCGACGTCTTAACATAGCAGCACCAACAAGAATAAAAACAGTGGTAGTAGTAGTAGCAGTAGTAGTAATAGTGGTGGTTGTGGTGGTGGTAAATGAGGAAAATATAGTGCGATGAATTTCTGTTCGGGTCGGAATATAAAGATGGACTAAAAAAAAACGTTAATGAAATGAGGATCGAAATTGGAAGGACAAAAGGAAACTGAATAAACTTCTGTATACAATTCGTGGAAAGCAAAAACAAAACACAAAACTAAGTAAATAAGCATATGAGAAGGGAAAGAAGAAGAAATATAAGGAAGAGGAGAGTAACAAATATAAAACGGATGAAATATGTGCAGTGGAAGGGGGAGAATAAGAAAGATGGGGAAATAACCAGAACAGATGATAAAGTACGGGAAGGAGGGAGGAAGAGGGGAGTGAAGTTGGAGAAGAGTACGAAAACGCAGAGAGAAGGATGGAAATAGGAGAAAATAGGAGTTATGAACCAGAGAGAGAGAGAGAGAGAAAAAAAAAAAAATGAAGGAATAAGAAAAGATAAAGACCAACTTGAGTCGATTGGAGAGCCAAGGGTGAGATTAGGGAGAACTTGATTGAATTTTTTTTTTTTTTTTTCTTTTTTATGTGTCCAACTCTGGGCATAGGCTTCACAGCCTGCTATCAAGGCCCAGTAGTCCTCCTACATACCATACACCTCTACATGTCACCACTTCGGCGCTAACACCCACCGTCCATATTGAATACATGCTAGGGCTGTCTCATACAGGACTGGTGTATTGGTATTAGCGGGGGTATTTTTACGACATGTCGGCGGGTCTTCTGGTAGATTAGTAAAGCCTGATTTAATGAAATTCAAATCCTTAAACTGTTCCCTGCCCCAGCCGGGATTTGAACCTGGGTCCGTTAGGACCGCACGCCACTTCTCTACCAGTTGAGCCACCGGTAAGGTAGGAAAATTTTAAGAAAGACAGGGCAGCAGCTGGGTAAGGCAGGTTAGACAAGGGGCGATTTAAGGTAGAGATGAGACGGGACAGAGAAAAGGTGAGGGAGAGGTAGAGTAGGTATAAAAGAAAAGTTTTAAATACAGAAAGAGATACATAGAGGAGATAGGTAAGGCAAAGTATAAGTGATGTAATGTGTCAAGCAGGGGAGATGTGAGGTAGAGGCAGGATAAGGCAGCGTAGGGGAGAGGTGAGGAGAGGCAGGATAGGGTAGGGTAGAAGGAGAGGCAAAGTTAGGCAGGGAGAGGTTATACATTACTATGTGCGAACTTTAGAAATGGTCAGACGTAGAGAGGAGTAAGGCAAGGTTTGGACAGGGGGTAAGGCAGGACAAGGGAGTGTGGTAAGGAGTAGCGGTTAGGCAGGGGAGGGGCGAGGAAGCGTAGGAATGAGACTGGAGAGAGGTGAGGCAGAAGAGAGATGAGGCAGGGTTGGGGTGAGGCAGACGCAGGATAAGGCAGCCTCTCAGTAACTCTCCATCCTCTGTGAAGCCCGGATGTACCCTCGCGCTCGCTCGAAATCGCGCAGCCAGTGTAGGCATTCCTTTTCTCTCTCTCTCTCTTGATTCAACCTCTTAAGTACCATAACGTGCTCTTTGTTTTATTCTTGGTACTACCAGACGACTTTATTCATTATGGTTTATGCGAATGTATTACTACCCAGTGTTCTAATTCAAATTTTACATGTTTCCTAGTAGTGGTAGTAAAGGTACCTGCAATCCCAGCCTCATCTGAACGTTAACCCGGTGGATTGCAAGCTGAAGTTGCCCTCCTCCTGCACTCCATCATCCTTCTTTAAGGGGAGAGGAAAAGAATTAAGAGACGTTTGTATAACCGGGCAGTTCCATCGCCCTGTCATGTCGGTGCCACCACATGAAGGCGTACCTCACCAGCCGATCATAGCGCAGTATTTCAGGTCTATAACCCCTTCACTCCGAGTACATTCATCCAGGTCGTATAAAGTCGTCTGGAGGTAGCAGGAACACGAGAAGTGCGTCATGGTATTTTTCTCTCCTTTCTTTGATGAGCTTTACACTATACTGGATTTCTGTTCACTGTTATCGATTTTTCTTCAGTTTCTGAGACCTTGTCAATTGGAGAAGCTTAGATTAAGCCAGTCATCTCGTAAGGCTAATAAAATCGCCAGGGGATGGCAAAGATAAGAGATAAGGTACGTCACGGGTGAAGTGCTTAATTCTTTGTCGGCCTCAATTTTTTATCGACTGACCCAAATCCACTGTTATTTATGTAAATGGAACTGGAGAATTATACTGCGGAAGTCTTTTTATAACCTGCGATTTTTCTCTTGTCAGGTGGAAAGGAAGCTTCTTGAAAATGGTGATCATGATAACCAGAAATCTATCGAAGTTATCCTGATATGAAGTATGGTACCACAAGAGCAGCAACCTCAGTAATAGTGTTATAGTATGTTCGATAAAAATGTGCAGATCTTATTAATAGTGGACAAGGAACATAATGGATGACATGTTGAGTTTGTTGAATATCCAATACTTTTATCGCCAATGCAGTGATGCGGTGATATTATTACAGTATATTGGAAGACGAAAGATATATGATTTTATTTGTTTTATACAGTGATGATCTAGGAAGAAAAATGAATGCAAACTACTCTGAAAATAGGAAGTTATTTTGGAAAGAGGTGCGGAAATGTAGAAGTGAAAGTGGAATGAAATGTGATGGTGTGAAGGATGTAGGTGGTAGATTATTAACCCATTAGGTCCCAGAGTTCCTGTGTGAGGGATTCTGCTAGAAGGGTACTAAGCGTACCGCCGTCCGCCAATCGGTTCATAGTCGTGAAGCTCATAGTTCCCTACCCCGGGGTTCCCTGCGCTATTAAATTTTGATAATGCCCACCTTTGTCCTATACTGAGGACACTGGGGGCAAATGGGTTAAAGAAACTCATAGATTTGCCAGTGTTTAACCCATTAGCTCCCAGAGTTCCTGTGCGAGGGATTTTGCTGGAAGGGTACTAAGCGTACCACTCTCCGCCTATCGGCTCATTGTCGCGAAGCTCATAGGTTCCTACACGGGGATTCCCTTCTTTATTAAATTTTGAAAATGCCTACTTCCATCCAGTATTGAGGACACTGGGCAAAAATGGGTTTAACCCATGGGGATGAAGTAAGGACCAGATGGAATGAATATTTTGAAAGCCTGATGAACAGGAATAGAGAGAGCATAACGGCTGTAAACATGATTGGTTTGGGGTGTGTGCAGAGAAGGAATGCAGTGGCAGGAGACGTGACACTCGCACAGGTGAAGAGTGCTGTGAAGCGGCTGAAAAAAGGAAAAGCCGCTGGGGCCGATGAGGTGTATGCAGAGATGGTGAAGTGTAGTGGAGAGAGTGGAATGAAATGCTTGTTGGAGATACGTACAGTAAGAAGGCATGGATGAGTGAAACTGTGCCAGCAGAGTGGAAAAAGGCTGTGATAGTACCCCTGTGCAAAAATAAAGGTGAGCGAAGTGAGCGCAAGAATTATTGTGGCATAAGTTCATTGAGTATGGTAGGGAAGGTACATGGAAGAATTATTATGGAGAAAGTAAGAGATATCAGAAGTCCTAGTGAGTGATGAACAGGTTGGCTTTGGGAGTTGCAGAGGATGTGTGGATCAAATATTTGCAGTGAGACAGATAGCAGAGAAGGCCTGTGAGAAGGACCATAAGGTGTTTATGGCATTCATGGATCTGGAAAAAGCATACGACAAAGTGGACAGAGAAGGATTGTGGATAGCTTTGCGCATGTACTGTGTTGATGGTAAGCTGCTTGGTGCCGTCAAGAGTTGTTATGATGGTAGTGACATGTGTAAGGGTTAATGGGCATCTAAGTTCACGATCGGTGTGGGCGTGCGACTAGGTTGTGTGATGTCCCCATGGTTGTTCAATATATATATGGATGGCGTGATGAGAAACGTAAAAACACGAGTAATGGAGAGAGGGATGGCTTTGGTAATGAATGGTGATGGATGGAATGTCTCAAATCTGATGTATGCTGATGATGCAGTACTACTTGCAAATACCGGACGAGAACTTTGTAGAGTAGTGCAGAGTTTTGCTGATGTCTGTGAGCGTCGTGCCTTCAGAGTAAATATAGAAAAGAATAAAGTGATGGTTATTGAGAGAGAAGGTGACTCCAAGTGCGATGATACAGTGAATGGAGAGAGACTGGAATTCGTGAGAGAGTTCAAATACCTGAGTAAAGTAATAGAAAAGAGAGGAATATGTGCAAAAGAAGTGGAAAGTAGAATGGCACAAAGAATGAAAGTAGCTGGTGCTATGAAGGCCTTGATAAGAAACAGAGGCTTGAGTGCTACAGTTGCGCAAGGCTTACATGAAGGAGCGTTAGTGCCAACTTTAACATATGGATGTGAGACTATGGTGTGGCATAAAAAGAAAAGTCAAGAGTGAGAGTAGTGGAGATGGGACTGCTGAGGAATGTATGTGGAGTACAGATAGTGGATAGGATACGAAATAATGTGATTCGCAAAAGGTGTAGAGTGAGGAAGTCTGTGGACACCAGAATCGAAGAAAGTGTACTGAGATTGTATAGTCATGTGGAGAGCATGGATAACAAGAGTGTGGTGAAAATGGTATATATGAGCGAATCTGAAGGAGAAAGGAAGCGAGGCAGGCCAAGGAGAAGGTGGAGGGATATGGTGGATGAGTGTGTGAGGAAGAGAGGTATGGAAGTCGGTGAGGCTAGGGGAGTGACAAGAGATCGAGCTTGCTGGATGAATGTTGTGAAAAGTGCATGATCAGGGACCTGACATCCTTTTTTAACGTGACGTCGTCCGGATTGACTCTATCGGATACTTTTATGTAAAGCTACAGAATGTGGTGAATGTTTTTGGCGTATCAGATAGAGCCAGGGTTCCGGCGGCTTGAATGATATGTGAATGGAAGCGTGGCCCATTGGATCAGGCAAACTTTGGCTGTCTGGACGTTGCAACTCGTCACCCTGCACTGTGGTGGGAAAGGTGGTCCTGATGATGATGATGATGATGATTAGTAGTAGTAGTAGTAGTAGTAGTAGTATATAACACTTTATTTCCGGTTGATTATTAAATTTGAAGTTTCAGTATTGATTATGTTTGTTGTCCTACGGAAAGGCAAGTAAGCGTATGCATTTTTCATATTCTGCGTTTGAGTAATTCATTCTTCTTTGAATTTTTACATGAGTTTCGGACTGAAATTTGAGCTTAAAAATTCATCATTAAATTCTCCTCTCTCTCTCTCTCTGGTCCTTGGCTGCTGCTAATTGTGTAAACTTAATTCCACTAACTGAAAACAAGCCCTGAACAATTCAGCCAGCGCAATCGAACTTCAGACTGCTTACAACATTCGCGAATTTCAGTTTATTTGTTAGGGGGCTGCATCACGTAGCTTACTTCATTTTTCATTTGCACTGAGGATGAAAAAACTGATAATGTCTCATATAATTTTTTTTATGTGTCCGACTCTGGGCATAGGCTTCACAGCCTGCTTTCAAGGCCCAGTAGTCCTACGTACCGCACACCTCTACATGTCACCACTTCGGCGCTAACACCCACCGTCCATATTGAATACATGCTAGGGCTGTCTCATACAGGACTGGTGTATTGGTATTAGCGGGGGTATTTTTACATGTCGGCGGGTCTTCTGGTAGATCAGTAAAGTCTGATTTTTTTGAAATTCAAATCCTTTAACTGTTCCCTGTCCCAGCGGGATTTGAACCCGGGTCCGTTAGGACTGCAGGCCACCTCTCTACCGATTGAGCCACGTTCATGCTAACGTGTGTGTGTGTTTGTGTGTGTTTACTGACATATCAGTAAAGTGGAAGTGAGATGTCTGAGGTATGCAGTGTGAAGCATATCAATGTGGAATTTGACAGTGTATGGTGTGGCAGTGTGAGGTGTGTATTAGTGGTGTTAAAGTGTGGAATATGCAGTGTGAGACACATCAGTGTGACGTATTTGTTGAGAAAGCTGGTGCAGTATAAGATCTGTAAGAGAGGTGTGGCAGTGTGGGATATGCAGTGTTAGGTGTACTAGAGTGAAAAATTGTCGAGTACAGTGTGGCAGTGTGAAGTATTTGCTGAGTAAGATGTGGCAGTGAGAGGTATGCAGTTGTCATGTGAGGTGTATCAGTGAGAGGTATGCAGTTGTCATGTGAGGTGTATCAATGTGAGGTATGCAGTTGTCATGTGAGGTGTATCAGTGTGAGGTATGCAGTTGTCATGTGAGGTGTATCAATGTGAGGTACACAGTTGCAATGAAAGGTGTGCCAATGAGAGGTATGCAGTTGTGAGGTGTATCAGTGTGAGGTATGCAGTTGTAATGTGAGGTGTATCAGTGTGAGGTATGCAGTTGTCATGTGAGGTGTATCAGTGTGAGGTATGCAGTTGTAATGTGAGGTGTATCAGTGTGAGGTATGCAGTTGCAATGAAAGGTGTGCCAATGAGAGGTATGCAGTTGTGAGGTGTATCAGTGTCAGATGTGCAGTTGCAGTGTTTGGTGTATCAGTGTGTAAAGTATTTACCGAGTTAGGTGTAATAATGTGAGATATGGAGTAAGGCGTATACTAGTATGAAGTATTTGTTGAGTAAAATGAGGTAGTGTGGGATCTGTATGAAATACTGGCATACTGCACACTGAATTATTTTTGTTAGCCAAGTTCCAATCCTCGTAACATAAAAGGAACGTTCCTTCTCTCTCTCTCTCTCTCTCTCTCTCTCTCTCTCTCTCTCTCTCTCATAGTAATAATAATAATAATAATAATAATAATAATAATAATAATAATATTAACAATAATAATAGATTACTACACTGGGTGGTAATCATGTAACCAAACTATGGCTCCTGGTGGTTTAGTGGGTAATTTAGACGCTCCAGCCGGATTGAGCCTGTGTAGGTTTATATCCAAGGGATGGTTGGGGTTTGTTGCTCACGTAATGCCACTCGGGGATGAGGGAGGCTGGCCACTCTCATCTTAAATGTCAGGACAAACTTGCCTAGCCTCGGGATCCTACGCTCCTTATTGGGCAACACAGGCTTAGATGTACGTATAATAATAATAATAATAATAATAATAATAATAATAATAATTATAATAACAATAAATAAAAATAATAATAATAATACACGCAGGAAGATTTTTGTAATCGTATTAGTATACTAATCACCAAGAATCAACAAAAACATAATGATTTTTAATATTCTTTCCTTTCTGTCATTCTATTTAAACCGATATGATCTTCAATCTGTGCCCACGTCTTAACATAGCAGCACCAACAACAATATTAATAGTAATAGAAGCAGTAGCAGTAGCAGAAGTAATAGCGGTGGTGGTGGTTGTGGTTGTGGTAAATGTGAAAAATATACTGCGATGAATTTCCGTTCGAGTCGAAATATAAAGATGGATTGAAAAACGTGAATGAAATGAAATTGGAGGGGCAAAACGAAACAGAATAAAGATTTGCACTCAATCTGTGGAAAGCAAAAGCAAAATAGATAAATAAATAAATAAATAAACTCACAAGAAGGGAGAGGGAGAGGAATATAGGGAAGAGGAAAGTAACGATACAAAAACTGACGAAAAATGTGCACTGGAAAAGGTAGAATAAAAATATGTGGAAATAGCCAGAATAGATGATACGTTAGGGAAGGAGGGAGGAAGAGGGGAATGAAGTTGGAGAAGAGTACGAAAGTGCAGAGAGGAGAATGGAAATAGGAGAAAATGGGAATTATGAACCAGAGAGAGAGAGAGAGAGAGAGAGAGAGAGAGAGAGAGAGAGAGAGAGAGAGAGAACAGAAACAATTGAAAGAAGAATTTATGAAGAAGAGCTTGAGTAAGGGAATGGAGAGGCAAGGGTGAAATTTGGGAGAACTTGATAGAATAATGGGTAAGGTAGGAACAGTTTAAGGACAGGGATGAGGAGCACCTGGGTAAGGCCTGGTAGAAGAAGGGTGAGGTAAGGGAGAGGTGAGACAGAACAGGGAAAAGGTTAGGCAGAGGCAGAGTGATACAGAAATAAATAAAAATAAGCTTTAAGTACAGAAAGAGATAGAGGAAATGAATAAGGCAGGGTATAAGAGAAGTGAAGAATCAGGCAGAGGAGATGTGAGGTAGAGGCACCATAAGGCAGGGTAGGAGAGAGGTGAGGAGAGGCAGGGTAGAAGGAGAGCCAAGGGTAGGCAGGGAGAGGTGATAAATAATTATGAGTGAACTTTAAGAATGGTCGGACGTAGAGATGAGCAAGGCAATGTTTGGAAGTGGAGTAAGGCAGGACAAGGGAATGAGGTAAGGTGGGGTAGCGGTTAGACAGGATAGGGGTGAGGGAGGGGAGGGGTGAGGCAGGAGAGAGGTGAAGAGGAGGGGTGGGGCAGAAGAGAGATGAAGCAGGGTAGGGGTGAGGGAGAAGCAGGGTTAGGAGGCAGGCTAGGCAGCCAGCAGCCTTTCCTTTCAGTAACTCTCCATACCCTGTGAAGTGAGGACGTACGCTCGCGCTCGCTTCGACTCACGCAGTGTAGGCATTCTCTCTCTCATGGGTCAACCCCTAAATTACCATAACGTGCTCTTTGTTTTTGTTCTTGGTGCTACCAGACGATTTTATTCATTGTGATCTATGCAAACGTATTACTACCCAGTGTTCTAAATCAAATTTGACACGTTTCCTAGTAGTGGTAGTAGAGGTACCTGCAATCCCAGCCTCATCTGAACGTTAACCCGGTGGATTGCAAGCTGAAGGTGCCCTCCTCCTGCAGTCCATCCTCCTTCTTTAAAGGGATAGGGAAAGACTTAAGGGACGTTTGTATAACCTGACAGTTTCATCGCCCTGTCATGTTGACGTCACTACGTGAAGGCGTCCCTCACCAGCCGATCATAGCTCAGTATTTCATTCCGAGTACATTCACCCAGGTCGTATAAAGTCGTCTAGAGGTGGCAGGAACGAGAAATGCGTCATTGTGATGAAGAGGTTCTCTCTTTGACGAGATTTTCATTATACTGTATATCTGTTCACAGTTATCGATTTTTGCTAAGTTTTGAGACCTTGTCATCCCGTAAGGCTAATAAAATTGCCAGGGAAGAGCTAAGTTACGTCATTGGGGTGAAGTGCTTAATTCATTGTCGGCCTCAGTTTTTTATCGACTGACCCAGGTCGTCTGTCATTAGTTCAAATGGAACTGGAGAATTATACTGCGGAAGTCTTTTATCACCTGGGATTTTTCTCATGTGAGGTGGAGAAGAAGCGTCTTGAAAATGATTATGATAACCAGAAATCTATCGAAGTTATCCTGATATGAAGTATGGTACCACAAGAGCAGCAAGTTCAGTAATAGTGTTATACTATGTACAATAAAAATGTGCAGACCTTATTATGAGTGGACAAGGAAAATAATAGGTGACATATTGAGTTTGTAGAATATCCAATACTTTTATCTCCAACATAGTGAAGCGGTGACGTTATTATCTTGGTAGACGGAAGATTTATGGTTTTTATTTGTATTTGACAACGAACAGTGATTCTGTTATATTACGTAGTTACACTGGATATTCACCACTTTTATCGGTAATATATATATATATATATATATATATATATATATATATATATATATATATATATATATATATATATGAAGTTGTGTTACAATTTCTTGATTGAATGTGTCTAAGTGCCAGTATAGTGAAAATTAACACTTAGGAATTATATGTTAATAACCTAAATATAAAAAGCCTGATGAGATAATGAAAGAGGGTGGGCCCATAGGCCACTCTTGCCTGTGTCAGGTGGAAAAATCTATAACAATGATAATGAAAAAAAAATATATAAAATAAAAATGAATACCAGCTAAATATAGTATATTTTTAAAAAGTAAAGGTAACTATATTATAACCATCCAATTTCTGTATGTTTGTTGGTTTGCCCACTTGTTACCGTAACACAGCAAAAACTGCACATTGTAGCGCAATTTCTGGCAGTTCGTTCGTTCGTTTACAGATTTCCTGCACCTACTGTGTAGTGCAGGCCGGGCCATACATTAGCCCGGTGTCATATGCACGGAGTGACTTTATGCTGGAAGTTACCGATCCCTTCTCTATTAAGCCTAAGTTAACATAACCTAGCCTAACCTTAACCTAACCTTATCCTCGATCAACCTAATCTAAATAAACCTAAACTAAACGAATCTTATTTCACGAAATGACTAATTTCACAATCTGCTTGTAACATACACATCTAAATCTTTATTTATATATATCCATATATCGACCTATAGTTACCTCCAGGTCGATAAGACATGCAACTATCTTCCTGACAGATGTATTTCATACAATTTTGTTGATAAATGGCACAAAATTTGAGATAACATGCGGATACTTTCAAAATCGAAGCTAAACGGCCACTCGACGCATGTGCACTGAGCGGAACGGTAACTTTCAGCATGTCACTCCATGCATACGACACCGGTGTCTTATGCACGGACTGACTTCATGCTGGAAGTTACCGTTTCCTTCTCTATTAAGCCGAAATTAACCTAACCTAACCAAACCTAACCTTAACCTAACCTTATCCTAGATCAACCTAACCTAAATAAACCTAAATTAATCTAATCCTAATTCACGAAATGGCTCATTACATAATCTGCCTGCAACGTACATACATTTCGTTGTTTATATATATCCATATATCGACCTATAGTTACCAACAGGTCGATAAGACATCCAACTATCTTCCTGACACATGTATTTCATACAACGTTGTTGATAAATGGCACAAAATTTGAGATAACATGCGGATACTTCCAAAACTGAAGCTAAACGGCCACTCGGCGCATGCGCACTGAGCAGAAAGGTAACCTCCAGCATAAGACACTTCGTGCATACGGCAGTGTCTTATGCACGGAGTGACTTCATGCTGGAAGTTACCGTTCCCTTCTCTATTAAGCCTAAATTAACCTAACCTAACCTTATCCTAGATCAACCGGTCAGTGGGGTATAGGCTGATTGAAAATAGGAAGAGGGGATGACAGGGCCTGGGGATTGCCCAGGACACACGTCCTGTCTCCTGGCTGGCTACGTGGTGTGTGTGATTTCTGACAAAGGTATCGCTTAAATGCATTAACTTCCATAAAACAATTTCCAGTCCAGTCGAGCCACAGGTTCGTTAGTTATGAGTCATTTCTTGATATCGCAAAATGACTGCATACATGCCGGGGGAAAGTAGGCAAATTCGCCCCAATAAGACATATTTTCGTCTGCGGCGGGACCTTTTTTTTTTTTTTTTTTTTTTTTTTTCAAAATTCCTTTTTTCTCTCTCTCTCTACTAACGTGAAGAGTAAATGTAATTTGGCAATGTAACTTAGCTTCCTAAACACACCCTGTAATTTGTAGTCTCGGAAAAATTTGCCAAGTGCCTGCATACACGCCTGTGGAAACTAAGCAAATGCACCGCACTAAAAAAACATCCATACTTTCGAAAAAGGAAAAAAAAAATCTACTGTTGCCGAACTGTTTGAAATTATTTGAAATATGTAATATGAAAAAAATTATCACATATCACGGGAAGTTAAAAACAAGTTATAACGGAGCAACGTAGTGCAGTTGTTGCTGGAGCAAGGTACCGGTAAAATGCTTTAACTTGAAGACTAAAACAATTTCCAGTCCAATCTGGCCACTTGTTCTCGAGTTAGGACTCATTTCTGAAGATAGGGAGTGAGGACATTGAGCGGCCCCAGTGAGTTAACATGTATATAAAGATTTATATTTTGATATTGTTTCAGACGTCTGCTAAACTGTATTTACTCTTTCCGGTGATATCTTCTAAAAAGAAATAGATATGATCAATATTAAAAAAAAAATCGTTAGTGTGACCCATATCCTGAGAGGCAAGAGACACATATATCGTTGTGTTGCGTTGAATGTTGTTATCTCCGGCTCAAGAAACACGAAGGTATGAGTTACGTTTCGGTGAAACGGTACAACTGTGATACGGTAAAAGGTGTCGGGTGAAACAGAGACCTGTAGATCTCTCACTCTAACTTGACCCAGATTTTCGTCCTTTTGCAACTATTTAAACGTAGATCAGTGGTAGAAATAGTCCATGCCGTTGCTCTACAGCAGTGTTTCTTAATCTGGGGTGCTGAAGTCAATTGTAGGGGGCGCTGAAAAATGCAATATATATTGGTTTTGCTTAGTATTGGCATCGTTGATATTTTATTTTTGGAGAATGTATAAAATAAATTGTCAAAGAGTACTTCACTTTACTCTATCCTTGTAGTAGTGTAGTGCGATAACTAGCAGTGTAGCAACTGTAGTCCCAGGAACCAGATGTAAGGGGCTGCTGGCCTGAGCGGCCTTACTGCAAGGGGAGCTGAGGTCAAAAAAAGGTTAAGAAAAGCTGCTCTACAGCTTTTCCAATGTGCTTCTTCATGACTAGCACCCTAATGGAGAGGTGACAGTTTTAGGCCAAGTTAGAGAAAAATGAATATAATATTAATACAAAGTTCTTCTAAAATAATACCAGTACAGTGCTACAGTGATAGGTATGGTCGCTCTCAGGTTCCTATGCTCAGTTGAATAAATTAGATTGGCGTCAGATGGAATAGAATAGCAGAGTTTTCCCAGCCATGATCGGGTTAAGTAAAGAACCAATAAAGTGTACCATTATAAGTGTTACGAGGGAAAAGTGTCATTTAAATTAAGGAATAATTGAAGAGTGTAATTATAGTTGAGGCATATCCTAGTGTTGTAAAAGAAAAATGTTATTTCAGGATTATCGGAAGGATTATACCGTTCTAAGGAAGTAATGTAGATTTTAAAAGTAATTAAAGTGCTTAAGAAGAAAAAAAGATTAATTGTAAAGTGTTGAGATGTCTGAAAGAATGTGGAAAATAAATAGAAAATCTACCTTCAGTAATGAAACATAACATTCTTAGTAGAAAGTGAGATTTAGGAATTATTATAAATAAGTAGAAAGTAAAGTGTTAAAGTGCTAAAATAATAGTGAAAAATACCCAGGTAGTGGTCAGAAGAAAGAATATGGAAAAATAAAGTCAAATTTCAATTTTAAAAAATGCTTACTGAGTAATATTTTTTCAAATAATTGTAAGTGTTGAAATGTAAGTAAAAAGTAAGAAAAGTAGTGTTTAGAAGAAATGATAAAGAAGTGAAAACACAAGTTTAGATTTAAAAATATTTAGGGAAAGTTATACTTCTAGGTAGGTAAAAGTTTTTAAGTGCTTAGATATGGATGAAAAATAGGAATATATTGGTGGAAATGAAGTGTCCGTGATGAGTGAATACGGATATGGGATTGGAGGAGGAGGAGGAGGAGATTCTTCCTCCACTGAGCGTTCCTCCCACACCTCCTCCACCACCCTCCTCACCGAGAGTGGGGGTAGGGGGGGAGGGGGAGGAGGAGGGAGGAGTTTTGGCGGGGAAAACTGGAGAACCACGCCCATTCTGGAAGCCCTAGCCCGCCCCGCCCAGTTGACCAGCCCGAGTTTAGCCGCGAGAAGACTAACGAGATGGAAAAGAATTGCCTCTGATGATATGGAAAAATGCATGGCGGAGGAAAATGAGGAGGAGGAGAAGAAGGAGGAGAGGAAGGAGGAGACGGTGGAGGAGGAAGAGGGTGAGGAACAGACCCCCGGAGAGAGTGTGGATAGCAGTGGAGGTGGAGTGGTGGAGGGAAGTGGAAAAGAGAAAGGATCCGGCGTGCCCCCCTTGTCTGACTCCGAAGTGGATTCTACCCATGTACTCTTGCCCGCCCTGGATACACTGAGGTGAGTGGAGTGTTACATAGCCTATGATTTCATCATCCTTTGTGTAATTTTAACGCACAGTATGCTGCATGTTTGATCACGAGCGTGTTCTGCCTCAGTCCCCCCCTTCTACCGTTATAGTAGAGTAAGTCGTCCTTTCTGTTATTCAGTGCGGGATTGTCAACTGTTTGTCCCCATCGCTTCATTTGCGCGTCCTTCTTACAAGTTGTATCAAGCTCTGCCGGCCCCTATATAATGAGCTCAGTCTCTGCATCATTGCCACTTAGATCTGCTCCTCATTTTGTTCACATCTCTGTCCTCCCCTGTACAGATATTATTATTGTGAGTGCTCAAGAAATCTTCAAACATCTAGCAGCTGTGTGTAGTTTGAGTATAAGTGTTATTGCATTTTTTTTCTTGTACTGTGTAGCATAAGGTTAATTCTTAGGCCTAGTGAGGTTTTTGATTAATGTTGGGTTTTAAGTCAGTCATTTTTGATAATAGTTTGTATCTGTAATAATTTATCTGGCATTCACTGAGTATTATCTGGTATCTCATTTTATAAGGGCTGACTTAGATAAATTTACTCTTGCTAATTTCGTGTTAATAGAGGCTATTGCAGTTCACCATATATTTAACCTGTTTATTTGCCATTACATTATCCTTATGAGTCCTGAATGTTTTGTTGTTAGTTTGTGCATTAAACTTTAACTTGTAATTTTACCTAACTCTTTTGTTTTGAACCTGGAACTTTACGGGACAGTAGTGACTCTTAGTATTCTCACTTAAAGTGTACGTTATCTTTCTCTGTTCCGTAACAGGAGAGAGAGAGAGAGAGAGAGAGAGAGAGAGAGAGAGAGAGAGAGAGGGAGAGGGAGAGAGAGAGAGATAAGAAACAAGACTAATAAGAGTGAGCGAGCTGAGAGATGAGGGGCGAAGAGATTGAAAGTGATGTGAAGGACGAAGACTGTATTTGTAAGAGAGACTATTTACGAGAAATTGCCCTCCCCCTCACAAACGAACACGCGCGCACGCGTATATCTGCACCCATATTTACTTTTACTTTCCTTTCTTCAAACCACAGTATATACTAACACGCACGGTATATAAATACACTTACCAATATACCTTCACACTCACTGATATCCACATCGTTGCATCAAGGACTACTTCCCTATCCACTGTTTCAAATACTTAATCCCTAGGCATTCATTCCAACCCATTTTTCAGTTTCCTCATTTTACACACACACACACACACACACACACACACACACACACACACACACACACACACACACACACACACACACACGCACACACTGCTAATATTTTTTCGGGCATTTGACTTCCACTCATCCACACTCCCACTTCAGCTACACTTTCAGATACATCTAGCAATACCCATCCACACATTAAACACCAGCACCATCCAATACACTTCCTTAATCTCCCACACATAGACTTCCACTCCTTCATTTACACTCATATACTCTAACGCGTACACCCACTGACACACTCCAGCAGTTATTACACACTCATCTACAAACGCCTATACCTATCTACAACCTCAGACACAAGGAAATCCACTTCCACACACCCACTTCCTCTACCGAATACACAGCCATCCAATCTTTGCAGTATTTACATTCGAGGATTTATAGGATTCATTAAAGATCAGGTTCCATTTAGGCGGACCCGGTGCAATCCTTCTTTCATTGTTCTTTCCAACCTTGATTAATCTGTTACTAAATTTATCTGTATTCGTAATCTCTCTCTCTCTCTCTCTCTCTCTCTCTCTCTCTCTCTCTCTCTCTCTCTCTCTCGCAGCCAAATTAAATCCAAACTCGCCCCTTTGTTTTTAATAACATGCAAATGTAATCCTTCTGCCAGAAACACTAATGCTCATTTTGTGGTGGGTTCCCATATTTTTCAAATATTGTTCATGTTTATATTAATTATTTTGGGAGCAAATCATATAATATGAATGTCCTCTGTCTGTCTGTCTGTCTGTCTGTCTCTCTCTCTCTCTCTCTCTCTCTCTCTCTCTCTCTCTCTCTGT
>NC_137012.1:4057276-4069776 GCF_032717465.1 Coenobita brevimanus
TGTGGAAGTGTACATGGAAAAGTCTGGAAGGAATGAGAGAGTGTTTTTGATTGGTGATATGAATGGTAAAGTAGGGAATGTGAAGGTGGATGGATTAGTTGGTGAGTGGGGTGTGCCTGCTGAGATAGATGAGAATGGCTGTGCGTTAGTGGACATTTGTGCCGGTAGGGGGTTGGTGATAGCCAGTACCCTCTTCAGGCACAAAATGATCTATACATGGAGAGTGATGAGAAGGGTGGGTGGTGAACTGAATGAAAGGAAGGCAATGATTGATTATGTGTATGTGGATGAAAGGATGCGAGGATGTGTAATAGATGCAAGAGCTTAGGGGGGGAGTGGACTTTCTGACCACTACTTGGTGGTGGCCAGAATCAAGATCCAAGTAAGATGGAGAAACAGAAGAAGGGAAGGACGGGAGGAAGGAGTAGTTGCAAGGAGAGTGGAAAGGTTACAAGAGAATGAGAAAAAGGCAAAATAAAAGAGAGAAGTGGAGGAACGATTGGGTAAATATGAACTGGAGTTGATGGGGGACGTGGAATGTGTGTGCAAGATATGTACAGAAGAAATATGTACAGCATGTGATGTGGTGTGTAGGGTGAAGAGAAGACGGAAGGGGGTGCAAGGAACAGCATGGTGGAATGAAGAGGTGAGACAGGCTGTGGCACAAAAGAAGAAAGCATACAATGAATGGATGAGAAATAAGGGCGTGGAAGAAGCTGAGAGGCGGAAGAGAGAGTTATATGTAGAAAGGAAGAGAGAGGTGAAAAGATTAGTAAGAGAGAGTAAGAAGAGAGTGGATGAGAAATTTGGAAGGAATTTGAGTGTAAAGTGGAGGGACTGTAAGAAAATGTTCTGGAAAGAAGTGAAGAGAGTAAGACAGGGTGGCAGTGAAGTTAGTAGAGGAATGAAAGATAAAAATGGTAGATTACTAGTGGAGAAGGGAGAAAAAGTGAGCATATGGAGAGAACACTTTAAGGAATTGTTGAACATAGAGGATGGATGTAATGCGAGAATAAGTGGCTGGGGAATGGCTGGGAGAAGGAGGGAGGTGAGAAGAAAGGAAGAAATCAATAGGATATGAGTTGTGGAAGCAATGAAGAAATTCAAATTGGGGAAGGTCCCAGGAATTGATGGAGTGTGTGGTGAAATGCTGAAACATGGGGGAGAGATAGTAGTAGAATGGATGTGGAAGATGTGCAGATTGGCCTGGGAGGAAGGTAGAGTCGCGGAGGGTTGGAAGTCAGGTATAATTAATCTCTTGTACAAAGGAAAAGGGGGAAAAGAAGTGTGTGGTAATCATAGGGTCATTTGTCTTCTTAGTGTAATAGGAAAAGTGTATGGTAGGATACTTATTGACAGAGTTAGGGAAATAACAGAGGAATTAGTTGGAGAAGAACAGGGAGGCTTTAGGAAGGTAAGAGGTTGTGTAGATTTGATATTCATTCTTAGATCTTTAGTGGAAAAGTTTCTAGAGAATGGAATGAAGTTGTATGCTGCCTTCATGGATTTGGAGAAAGCATATGACAGGCTGAATAGACAAGGACTGTGAAAGTATTAAGAATATATGGAGTAGATGAGAAGTTGTTGAATGCATCGATTAGTATGTGTGATGGTGCGAAGGCTGCAGTGCGTGTGGATGGTGAACTAAGTGAATATTTCTCTTTGAAGGTTGGGTTGAAACAGGGATGTGTCATGTCTCCATGGTTGTTCAAGCTGTACATGGATGGGTAATAAAAGAGATACAAGATAGGGCAGTGGATGTTGGAGTGACCCTAGTGATAGAGGGTAGTGTTTGAAAACTCCCTGTACTGTTGTTTTCAGATGATACTGTCTTGTTAAGTGAAGACGAAGGGGAGCTGCAAGGCTCGGTGGATGAGTTTGGGAGAGTGTGTAAGAAACGCAGTCTAAAGGTGAATGTAGGAAAGAGTAAAGTGATGGTCTTTGAGAGAGGTGAAGTCAGTGAATGTACAGTGATATTGGATGGTGAGGAAATGGAAAATGTGAGTACGTTTAAGTACTTAGGGAGTGTGATGAGTAAGGATGGAAGTTTGGAGGGTGAAGTGCTTGAATGGGTATAACAATGAAGAAAGATTGTTGGTTCCTTGAAAGCAGTGATAAGATACAGGGAAGTGAGCATGGAAGTGAAAAAGTTACTACATGACAGTATTGTGATACCAACTCTAACGTATGGAAGTGAAGCTTGGACGTTGTTGGAAGGTTACAAGTCAAGAGTGAGAGCTGTGGAAATGAGTTATTTAAAAGGAGCCTGCACAGTCACATGGAGAGACAGACTGACAAATAACGATAAAAAGGAGCGTTGTGGTGTGGAAGTGGATGTGTTAGGAAGCGTTTGGAGGAACACGCTGAGGTGGTTTGGCCATGTGGAGAGGATGGAAGGTGAGAGACTGACGAGGAGAGTGTATGTGAGTGAGATGCTGGAGGGGAGAGGGAGGGGGAGGCCGAGGATGAGATGGAGGGATGGAGTGGAGAGGTATATGAGAGAGGGCGGTGTGAGTTGGGAGCAGAGCAGTGAAATGGCGGAGGACAGGGCGACGTGGAGGCGATTTGTTTGTGGCCACCCCGTACGGGATTATGGCAATATCATCATCATCAGCCGTTGAGGTCCACTGCAGGACCAGCCTATCTGTACCGAAGCAGGGACGATACAACCAATGTATCTCAACCCAGTGGCTTAGGCTGTCTGGTAGAGACTGTATGTGACTGTAGTGTTGTAGTGGCTTTGGATGTGTGTGTAGTCTGTGAGCCAAGTGTGATCGACCCGCCTTAAGCCGATTGGGTGCAAGCATACTAGTATGCGACACTGGTTCAACCACAGCATCCCTTATGTCCTCCAAAGTAGCAAGTGGCTTGGTGAACGCTTCCCAGGGTTTATACAACTCTGGCGGGAGGCGAACCCGCGCTCACCAGCGTGCAAAACGCACACTCTACCACTGTACCATATACTGTATGTATATATCTATATATATATATATATATATATATATATATATATATATATATATATATATATATATATATTTATATAAATACCTTTGTAAATAATTATATTTATGTACCAGTACATATAGATAGATAGATAGATAGAGAAGTAGATAAATATAGATAGACATAAATAAACATAGATAGGTAGAATGAAAGATATAAATACATATATATAATTAAATGATAACTTTTTCATAAACTGAGAAACAGTAGCATCAAGCCACCTATTATTATATGACAGTTGTATTTAAAGGCCTTAGTTTTCTTATTTAATTTCTTTCTGACCAAATATAGAGGATCGTAAATTTGTGTGAGGTCTGTGTGTTTATGTAACCCCGCCTCCTCTCTCTCTCTCTCTCTCTCTCTCTCTCTTATCAGTTTACGATCTAATACCATTTTTTGTGCTGTACGGAAACCTCCGACCAATCTCTCAGTCATCAGCATTTAGGATAACTCTCTCTCTCTCTCTCTCTCTCTCTCTCTCTCTCTCTCTCTCATAAAAGCCACTGTGGCCCATAGAGAAATAAAGATATAGGCAGGAGGTGTCTAAAGGGAAGAGGATATGAATAGGACAAAGGGATAGAATGTATGCTGTGTAAACATCACCTAAATATTATTATTATTATTATTATTATTATTGTTGTTGTTTTTGTTGTGCTTTCCGATAATTGAATTCAGTGATATATTTTACTAACTCAGTGTGTTCAAAAATTCCCTTTAGAAATAAATTGGTAAATTAATATACGTCCTTAGGCTGACAATGGTAAAGGGAAGAAACTGATCTAAAATAGAGGAAACCTGAACCAAAAATGGGATCTTGAGGATATATTCCCTACCTGCCCATTAGGCTGATGGAATTCTTATCAGGGGAATGAAATCGTTTGGTGGCAGCCCTGACGTTTTTTTCTGTGTACCAACAGCAGATATTACTCCAGATGGTTTGTCAAGACTCTAAGTTGGATTTCACTTAGTAACCCTGGTGTATTTGGTCCTCTCTCTCTCTCTCTCTCTCTCTCTCTCTCTCTCTCTCTCTCTCTCTCTCAGAAAAAAGGCTAACCACCATGAAAAAGTTTTTCTTCTGGTTGAGGAACGAGAGAGAGAGAGAGAGAGAGAGAGAGAGAGAGTATATGAATAGGTAGAATGCCACAGAGGTACCTGAAGTAGAATAATATCAAGAGATACGCATTCTCCTTGGTAGATAAACTGGCAGAAAAAAAGAAATATATGTAGCTGCTGATAAGAAGGGAGCTGAAGGAATAAGCCAGTAACAGCAAGAAAAAGAAGGAATGAAAAGAAGAAAATTAAAACTGAAGATTAAAAATAAATTGCGTAGAAACATAATAAAAAAAAACAAATAGGAGAAAAGGCAGGCATGGCATTCAAAGGAGAGGACATCATTATCAACACTCGAGCCTAAAGGGAGACGGAGACAAAAGGGAGGACGAGACGTGTAGAGGGAGGAGGAGGAGGAGATGTAGAAGAAAGTGAGGAGGGATCTTTAGGGGTGTTTATAGTGAACTTTATTTATGTATTTATTTACTTATATGTTATTCAATATCTCTACCTCCGTATTACGTTCCTTTAACTTAAGATTCGTACATTGTGGGGTTTGATATGCCTGTAATTAAAATTCCCCATTGTAAAAAATCTCAGATAAACTTCAAACATCTTCTATAGAAATGAAAAATTTGCTTAAAAAACTATCTGACTGAAAGACGTCATTAAGAAGGGAAAATCAATGGAAAGAATATTGAGACACCGAGAATATCCTAAAAATAATCTGTGTTAAATCTTGGTCATGTAGGAATTGGGTCGTTCATAAAAAATCGTGTGTAATTAGTCCACATATACAGGCTGGTCCATATATAACGCTCCTCTGCCACTCCAACGGGCGATTTCTTGTGTGTTGCGGGGACGGCTACCTGTTATTAGTGTCTATCCTTCGTTATTTATTTGTTTCCTGTTCTCACTGGCACACACACACACACACACACACACACACACACACACACACACACACACACACACACACACACACACACACACACACACACACACACAGGGAGGGAGGGAGGGAGAGAGGAATTCTCCATCCTCCCTTTAGGCTTCCCGGCTGTCTGGTCGAAAATCCTGCTTGTTTGTGTCTCATTTTGAGTTGTTGTTTTGGTATAAATGTACTCTCTTTCTTAGCTACTGAATGGGTCTATTTCCTCTCTCTCTCTCTCTCTCTCTCTCTCTCCTGGCTGGCTTAGTTTCAACCCTTTTATTATCAGTATGCCCAGCGACCTAGTTATTAACTCGCGTCCCTGCCTACAGTACCTACCTACCCACTTAACTACCTACCAGCCTACCTACCTCCCCACCTACCTACCTACCAGTCTAGTCTATGTGCGTACCCCTGTATTTAAGTAACTACCCAACCGTCAACGTCCTTAGTATTTTCCTCGCTACCCACCTCCATGTCTCTCTTCCTACCTCCCTTCATTTCTTCCTGCCTATTATTGGATATCTATGTGTATTTCTGCCTGTGCTTATATTTATTTGCATATGAATCTATCTACCTATCTATATTTGTCTATCTATCTGTCTGTCCATGTGTCTGTATTCATCCATCCATCCATGCACCTATCTATCCATCTCTCTCACGCTATCTCTCCATCTCTTTATCTCTATATTTTCCTTTCTTATCTGTCTTTTTATCTATGTCTGCCTGTTGCTGTGTCTTATATGTATATATATATATATATATATATATATATTATCTGTTTATGTCTAGTTGTAAAACTCCCTGCCTACCATCCTGCCTATCTTTCGCTTTTATTTTTCCCTCCCTGCCTGCTTTCCTTCCTCTCTCTCTCTCTTTCTCTCTCTCTCTCTCTCTCTCTCTCTCTCTCTCTCTCTCTCTCTCTCTCTCTCTCTCTCTCGCTCTCTCTCTCTCTCTCTATAACTGATTTCCCGCTTACCCATCTATGTCTGTCTCTCTTATTCCTCCAAACAGTCTAACTAAAGCTACTGTAATCTACCTTCCTACCACTGTTTAACTATCTGTCTATCTACCTACCTATCTGTCTCTATTCATCTATGTCTATCCATCCCTGTTCAGTTTAGCCATTCAATCAGTCTAGCTAAATTTAATCTACTTGTCTAAGCAATCGGTGCCAAATAGAGCTAGAAATCCTCGGATGGTGATACAAAAATGGAACTTGGCACAAATGTCCTTCACAAGATACCTTACAATTTCAGGGGTGGGTCCAGTAAAAAATGTGACAGCCTTGGCAACAGTTGCTTGGCAACAATTTCACCTTAGTGAATAACTATGTATGCCTATATATTATAACCAGATGAAGTTCTGTTATCACAAACACTGTCATAAGGCAATAAATACACAAAAATATGAACTAGAGTGCCATATTTGAACATTATAAAAGCAAATTTATTATTTTTCAGTTATAAGGCAATGTAACTACCACAAATGAAGTAATCGAGTTATCCTTAGATATCGCCCTCTTAGGTTTAATGCTGCAAATATCTTGTATATGATAAATAATGTGTTAGATGATTATTTTTCAATATTAATAACAGTTTAGTACATCCATGGTTGTAGTGTGAATACCACTTTACAGTTCACAAAATACACGAGTACCAGGGATCAAGCACTGTCACAGTCTCCTTTGCAAGTACAATAAACATTGCATTTGAGATTCGCCCGTGTGCACTTGCAGTCTATACACCTGGATCTGCATCTGCACTGCAGCAGCTCTGGGCATGATGCTCTGGCCTGAGGCAGTGTAGTACACAGGGGTGTCCACTGCTCTGGGCATGTCCATCCCCAGTCTGCAGGGGAGAGTAACTGACAATGTGGCCTTGTAACATGACCCCAATAGTGACCACCTTGCAGTACTGCACGCAGTATGTGTTGTCGTAGGGTAGCATTAGTAGGAGGAAGAGCTGACATTTGACGCCCCATGTGTGTGAACAGAAGCTTTCTGACTTCGTCAATTGACGTACAGGTTACTGTCCTATCATACAACAAGAGTGTAGAGTACTCCAAGGATGCATATACTTCATCTGGTATATCATCCGGTGCACTATGCATTTCATAGAATGTGTCTGTGAATTCCTCATGTGTCTCCCACACCTTCCAAGCTGTCTTCTTTCCCACTTGAGCAAATTGAGAAACGGTGTTGCACCCTGTCAACACTTATAACTGGAATCTGGCCAGGGTTGACATAATGGACAGCTGCCTGAACAACATCAAAAACATGACGCAACATTGATGGAGAACTGGCCTTCTCAGCAAACAGAGGCAGCACTGGATTTATGGATGGAAGGATATCAGGTTCTGGTGTAAGACTGGCATGGTAAGCAGCCTATGATATGTTACAGCTGGGTGGAATTTCAAGGGCATCCAGTGTATCTCTGACATGTCTCAGCCAGTCATGTTCCATCTGCATTTTTCATCTATGCCATCACAGGAGGACATCATGCTTCCACCTGAGACTGGAACATAGACATCACTAGTTGAGAGAACTGTACGCTTTATTTCTGTGGATACCTGTGGCAGATGAATCATTTTCCTCTGTCCCTTCACTGGTGTTACTGAATGGGTGAAACCACAATCATCATTATCATCATCATCATCATTGCTTGATATGTTCTGAAACAGGGACAAACTTGTTCCATGAAATGAACCCATTGATGTAACAGAGCTCGGGTTGTGGTCTATGTTATCGCTGCAGCTGTGATAAAGTGTCTCTTTCTGCTGTGAGGAGGACAGACTGTGCCGATTTCTTGATAGTATTCACAGACATTGTTTCCTAGTGCAGTTACAATATCCATGGTGCGATCATAAGAGACAGAGACTCCTAGCGTATAGAGGCTATCAATAAGTTTCCGTTCCCTTGTTAAGGCATGGACCTTTAGTCCCATGTACATAGGTAGTGGTGTCTCTCGCTCGTTACAATGATGAACCTTTGGTGACTTCACTTCTCTGCGTCTTTTGAGGGTGTTGAAATCTAACAACTGAGAAATGGTAAGTACTGGCTGACTAAGGTTTCTGTCATGTGTTTGCTCTGTTATGTTAGAGCCATTGATCAGCATACTGGCTAGTGACAAAAGTGACTTTGGCACTGATTGTACCTGTCTATCTTGGTTAAATGACCCAGAGAATGTAACCTTGTGTGCAAAAATGTCTTTCCTGATTGTTTGTGCAATTTTGGTCATCATTACGCTCACTTCATTTCGATCAGCCTCATATCCCTGTCTCAACACTGTGGCTACATCATTAAAGAAAGAAACACATCTCGTCCTTCACTGTAAGCTCGCATGTCGGGAATGTGGATGAGTATCCGGTCCTTTAGGTGAGTACTATTCACTTTAGTGACATCTACTCCTAGCTGGACAAGTTTTTGCTCGTATAACTTTGATAGATCTACCAGCCTGAACATTTTTACATTCTCCTCCTCCCTTTGTTCCTCAATGTACCATATAGGATAAGCTCTGCTAGAGCTATGCCTTTACATGTTTGGTTATTAGAATCACAAGAGGCATCTTTATGTTGTGCATGTTTTTTGCGGGCCTTGTTGTACAAATTTTCTAGACATCTACCATGGTATCTTGCTTCTAATGCTCTGAGATCACCTGTGCTCAAAAACGCCAACAGTTCTTCATCTTGGAGATCATGAGCTAATCTTCGCACACGACTGTCTAAATCAAATGTGCTTACTTCACGTAGTTTATCATTTGTTTCAGGTTTAGAACAAAGGAAACATATGCGGCCTTTTGTATCTTTAGATATAGTTGTATCTCCATCACCACCACCTACACAACTGCGTGTGAAAATGCGTTTGGAAGTTCCATCCTCGGTCTCAACACATTTCCTCTTTCTTTTTTTGACACGATTTAGTTTTGTTGTTTTAAACATTTGATTGCAGGACTTATGCCATTTGGCATTTTGTTTCAGAAAGGTGGCTTCTATGCCATCACTATGGTCCAAGCATGAGATATCAATTTTCATGGGCAAGGCATCGAGTTCATGAAACTGTTTCCAGTTCTCAGCCAATGTTCTGTACCCAACTTGTGTTGGATTGACTAGTGTTTCTCTAGTGTCTAATTTACACAGAATACATTTTGTCCAGTCTGTTTCTTGGGCAGCGTTTGGGGTTTTATTTTCCATTTTAGACAGTTAGTTCTCACAAGCAAAATGTAGTCTACAACCACCATCAACTACTGTAGCAACTACACTGTACAGCAACGCATGCAGGATCTAAAAAAAAAAAAGTAAATTAATTAGAAATATCATGCTATCCATATATCTACATCATGCAAGAAGCAAATAACAGAGGTTATCGAGCACACTAGAATTATAGATATCAACTCTATATTGTCTGATGAACTGCTGCAAAAATTGCTCGGATAATTATTTTTCCCACAACGCAAGTAATATATGGGACAAAAATGGATAAAAATATAATTTTTAATCAATCCAAATTTAAGGCAAGACAGAACAACAACAAAACTTTATTTTTCAAAAGATAAATCAAATAGTCATTTGTATAGCTGGTAACCAAGGAAAATGTGTTGCCTAGCAACCATTGCCAAGGCAGTTACATTTTTGATTGGCCCCACCCTTGAAATTGTTAGGTATGATGTGAAGGACATTTGTGCCAAGTTTCATGCTTGTATCACAATCCGAGCAAGTTTTGCACTGATCGTTCAGACTATACCTTATTGTCTACCTATTTATCTATTTATCTATCAGTCTATCTGTCTCTGTTGTCCATAATTAACTATCTGTCTATCTATCTTCCTGTTTATTTATACCTGTCTCAGTTCATCTGTCTCTCAAGTTGTTTGTATTTTTCTTTCATTCTGTCCCTCCAATTATCCATGCATCCATCCACATATTTATCTATCTAATTATCCATCTATCTATCTGTCTAATTATCCATCTATCTATCTGTCTAATTATCTATCCATCTATCTATCTATCCATCTATCTATCTGTATTTATCTATTTGTGTATTTGTCTACCCACCTCCAGCCTGAGCTCCGTGGGGCAAGTGGATCCCTCAGCTTTAGCCTAATTGTTTCCCCTCCCATCCTGCCTCATGATTGCTACTGCCTTTGTCTGTCTGTCTGTCTGTCTGTCTGTCTGTCTGTCTCTCTCTCTCTCTCTCTCTCTCTCTCTCTCTCTCTCTCTCCTGCCCTTGGCTTTCCTTTTTTTTCTCTCCTTTTCTCTTTTTCACTTTACCTTTTACTTCAGCGCTACCCTTGGTTCTCTCTTTTTTCTCATTTTATATTTCTTATCCGACTTTTATCTCTTTTTTGCTTGAACCCTGATTTCTCTCTCACTTTCATTTTCTCTTACTTACTCCTTCACTTTCATTTACTGCTTCTCTCTCACTTTCGTTTACTATTTCTCCCATACTTTCATTTATTGTTTCTCACTCAGTTTCTTTTTTTTTTTTTTTTGCATTCTCTCACGTTATTTCATTTACTTTCTTTCTCACCTTCTTTATTATCTTTTCCTTTCTTCTCCTTTCTGTACCCTGCTTCCTCATTTACTTTCTCTGTATCTTTGTTTTCCGTCACTTCCCCTCTGTTTGTTACTCTTTCTTATCATTATTTTCTTACTCTTATTTTCTCTTTTTTTCACTTTCTCCCATAGCTGTGTCTTCCATATTCTTTTTTATTTTTATAGTTCCCGCTCTCATGCCTCATTTTATCATTATTTTCTTTTCCACACTTTATCTCAGTTACTCTCTTTGCCTTCCATACACTCTCTCTCTCTCTCTCTCTCTCTCTCCGGCGTTTCTCCCTTCGTTTTCCTTTCTTTGTCGCATAAAGAAAGTAAAGAATATGAAAAACAGAAAATCTGTTGAGAGAGAGAGAGAGAGAGAGAGAGAGAGAGAATGTTTCTCAAAACCTACCGGACACGAAGCGTATCCGACAGATTGTGTCAGAATTCCCGGATTATGGGGTTGGGGTCACTTAGGTACGGTATATAAATATATAGACAGATTGATAGATAGGTAGATGCATAGATACACAGATTAATGGATAGACACATACGTAGGTAGATACAGACATTTATTCAGACAGAGGAATACAGTAGGGAGGAAGGCATAGAAGGAAAGACGAAAGAGAGGCAGTGAGAGACCCGCTCAGTTCACCTGTGCAACTAATTAACTCACGTCAGGGTGTATCCGAGTTTCCTTTCATGTTCGCACCTTATTATTTTGCATAATAATTTGCTTATAAATCCGAGAATGTTTATATTTCCTTCAGCGTTTTTCATCTATGATAGTGTTGCATCTTTTTATCTTCACTCACTATTTGAGCGTCCACTACTGTTCTTAACTGTCTGCTTGCATCCCTCCTTCATTACGGCTACGTGTCCTTCAACACTCACCCATTTTCTGTTCCATTCTCTGATGCAAACGTTAACCGAAACTCATATTCGTTCATGTATGCAGTAGGTCAACTTTGGAGCTATCGTCCTAACACTGAATAGATCTCCGCCTATGACCCCTGGAATTTTTAACACGATGTGCCTAGTCATCTCGAAGACATCGCATATCTAATCTGACTCATCTAATCTTTTTAAGAACAATTATATTGCGGGCATTTAGTCGTTGGGTCTTCCCCTTTTTCCATGAAAGAGACGCTAAACATAATGTATGATATACCAGCTCAAATCATGTACAAGACATCTAGCTACGGAAATAATTACATAATTACATAACCTCTACTCTCTCATATTTCTCATGTCAATGTAAACCGTATCTTCTTGTATACTTGGTGACATACAATAGCAAGGAAATGCAGAACACTCAGCATGCATAATAATTAGGTCAATATAAAACCCAATAAGGTATGTATGTTAAGTATCGTGCATCTCTGTAACAACTGTGGCTCAATATCACAATATACTTCAGTATATACATCCCCATTAAGAAATCATTTTTTTTTTTTTTGTCGTTATTGCTGTTTTTATTGCTGTTGCACAGTCTCACTTGCATGTAAACCCGATGGACAGCAGGAAACAGACCACTTCATCCGGGAGCGCCCAGAGGTTTTTAAATGAAGTTATAATACTTGATTTTGAGTGTTGTGGGAGTGAAGGCTATATTGTCTACTGTAGAAATATACATTGACGTAAGTCTGTAGTTAAATTCCAGCTTGATATATTATGCAAATCTTCATGAACTCGTCCGTACTTACGCATATACATATTTTCATTAACAATATAGCATATATATCCAACAGCAAAATTAAATACAGTACGCCACAGACTATGTATTTTGTTATTATATATTTGTTCTCTAGTAAAAAGGAAGCAATCGGTGTTTATGTATAAATCAAAACTTCCATATCACTCAGTAATTCTTTACTAGATCACATGCTTGTTGACAGCCACACACACCCACACTTTATATATATATATATATATATATATATATATATATATATATATATATAATGGATAAATTCAG
>NC_137012.1:4072276-4077276 GCF_032717465.1 Coenobita brevimanus
AAATGAGGCCGAGAAGTTTGACAGTCTGCACTAGCTCAAGGGTGTGGTGGTCCAATCAAAGGAAGAGGGGTGGAGTGGGTAGGTAGATAGACAGGGAGGTAGACAGAGACAGACAAGTTAGAAAATTAGATAAGTATATAGATACAGACATACATAAAGTAAATATATACATGGATAGATTGTTAGACAGGTAAGTAGATAGATAGGAAGGTAGACAGACATGGGAAAATTGATAAAAATAGATGCTCGAGTTGTTAGATAGGTAGATAGGGAGGTAGACAGACAGAGAGATATTAGATAATTAAATAAATAGATAGAAAGATACATCGATACATGCATACATAGAGTAAATAAATAGATGGCAAGATGGGTTGTTGGTTAGGTAGGTAGGTAGGTAGAGAGAGAGAGAGAGAGAGAGAGAGAGAGAGAGATGAACAGACTGATAGATAGGTAGGTATATAGGCTGGGGGGTAGACAGACAGATAGATAGGTAGACAGCCAAATTGACAGACGGATAAAGAGATAGACAGATAGATATAAGAAAGTATATCGATAGTTATGTGGATTGTTAGACAGACAGACAGACAGATAGGCAGATAGGTCGTTAGATAGATGGGCAGATATTAGGAGTGGTTATTTATTGGTTTCATTATCAACATGCACAGCTACAGTTTTTCTGCTACACTGTTCAATGTTTGCAAGGCTTTCAACACTTCCCACTTGGTCAAAAGGCAGTTCGACTGAGCTTGGTGTACACCAAACCCGATTCCACCAGAGAATATTATCTGTTCATCTATTCCCAGACGCCATAATCCCGTAAAGGGAGGCCACAGACAAATCGCTTCCACGTCACCCTATTCTCTGTCATTTGGCTGCCCTCACTTCAACTCACATTCTCTCTTTCATATATCTCTCCAATCCATCCTTCCATCTCAACCTTGGTATCCTTCTTCTTTCTCCATCCATCTCAGTTGTACATACATTCGCCTAGTCAGTCTTTCATGCTGAATCCTCTTCACATGGCCAAATTATCCACAAAATTATATGCAACATTCACAATACAAACAGAATTTATGCCCTGCCATAGATAACAGCGAAAGTGAAATAATAACGAGTAGTACAGAATACATGCTGGGGGGTTCAGAGGAGCGACCACAGCCACGAGCACCAAACCAGACCTGGCAAGAAAATGTCATCAGTTTTGAGGATAAGGATGTTATGATTTGCTTGTGTGTGGGGAGGAGGGCGAGAAGGGGGGACGCTAGCTATCTATGTCGAATCAGTCAGTAAGTACACTTTTATATTTATACATCTATGTTTTGTCACATATCCTAATTAACGCTAACCTAACCTAGCTCAGGCCAACAGAGGCTGATTTACTCCAGCTCCATCGATGTACGTAGCTTAGACTATTAAAAAGTAACACCCGACCAAACCTAACCCAAACTAGCCTAACGTAGCCAAATAACACACACCTTAGCCTTCCCTGATCTAACCTAAACTAACCCATTGTCTATCATTCAGGCAAATCCCACACCAGCCCAACCTAGCCTCACCTACGATACTCATCCATGGTCAGTAAACTTGCCTAAATCTCTCTATTCCACATCCACCCCTTTTATGGCGAGAAAATAAGCTGATTATGGAAACCCTATTAAAAATTCTGCCAAAGTTTTTAGAAAGGATAACGGCTGCCGGAAAATTAAGGTATCCTCTCTCTCTCTCTCTCTCTGCGTCAATCTCTAGCTATCTATGTCTATCTCAATATGTGTGTGTGTGTGTGTGTGTGTGTGTGTGTGTGTGTGTGTGTGTGTGTGTGTGTGGACTCATTGCTTATTTATCATATTAGGCGTGTCTGGCTTGTAATAGAGATGATTAGGCCTATAATGATGACGACAATGATGGTGATGATTATGATGAGGATGTACTTATGATGATGATGATGGGTTTGGTAACTATGACAGTGATAATGGTGATCATGATGTATGTATGTACACATTTCTCATAATATATCCTCGAAACCTAAGCCCCCTCGTTACGTAGCAAAATTACGTCCCATTTCGGTTACAGAATTATAATGATGTGGCGTCTTCCTCCAGCGGTGAAACAGAAGGTCAGGAGTGAAGAAGAGAGGCAAGGACGATGTCATACCCTACCATTTATATATATATATATATATATATATATATATATATATATATATATATATATATATATATATATATATATATACTGTATATATATATATATATATATATATATATATATATATATATATATATATATATATATATATATACTGTATATATATATATATATATATATATATATATATATATATATATATATATATATATATATATATATATATATATATATATATATACTTCTTCTTTCCCTCGTCATCCTTTTCATTCTTTCCTTTTTCCTCTCGTAGTCATCATCATCATCGTCACCATAATCATCATCATCATCACTCTTGTCCTCATCTTTCCCCCACTTCTCTTCACTCTCCTCCATACCATCCCCTTCCTCTTCCTCGTCTTCTTCATCATCTTCATTAACATAACGTCTTTATGCATAAATTACTTTCACTGGTGGGAAAGTAATACTAGCACAAAATATGTGGAATGATATGTAGATAGATAGATAGACAGATAGACACAGATATAATTATAAATATATAGATACGTAAAATATTAAATCTTTTCTTGTGTTTTCTATTATATAACATAATATCTGTCTATCTATATCTATATACCTAGGCTGCTTCCCCCAAGGAAAGGGAGGTAGCCGAGACAGGACGACACACTCCCCATTTACTCATCCATTCAAACACAGTCATTCGCATCTTAGCCCCAAAGGGGAGAAGGGACAGATCCTCACCGCATCACACTGGACAAGGGTCAACAGCGCAGTGCAATCAGTGACATCCGCAGCAGGGCCCGACAGCAGAGCTGGTTTACCCCTGCCACATCATAATAAACCCATCCCCTTACCCGCACCTGACCTGACTAGCTAATCAGACCAAATGCGGGAGAATATCCCCTCAGAGCTGTGTCATCATTTATTCATTCACAATTTCTCTCCATTTATTTCTGCCACGCACAGCCACTCTTCCTTGATCAACAGACATCCCTCTCGCATCCAGTGCTCTCTTCACACTGTCCATCCATCCTATTCGTGGTCTCCCTCTCAGCCTTACACCTCTCACATCAGATCTAGTTATCTTTTTCACCAATCGCTCATTATCCATTCTCTCCATATGCCCAGACCATCGCAACATCCTCTGCTCAACTCTACCAGCCATCTCCTGAACAACTCCAGTTCTCCTTCGCACTTCATCATTTCGCACTCGATCCATACATGTCACTCCACACATACTCCTCAGACACCTCATCTCCATTACATTCAAACTTTTCCTCTCTTTTACACCCATATTCCATGTTTTAGCCCCATATAAAGCAGTCGGTACCACAACACCCTCATACAGCCTTCTCTTTACATCCATTCTAAGCGAACGACATCTAAACACTTTTTTCATTCCTCCCAGCACCTTTCCTACTTCATTCATTCTAAATTTCACTTCTGCATCTATTCTTCCATCCACAGCAACATGTGACCCTAAATAACTAAAACACTCTACTTTCTCAAGCAACTCACCAATCAAAACTATATTCATCCCCCTACCATCTACCAACCTCGTACACTTCATCACTTTACTCTTATTCTCATTTATTTTCAATTTCCTCCTTTCACACACCCTTCCAAACTCCTCTACCAACTGTCTCAATCTCTCCTCTGAATCAGCCACCAGTGTAGTATCATCTGCAAACAGCAGCTGCTTCAGATTCCACTCTCCACCATCAACATTCACCAGACTCAGACCTCCACCTAACACTCTTGCATTCACCTCCCTTACAACACCATCCATATAAATATTAAACAACCAAGGCGACATCACACATCCCCGTCGCAGCCTCACTCTCACGGGAAACCAATCACTCACAGCATTTCCAACTTTTACACACGCTCTACTATTTACATAAAAACTTTTCACCCCTTTTAGTAACCTACCATCAAGTCCATACAATCTTAAAACAGTCCACAAAGCCTCCCTATCAGTTCTATCATACACGTTCTCTAAATCCATGAATGCCCAAAACACATCCTTGCCTGTCGCTAAATACTTTTCACACACTTGTCACACAGCGAACCCCTGATCCACGCGTCCCCTCCCTCTCCTAAAGCCACACTGCTCATCACCAATCACTCCATCTGTACCCTCTCTAACTCTCATAATTAACACTCTACCATACACCTTACCTACAACACTCAACAGACTTATACCCCTAAAGCCAGTACATTCATACTTATCACCCTTGCCTTTATACCACGGGACCACACAAGCACTTGCCCAGTCAATTGGCACCATACCTTTCACAAAGCACACATTCAACAATCTTACTAACCAGTCAACAATAGTCACTCCACCACCCTTCAGGCATTCCACAGCACACCCATCCATACCTGCAGCTTTCCCTGTTTTCATCTCCTGTACTGCCTTCTCCACTTCCTCCTTCGTGATCAAAGAATCATTCAACTCTCCCAACACATTTATTCCTTGCACTCTTCCATCCGCCACAATCTCAGCCACCCTTTCCTCCTCTACATTTAACAATCTTTCAAAATACTCTGCCCATCTCTTCCCTACTGCATCCATCTCAGTTAACGTCCTTCCATCCTCAGCATTTACTCGCTCTTCCTTCCCAGACTCTCCCTTTCGCACCCTTTTCACCTCCTTCCAGAACATTTTCTTATTCTGTTGAAAATTCTCAGTCAGTCACCTACCCCACCTTTCATCTGCTGCCACTTTAGCATCACGCACAGCCCTGCTCGCCCTATTCCTGTTTTCCTTATACCTCTCATATGACACCTCATCCTTCCTCTGCAGCCACACTTCATATGCACGTCTCTTCTCAGCCACAGCCATACTTACT
>NC_137012.1:4082276-4182276 GCF_032717465.1 Coenobita brevimanus
CATCGCTAGCTTCCTTTCTGGTCGTTCTATAGCCGCTGTTATAGACGGCCATCGTTCTTCTCCTAGATCTATCAACAGTGGTGTTCCTCAGGGCTCTGTCCTATCACCAACTCTCTTCCTTTTATTCATCAATGATCTTCTAAGCTGTACATCTAACCCTATGCACTCATATGCTGATGACTCCACCCTTCACCTTTCCATTCGGTTCCCGCAACGCCCATCTCAACAGTTACTTCAACAAACAAGGGATGAGGCTATGGCACACCTAATGTCTGACTTGGCTCGTATCTCTGACTGGGGTAAAAATAATATGGTTGTCTTTAATGCATCTAAGACTCAGTTCTTACACCTTTCAACCCGACAAAATCTTCCACAGGTATACCCACTAATGTTTAATAATATTCAGCTTAATCCTACATCATCCTTGAACATGCTTGGAGTTTCAGTTACTCGGGACTTATCTTGGAAGGATCATATTACATCTCTTGTAAAATCTGCTTCCAAGAGATTGGGTGTGCTAAGCCGACTCCGCTCTTTCTTTACCCCTGCGCAATTGTTGACTCTATACAGGGGTTTTATCCGCCCCTGTGTGGAGTACAACTCTCATGTGTGGGGAGGCTCCCCTCATACAGCTCTTCTCAATAGGGTGGAGTCAAAGGCTTTTCGTCTCATTAACTCTCCTCCTCTTACTGACTCCCTTCAACCTCTGTCTCTTCGCCGCACTGTTGCATCTTTATCTCTTTTCTATCGCTACTTTAATGGTCACTGCTCCTCTGAACTGTCTGCTTGCATTCCTCCACCTCTACGACGGGCGCGTAGCACCCGTCTGGCAGCAGACTCTCATCCTTTTTCTGTCCAACTCTCTAATGCAAGAATTAACCGTTACTTCCAGTCTTTCATTTATGCAACAGGTCAACTCTTGAACTGTCTCCCTCTGTCTGTATTTCCTGCTGCCTATGATCTCCAGTCTTTCAAACGCAGTGTGTCCAGGCATCTCAAAATGATCGGATCTTGAATTTGGCTCTATATTGTATTTTGTTTTTCTCTTGGAGGGAACTGTTACTGCGGGCTCATGGCCTTTGGTTCCTTCTTCCTCGCATAAAAAAAAAAAAAAAAACATTAGTAGTTGAAATAATAATAGTTGTTGTTGTTGGTGTTTTTGTTATATTTTTTTAGAGGGTTTAATAACAGAGTAAGAAAAAAATCATATATTTGTTGGTAGGAACAGAATAGTCTATTCCACCTAACACCAGAGGATTTTCTTAACCCATTTGTACCCAGGGTCCTCAGTCTAGGAAGGAAGTTAGCATTCTTAGAATTTAATAAAGAAGGGAACCCCGGCGTTGGGACCTAGGAGCTTCGCGACAATCAGCCGACAGGCGGAGGGCGGTTCGCCTAGCGCCCGTCCAGCAAAATCTCTCGCGCAGGGACTCCGGGGGCCAGTAGGTTATGATGAGAGTGGGTCACCGGAGCCTGAGAGTGTTAATGCCATCATTCCCTCAATCTCATGACTTGTAGCTTCTTTTGTAGCAGCAGCGGCAGCAGCAGCAGCAGCAGTAGCGGCAGCAGCAGCAGCAGCAGCAGTAGCAGCAGCAGCAGCAGCAGCAGCAGTAGTAATAGCAGTAGTATTTGCAGCTGTAGTAGTAGTAACCGCAGGTTCACGTGAAATGTGAACTAGGTGGACTGTGGGCATAAGTTGCTCTTCACCTGCAGTCCACCATCCTCCTTTCAGGGGACTGGGAGGGGCCTGAGGGACACAGTATAACCGGACAACGGATCCGTCCAGTCATATCGGTGCCATCATGTGAAGGCGTCCCTCTCGAGTACTAGGATAATCTTAATGTTCCTTGGCGATTCTGCTCAGCTTTGGATTGCCCAGGCTTTGAAGGAATGACTGAAGGATGCATTTAACGTCTTATTTCAAAAACTTATACTGAACAACTTCACTTGAAGGCAGCATTACGAAAACATTAATATAAGTTCTTTAGGTGTTTGTGCTGTCTTCAGTTTATTAAAACTTGTCTTAAAACGGCTGCCTCTCCCACGATTATGATTAGATGTATCGATAGATTGACACTCAGATAAGGTGCTGGTCACGAAAAAGTGCTATGGAAAACATGAGGAGTCGTAGTGTTGTCTTATTTTGCTAATGAGTTACGTAGAATAAGCTGAGAAGATCGAAAAACCGAAACTGGTTAGACTAAAAGTACTGTAATATATATATCCGATAAGATTCGTGTGCATGCAGGTAAGCAAACGTGAATAAATGAACTGTCTTCATGCATTCCTCCACTTCTACGATGGGCGCATAGCACCCGTCTAGCAGCAAACTCTCACCCCTTTTCTGTCCAACTCTCTAATGCAAGAGTTAACCGTTACTCCCAGTCCTTCATTTATGCAACAGGTCAACTCTGGAACTGTCTCCCTCTGTCTGTATTTCCTGCTTCCTATGATCTCCAGTCTTTCAAACGCAATGTGTCCAGGCATCACGAAATGAATGAGTCTTGAATTTGGCTCTCTCTTGTATTTTGTTTTTCTCTTGAAAGGAACAGTTTTGCGGGCTCATTGCCTTTGGTTCCTTCTTCCTCACATAAAAAAAAAAAAAAAGATAAACAGATAAAGAGAGTAAGTAGAAAGATGAAAGAACAGAATATACGAAGGAGAATGGACACACACACACACACACACACACACACACACACACACACACACACACACACACACACACACACACACACACACACACACACACACACACACACACACACACACACACACACACACACACACACACACACACACACACACACACACACACACACACACACACACACACACACACACACACACACACACACACACACACACACACACACACACACACACACACACACACACACACACACACACACACACACACACACACACACACACACACACACACACACACACACACACACACACACACACACACACACACACACACACACACACACACACACACACACACACACACACACACACACACACACACACACACACACACACACACACACACACACACACACACACACACACACACACACACACACACACACACACACACACACACACACACACACACACACACACACACACACACACACACACACACACACACACACACACACACACACACACACCGCTCGCTGGCTCAGTGGTAACGTTCTCGTTTGCCATCTGGTAAGACGGGAGTTCGCGCCTCGCTCAGGTTGCGAAAAGGTTCACTGTAGAAGTGGATGGTTACTGTCCCCCTTGAGCAAGAGGAAGGGTGTGTGCGTGTGTGAAGGTCACAGCCTTGCCTTTAAATCAGACTATATGAGCTCTCTCAGCTCCCTTCAGGGAGGGTACAAGCTGACGATCACGGCCATCAAGTGATCCTGACCGACCCTGTGAATTTTTACACACACACATGCACTGCCTCTCTCTCTCTCTCTCTCTCTCTCTCCCTCTCCCTCTCTCTCTCTCTCTCTCTCTCTCTCTCTCTCTCTCTCTCTCTCTCCCTCTCTTCTTGGTCAGTTGGTGGAAATTTGCGACAGGTCACCCTATAAACGAAAGCACTTTTGTTTTCCAGGTGCAGGAGTAAATAACGTAACAGAGGCTGTGGACGCCGTTTTTGAGACTGCAGAAAATGGAAGCCATGTAATTATTTATAGAAGCACCAGTGATGTCATACGAACCCGATCAGAGGTGCAGCTGGTGATATAAAGAAAGATGATCCGGAGCTACATGGAGGAAACCAACATTTAATTTAGGCGTACTCCCGAGGACTGATGAGGGGAATGTCTTTTTCAGTAAAGCATTCACTATGAATAACAGTGACAAATCATTTTGGTTGTTGGAAGGCATGGAGTTATAATGACTCATGAATTATTTGTTAGATTAAATTTGCTGATGATAATAAAATAGATAACAACGCAGGCACAACATTGCAGAGTTCTGAATGGATTTGATGAACTGTACTGAGTCCAGACAAAGCAAATGATCTTTAATAATAAGAAATGTAAAGTGGTAAACACTGGCAGTAAAAATATAATCTACAGTTATAGCATGAATAATGTCTAGCTTGATAGGGTAAACTATGAAAAAGACTTAGGAGTTATAATAGCAAATTTTCTGAAATCAAGCAAGCAGTGAACAGAGGCTGTTAAAGAAATCCAGTAGAGTGACTGGATTTTATGTAGGGCATCCTACTATAAATCCGAAAATATCGTCCTCATTTTGTATAACTCCAAACTACTCCAATACTTGGAGTATTGCTCTTTGTTCTGGTCACTATTTTATAACAAAAAAGATATGGAGAATTTGAGAGAGTCGAGTTACCAAAATTATACCTAGACTGAGAAACAAACCATGCAAGGAGCGTTCAGAAGCACCGAATCTCTTTGTCTTAACTAAACGCAGGTTACGAGGAGATTTAATTAATTATTCAAAATATTTCGAGGACGCTATAATATGGCTATCGATAAATACGTCACAGTTGATCACTCAAATTATACTAGAGGTAATGGACATATAGTTATCGGCAAACGATTTCAGTCACACGAAGCTACGCATTTCTTCATTAACAGCCCTGTTATTATAAGGACCAAATTGCCCTCCAGTGCGGTAAACTGTGATACAATACTAACTTTTAAAAATACCATGGATATGTATCTGTCGTCAACCCCCCCAGTTAAGTATGTTCACTCGTTCATAATATAATTCCTTTATGTGTATAACTTTTTTAAAGCCTGGATGATACAACCACAGAACAACATCGATAAATAATGTGGACTTAATATAACATTCACTTTCAGGTAAATAGTGTAGATTAGGATTCCCTTTCGTTCTTTCCTATGAAAGTTTCAATGACTGCATTTTTGTGGTGCATGGAGGTCTTCCTCACTGTTTCCTGCCGGCTTTGACTTCAGGGTTTGGTGAGTAGGGGAGTGAAGCCTTCCTGCTTTTCGTCCCTTTCCTTTAGCTGAGAAAATAGTGTCTTTACTTATAACCTTTCCTATACCAAACGGCCAAGAAAGTAACCTTGCTGTTTGCTTTCTTTTTTACTCCTTTGTACTCCTTTTCTTCTTCCTGCTCCGCCTCTCTGTCTATATGTCCATCCATCTATCTGTCCATCTATCTATCTATCTTTCCATTCCTTTCCCTTCGTTCCCCTGAAATTTTGTTCCCATCTTCCTCTCTACTTCCTTCTCCTTCCCTTTTCTCCATCCCTCTTTTATCTTTCCTTCTTTCTTGTGGAATTCTTTTTCCATGAGTTCTCGTGCCTTTCCCGTCCGTTTTCATTCTTTATTTATCTCCTTTATCTCTTCCTTTCCCTCTCCTCTCCTCTTTCCCTTCCATGCTCTCCACTTCTCTCTCTCTCTCTTTTTTCCTTTATAATTTTTTCCCTCTCTCCTTAATACTATTCTTTCCTCCTTTTCCCGTCCTATATAATCCCTTTTCCCTTCCCCCTTTCCCTTTGTCCTCATACCCACTCCCTCTGATTAGCTCCTTCCCTTTCTTCCTTCCTCTCCCCTCCCTCCCTCTCCCCTCTCTCTCCCAGTTTCTCTTCACCTTCTCCTCTTCCTTAATTCTTCCAGATCCCTCACTTCCTCCTTCATAATCCTTCTTTTCTCCCTTTGCATTCCCCTTTTTATTCCTTTTTTTCTTTCCCCTGTTTCCTTTTGATACATTCCTCACATGTCTTCTTTCTTCCTTTCTTCCATTCTCAATCTGCCTCTGCTCTTTATATTCCTTTCTTCCCTCCCTCCCGTAGTCTTCATTCCATTTCTCCCTCATGCCTTCAGCTGACAATAGTTTTGTTACTTACAACCTTCCGTATACCAAACAGCCACGAAAGGACCAACGGTTCTGTTGCTGTTTATTTCATTAGTTTTCCTTTGTACTCCTATTCTCTCTTTCTCATTCTATCCTCATTTTTTGTCTCTTCTTTCCCCTTCCCTCTCCCTCCCTCTTCCTTCCCTGCCTCCTCCCCTTCATTTATATGTCTATACTTGCTTCTCTCCCAATCCCTCCTTGCTTCCCTCTCAGGTCCTCTATCCTTCCCTCTTTCCTTACCTTCTTCCGGTCCTCGTCCTACATTGATTCCCTCCTTCCTTCCTGTCCTCCCTCCTTTCTTCACCCTCTCTCCATTCCTCCCTATCCTTCCCTCCCTTCTTTTATCCTTTTCTCCATTCATCTTCATCCTTATACTCTTCCGTCTTTCCTTTCATTCCTGCCTGTTTACGTCCCTCCCTCCATTCCTTGCTTCTTTCCTCCTCTGTTCTCATTCTTCCTTCCCCCTCCTTCTATCCTTCCTTCCTCCCTTCCCTGTCTCGAAAATCCCTTCATAATAAAGCTTTAAAAAAAAAAAATGGCTAGTCGCCATGATAATATTTTTCTTCGGGTTTAGAGAGAGAGAGAGAGAGAGAGAGAGAGAGAGAGAGAAAAAAAAAAAAAACTGTGATGGATAAGCATAATATCTAGTAGCCTTTTGACACCACTGAGTAGATTTCAGTTCTCTCTCTCTCTCTCTCTCTCTCTCTCTCTCTCTCTGATCCTTGAAATGTGACACGGTCATCATCATATTCACCACCACTGTCATCAGCATCATCAGCAAGATGAATGTGGCCATGTTCAGTTTGCCATATGGGTGTGGGAGGCAATCTTCATCCTGTGCAGTGACTGTAATAAGTGGGTCCATAAGAGAGGTAGTGGTGTAAGAGGTAGACTGGGAAACACTGCTGATTTCGTGTGTGTGGTGTAACTGGGAGACCATGTAGAGGTTATTAGGCAAGAAAGGACTGATCTTACAGGAGAGTCCCTTGAATGTGTGGAAGAGGTTTACTATTTGGGGGATATGTTATGTGCTGGACGTGGGTCTGGAGCTAGCTATGTCTGTGACCAGGGTAAGGAGTGGTTGAAGTTCAGGGAGCTGTTGCCTCTCCTGACCTTGAGAGATGTATCTCTCAGTGCTAAGGGATCTTTGTTTGTGGCGTGCTTTAGGAGTATAACACTGTATTTAGTGAGTCCTGACCAGTAAAGGAAGAGGATATTCACAGGCTCAAACGTACAGAAATGGCAATTATTAGATGGCTGTGTAGTGTGACCTTGAATACTAGGCTTGAGGAGGCTAGGAGTACGAGAGAAGAGTTGAGAGGAAGAGATGGATTGGAGTGTGTTGGTGTTGCTATTTTTTTTAAGGGGTGGTAGATTGAGATGGTTTCGCATGTTGAGAGAATGGAGGATGACAGTTGGATGAGGATGTTGAGAAGTGTGAATGTCGGGGATAGGGTTGTGAGAGGCAGACCAAAAAAATACCCGGGACGAGATCACAGAGTGTCACCTCATGGGATAAGAGTCTGAGTAGGGAGACTGCCGGAGATTGAGCAGAGTGGAGAACCGCCATTAGATGACCAAGGCCAAAGAATGCACCATGCCGCCATTATAAACAATACGACGAATTTATATACACACACACACACACACACACATATATATATATATATATATATATATATATATATATATATATATATATATATATATATGGAAGATAGATAGATAGATAGGTAGATAGATGGATAGATAGATAGGTAGATAGATAGGTAGATAGATAGATAGATAGTTAGATATAGATAGATAGGTAGATATCATATCTATCTATCTATCTATATATATACTGTATTGGTGGTGCCTTTCTGAAGACTGGCTGACGGGCACCGGATTGGTTTGCACAGCTTACAGTCCATAAAAGGATCTAAAAAGGTCCTTGAATGAACCCTCATCAGGATTTAGTGGGCATGATCAGGTAACACTGCATATCATCCAGTCAGACACATGGAAGTTTGCCAGAACCACCCTGAGGGACACAGTCTGACCCATATCTCTCCTGGTTAGAACGAGTTACTCAATGACTCAGAGACTACTGTGTTCCTTGGCTGGCCACTGCCACTGGTAGAGTCGGACAAATATGCACCTGTCTTCCCGACGTCCCATTCAAGCATCTGTAGGTTTTGAATGAGATATTAAAAAGTCAAGCTTTTTATTGGTGTCTGAAAACCGTCCAAAGCGACCGTAAGTAGACCTTCCCGTGAATATGAGTACATATTCGTAAAACTCTTAAAGTACTTACAATAATTTTCAACAAAAACTCAATATAACTCATATAACTAGGAATCGTAAAGGGGCCTCTTAAGAAGGCGCGTGTAGCCTAATTATCCCAGATGCCTTGAAAGAGCTACAAAGGCAAAATTCAATGTGGCTTCTCAGTAACTTAGTAACTCATTGGCATTGGCATTTCTGGGGAGGGACCAGCAAAAATAGACTCGAGAGGTGAATGGTCTTTAATATTTGACTGTACAAAACTGGTCAGCTTAGGAACATTTATTATTAATGTATTATTAATGCATGTATCCTTTGCCTGCGACTTCGGTGTAATGTCAGTTAGTCTTTCATAGAAGGGAAAATATACAGAGAAAAGCAAGTGAGCGAGGAGTATGTAACTGACTGAGTAAAAGTTAAAGAATCAGAGAGAGAGAGAGAGAGAGATGGGGGGGGGTGCTTGTGTGATAATGTTTAGGAGTCAGGTGTGGGAGGGTGTGTGGTAGTGGTGGTTGCAATCAATACTACACTGCCAGAGAGAGAGAGAGAGAGAGAGAGAGATGGGAAGGGGAGGTGCTTGTGTGATAATGTTTAGGGAGTCAGGTGTGGGAGAGTGTGTGGTAGTGGTGGTTGCAATCAATACTACGCTGCCAGAGAGAGAGAGAGAGAGAGAGAGAGATTTACTGAGGGATAATTCTCCTTTCTTTCTTATCTTTTCCAGTTCTATACATTCCTTCTCCCTCCTACCTTCTTTCTTCGTAGTCTTCTTTATATCTCCAATCTTCTTTTTCCTCCCTTCCTTCGGTTTCTCCTTCCGTCCTTTATCTTTCCTGCTCCTCTTTCCTTCCTACTGTTCCTCTTCCGTCTTTCCTAATTCCTTCCTTTCTCGCCTTCCTCCTTACTTCCTTCCTTCTTTCCCTCTATCCTACTCTTCTTTCCTTCATACTTCCTTCATTCTCTCTTTTCGTTTACTTCATTTCTCGTCTCCTTCCTTCTTCCCATCATTCCTTGCTTTTCTACTTTTTTTCCTTCCATCCCTCCTCTCTGTCTTCTTTCTTTATTTGTCTTTCTCTGTTATCCTTCCTTCCTCCTTTCCATCAGTCTTTCTTTTCTTCCATCCTTCCTTCCTCCTTTCTTTCCTTCATTTTTTCTTCCTTTCTCTCTTCATCCTTTCCTTCATTCTTTCCTTCCATTCTTCAGTCTTCCTTTTCTTCTTCCTCAGCTTTTCTTTACTTCCCTTTTCACTTTCCCTCTACGTTTTTTTTTTCACTTCCTGTCCTCTGCCTACATTTTCATCTCCTCCTCCTCCTCCTCCTCCTCCTCAGTTTTCCCTGCCATTCTTCCTTCTCCTCTTCCCTTCTCTCTCCCCTTTTCTTTTCCTCTTTCTCTTCATTAACTTCTTCGTTCCTACCTTCTCCCTTCCTCCCTCTGTTTTCCTCAGTACCTCCTCCCGCCTTTTCACATTCCTCTTCGTATCTTCTTCATCCCTCCCTCCTTTCCTTCCTCTCTTCCTTCCTTCCTCGCTCACTACCCTCCTCTCTCTCTTCCTTCCTCTCTCCCTTCCTTCCTCTCCCTCTCTCCCTAGTTTTCTCTCTGTCTAATTTTTCAGATCTTTCCGTACCCTCCTTAGCCTCCTCCCCTATCTTTCTCTCTCTGATACCTACCTCCCATTCTCTTTCCCTCCTTCCTTTCCTTCTTCCTCCATCCCTCCCTACTTGTATCCTTTTCCATATTTTACCCTCTCTCCCTCCACACTTCTCTCCTTTTCTTCCTCCTTCTTCCCTCCTTTTTCAGAATCTACTCTCTTTTATTTTACCTTGCTCATTCTCCCACCCTCCCTCTCCTTCTTCAGTATTTTCTCTTTCTCTCTTCCTCAGTTCCTTGTTCCTTTCCTTCTCTTCCTCCTTCCATCTCTTCCTTGCTACCTCATCCCTCCTCCATTATTCTTTCCCTCCTTCCCATCCTTCACAGATCTCTGACATCCCTCTCTCCATCGTTCTTCACTCTTTCTCTCGCTCCTCTCTCTCCTTCCTACTCTCAGTCCTTCCCTCCTTTCCCCTTCAGATTTATCGCTGACCCAGTGTTCCATCACTCCCTTAAATTTTCCCTTTACGTTTTGCAACCTATACTCCCTTCTTTCCTCTCAGATTCATTCTGTTTTCATCTCCCTTCCTCTTTCCTTCCGCCCTTCCTCCCTGTTTGCTTTTCCCCCTTCCTCCCTCTCTCCTCCTAATCCTTTCCTCTTATTTCGCCTTTCTTCTTAGCCTCTCCATCAAACCCTCATCTTCTCCCTATTCCTCCTCGTTTTTCCTTCTCTCACATTTTTCATTTCTTCTTCCATTTCTCTCTTCCTTTCCCCTACATTGTCCTCCCTCCTTCCATCCCTCTCTGCCTCCTCCTTTCCCTCCCTAACTCTCTTCTCTCTCCTGACTCTCCTTCCTTCCTCCCACCCTTTCTCCTTTCTCCCTCGTCTTCTTTCCTTCTCCCTCCTCCATTGCTTACCCCTTTCTTCCCCCCCCTCCCTCTCTTCCAACCCTGTGTTATACATTCCTACTCTTCATTTTTCCCTCCTTCCTCCCTGTTTCTTACATTTCTTCCCTCCATTCTACCTCCCTCCCTCCCTCCCTCCCTCCCTCCTTCCTCCATACTCTCCCTCCTCCTCCTCTTCTTCTTCTCTCCCCTCTTACGTCCTTCCATCATTCCCTTTATATCCCTTCCCTTCATGCTACCTCCCTGCTTCCCTTCCCCATCCCTTATATCCTTCCCTATACCAAACAGCCGCGATAGAACCAACAGGCCTATTGCTGTTTACTTTTGTATTTCTTTGTAATTCGTTCACTCGTATCTTTTTCGCTCCTCCCTTCTTCCTTCATCTCTACCGTCCTCTCTTCCTCTCTTACCTCTGCCTTCCTCTCTTCGTGCCTCTCTCTCTCTCTCTCTCTCTCTCTCTCTCTCTCTCTCTCTCTCCCTCGCTGAGACGGCGAGTAAGAAGGATGAAGTTAGATTTAGTTTGCATCCCCGTTAAATTGCTGAGAGAGAGAGAGAGAGAGAGAGAGAGAGAGAGAGAGAGAGAGAGACCACTAACCCAGCCCACAATCAATACCCCCATTACCTGCCCCTTATTCCACCCTGTCTATGGGTCACGACAACTGGTGTTCTGTCTCACGAGATGTATAACGTTGCCTGGTTTATTATGGTTACCCTATCTGACCTATTGTGACCCCTGTTGACCTGCTGGACTCTCTCTCTCTCTCTCTCTCTCTCTCTCTGAAAAGACTATACTGAGAATATAAAATACATTATAACCAATCGCCAGTAAACCATCAAAATATAATTAGGACACTTTTGCTAACTCCAAACTTAAAATTTGTCTCTCGTAACGAAGTGGCCGATGGTTTGGTTACTGGCGGGGTGATATAAGGGGCAGTTGGGTGAGTGATTTGTAGGTCAATTGAGTTGAGGAGAGGAGAGGATGGGAAGTGATACTGAGTGGGATGGAGAGGACGGGAAGTGACATTGAGTGGGAGAGAGTGGTTGGGAAGTGAAATTTAACTGGGTGGAGAGGAAGGGAAGTCTAGTGGGATGGGGAGAATGGGAAGTGAACTTGAGTGTGGTGGAGAGGACGGGAAGTGAAATTTACTATCACGGAGAGGATGGAAGGTGGAGTGAACCTGATTGCAGTCGGTTTAGCTTTACTCAAAGAAATTGGGCCAGTCCAACAATATAATTACTGATTCATGGATGAGTGAAATACGATGAAATTTTGCTCTGAAATAATAACTGGGCTCCTTGGTTACCAGTCAAATGTCCTTCTACTCTGATTACATTTGGCCAGCAAGTGAGCTGAAGAGGATTAAGGATCTTTTTATTTTATTTTTATTGCCAGAATAGTGTAAACGCACTATAGCGAAGATTGGGTTAAGTCTGAGTACACTCTGAAACAAAAGTCTGTCTGCTGTTACATCCTCTTTTGGCTAATACTCCTGAGATGAGACTACGTAATGTTAGGAGAACATGTGATCTGAGTGTACAGTGGATTTGTGAGCTTTGGAGAGGGTAGTCAGGATTGAGTTGGGGTGGGTTGGGATGGGTTGGGTTGGGTTGGGTTTAGCTGGATTGGTTTGGTTTGAGTTGAGTTGGGTTGAGTTGAAGTGGGTTGGATTTTTATTATTATTATTATTATTATTATTATTATTAAATCATGATTATCTTCAGGAGGAGGAGGAAGAAGAAGAAGAGGGGGAGGAGCTGAAAGATGATGATAACGGTGATAGTGATGATTCTAACAGCATATTATTATTATTAGCAGAAAGAAGAGGAGGAGGAGAAGGAGGAAGTGTATGATGATGATGATGATGTTGATGATGATGGTGAGGAGGAGGAGGAGGAGGAAGAGAACTAGCAGGATGATATAAACTGGTGCATCATTTTTAAAATAACTGAACAGAGGAAGGAAACACAAATTAATAAAAGAAATAATCCATGCACCAGATTATAGGTGCATAATAACAGTATAGGTGTATCATAACTGTATAAAAACCGACTATAATAAACACCAAGGAAAAATCCCTCCTAGTGAAGGATTTAGCATCTCTTATAAATCCCCTGCATTTCGAGTGCCTGTTATATTCAGTCCTCTGCAGACGATTTCAGTCAGATTAGGAAGGACTGAACTATTTTTAGTGGGATTAACCTCAAATTCACAGTGACTTTATTCAGTTTTTTTTTTTTTTCTAGTTAAGAGGATTATTTTGTTAGTAGAAGGATTAATGGAGTGTGTATTTATGTCCTTCATCTTGGAAGCAAATCCCTCCAAAGCTGAATAAAATCATCTGGCAGTAAAGATGTTGAGAATATAAATATGCTTCACCTAACTGAAGGGGTCGGTAAAAGCAATATCTAACCCCTACAGTTCAAGCAGTGTACCCCAAAACTAGAAATAAATAAGCCAATGACACACATTTCAGGTTTCAGGTAGCTGTTATAAATCTGACACTGTAACCCACGCACGGTATTCCTCAGCAAAAATATTGTAAAATAATGTTATCTCGTTTCCCATAATCCTGAATGTCGGTGAAGAAAATATCTACTATTTTCTTGTCCGAAATACACAGTTATTTTAATTAAAAGAAAACGAAAAAGAAGACTGAAAATAATGAGAAGATAAACGAAATAGAGAAAAGGGCAGTGGAAAACTAGACTAAGAAGAGAATGGTCGGCTTAAGGGAAGGGACTGACGAAGGCGGCGGTGGACAGAGTCTGAAGGTTATTGAACTATAGTAGGAAGTGACGCCATATATTCGTGAGTTAATGTGTTTTTCCCTGCCAGTTTTCGTGTTTACGGCATAATTATGTGTTCATGTATAAAAACAATTAACCTGAATAGTCACGATCTTCATAAATAAGCCGAGTCTGGAGTAAATATTTTAATGTCCATTCAAATAATGGCTATAAATAATTCCATTTATATAAGGAATGTGTGCTATTAACATAATATAAAAGGATAGATGAGGTAAAGAAATAAAATAGAAATGAATGATAAGTAAAAATAGTTTACGTCAATAAAGTGAAGGTACGGCATTAACATAAATATATTTTAATTTTGATATTGTTTCAGACGTTAGCATAATTGCATTTACTATTTCCGATGTTACCATCTAAAAAAATAAAAAAAGTATAATGAAAATGAAACCATCGTTAATGTGACCCATGTCCTGAGAAGCAAGAGTCGCTTATATATCCGTGTTGTATTGCGTTGCGTGTTGTTATCTCCGGCTCAGGAAACACGAAAGTACGGGTTATGTTACAGTGAATCGGTATAAGTGTGATACGGTGAACGGTGTGGGGTTGAAAAAGAAACTCTAACTTGGTCCAGATTTTCGTCCGATTACAACTATTAACGTGTATCAGTGGAAGAATAAGTCCATGTTGTTGCTTTACAGACTTTCCATAGCACTTCTTCATGACTAGTACCATAATGGAGAGGTGACAGTTATTGGTCAAGTTTCAGTAAAATGAGTATAGTATTAATAAAAAGTTAGTCTAAAATAATACCGGTACGATGGTATGTCAGGACTTTACAATATCATAATACAATGCATAATAGCTGCTGGCATACATCTGGCAAGTGAAAGTCATGGCTAGGGCCTGGAGGAAGTGACGTTCACACTCTCTCAGCAGGAATGCCACACACAGCACAATAGGCCACAAACAGCACCTCGTGAAGCCTGATAGGAAAGACCTCAGAGTCGAGAAAATTCCACTCAACCATGTAGTACAAGTGACACAAGCTCTGCTATACGAGAGAGAAGCAATTTGGAGCCAGAAGGAGAAGGGAGACGGAAGCGAGAAGGAGACAAGGAGAGCTAGCGAGAAGGCGGTCTAAACTCTAGAGAGAGAAGCACGGTGGGGTTATTGGGGTCAGGCTCGCGAAGTTAACTTAGTGTAAATATTGAGATATCCCCTTGAAGAAATAAACTACAAACTACAAACCCCAGTACTAATCTTTATCTTTCTCCTGTCATCGACTACAAGCAAACTGAGGTTATCTCCTACAACTCTACTCACTGTCTAATACAACTCGGCTACGACTACGATGTAATCAGTTACAAGTCTACTAGGTATAGTGGTCGGTATTGTCACTCTCAGGTTCCTATGCTCAGATGAAAAAATTAGATTGGCGTCAGTTGGAGTAGAAGAGTAGAGTTATCCCGGCCATAAACGGCTTAAGAAAAGAACCAATAAAGTGTACCATTATCAGTGTCACAAGGGAAAAGTGTCATTTAAATTAAGGAATAGTTGAAAACAGTTGAATTTTAGGTGAAGCTTAACCCAGTGTTGTACTGTATAAAAAAAAAAATACTATTTCAAATTCATTGGAAGGATTATGCCGTTTTAAGGAAATAATAAAGATTTTAAAAATAAAGTGCCTAAGAAGAAAATAAAGGGTTAAGTGTGAAGTGTTGAGATATATCTGAAAGAATGTGGATAATAAAGAAAAAATCCAGTTTCTGTAAAGAAGCATAGCATTATAAGTAGTGAGAGTTAGAATTTATTTAAAAAAAAAAATGTAGTGCTGAAATAACTAAAAAAAAAAAAAAAAACAAGTTTTGGTCAGAAGAACATGGAAAAAATCAATATAGAGTAGGCTTATTAAGTGATGATTATTGTTCTAAGCGAAAGTAAAGTGTTTAAGTAAAAAGTAGAAAGATAGTGTTTAGAAGAAAGAATAATCAAAGAAGTGAAAACACATATTTAACTAAAAAATACCAAGTGAAGACTATAAGTAAAGTAAAAGTCAAGTTTTTAATCTTTTTTTTGTTATGTGCCTGACTCTGGGAATAGGCTTCACAACCCGATATGGGATGAAAAATAGGAATATAATGGTGGAAATGAAGTGTCCATGATGAGTGAATTCGGACGTGGGATTGGAGAAGGAAGAGGAAGACGAGGTGGAGGAGATTCTTCCTCCACTGAGCGTTCCTCCCACACCTCCACCACCCTCCTCACCGAGTGTGGGGTAGGGGGGAGGGGGAAAAGGAGGAAGGAGTTTTGGCGGGGAAATCTGGAGAACCACGCCCATTCTGGAATCCCTAGCCCGCCCCGCCCAGTTGACCAGCCCGAGTTTAGCCGCGAGAAGACTAACGAGATGGAAGAGAATTGCCTCTGATGGTATGAAAAAATGCATTGAGGAGGAGAAGAAGGAGGAGGGCAAGGAGGAGACGGTGGACGAGGAAGAGGGGGAGCAACAGACCCCAGGAGTGTGGACAGCAGTGGAGGTGGAGTGGTGGAGGGAAGTGGAAAAGAGAAAGGATCCGGCGTGCCCCCCTTGTCTGACCCTGAAGTGGATTCTACCCACATACTCTTGCCCGCCCTGGATACACTGAGGTGAGTGGAGAGAGAGAGAGAGAGAGGATGTAGGTATATGAGAATTAAAATGTATGATAAAACACACACACACACACACACACACACACACACACACACACACACACACACACCGCTGCTGATACTCTTCGAGTCTTGTACTACACTCACCCAAACACCCAGGTCAACCTCACTTTCAGATACACCCAGCTAAATATTAAACACAAACACCAACAAATACACTTCCTTAATCTCCCTCGCACAGACCCCATACTCCTTCAGCATTGCCCATTAACACCTACACCCACTTACGTACTCCCGTTTAAACACACTCTACACACATGTACATTTATCTACAACCTCACATACACACATGCACATAAACAAACACCCTCAGATACACCCATTTCCCCTACACTACACCCAAGCCATTACACAGCCAACCAATCCATTCGTTACTGACACATTATTAGGGTACGTTGAGGCAGACTCAGTACTTACCTTGTTTCGTTGTTCTTTCCAAACTTGATGAATCTGAGTGTTACTAACTCTATCTGTATTAGTAATCTTTCTCTCTCTCTCTCTCTCTCTCTCTCTCTCTCTCTCTCTCTCTCTCTCTCTCTCAACCAACATATCCAGACACACCCCAGTGCTTTAATAACATGCAAATGTGATCCTTCTGTCAGATAAAATAAAGTTAATTTTTTGTGGCTTCCCAAATTTCATAAGTATTTTCCTGTTTTTCAATACTTCTTAAGGCAAATGATTAATAAAAATGTCGTATCTCTCTCACATTCTCTTTCTCTCTCTCTCTCTCTCTCTCTCTCTCTCTCTCTCTCTCTCTCTCTCTCTCTTATTCTTTGTTTATCTCTACGTAGGAACATGAAGACGAAAGGGAGGGACAGACAGAGAGACATATCGAAGGGCAAACAACAGAGACAAAGATAGACGAAATGTGTGTGCGTGTGTGTGTGTGTGTGTGTGTGTGTGTGTGTGAGAGAGAGAGAGAGAGAGAGAGAGAGAGAGAGTTCATTTTTGTATGTTTTCTGTCCAGCCCAAGGTGTGTGTGTGTGTGTGTGTGTGTGTGTGTGTGTGTGTGTGTGAGAGAGAGAGAGAGAGAGAGAGAGAGAGAGAGAGAGAGAGAGAGAGAGAGAGAGAGAGAGAGAGAGAGAGAGAGAGAGAGAGAGAGAGAGAGAGAGAGAGAGAGAGAGAGAGAAAGAGTTCATTTTTGTATGTTTTCTGTTCAGCTCAAGGTGTGTGTGTGCGTAAGAGAGAGAGAGAGAGAGAGAGAGAGAGAGAGAGAGAGAGAGAGAGAGAGAGAGAGAAAGAGTTCATTTTTGTATGTTTTCTGTTCAGCTCAAGGTGTGTGTGTGCGTAAGAGAGAGAGAGAGAGAGAGAGAGAGAGAGAGAGAGAGAGAGAGAGAGAGAGGAGTTCGGGTTTGTGTTTTCTGTCCAGCTCAAGGTGTGTGTGTGTGTGTGTGTGTGTGTGTGTGACGCTAACATAAGTTGTTTATGTGTCAGACTGACTCACTACAATAAGAAACAGACTGATGAATGGATAGACAGATGGATATTTTGAAGGTCAGAGAGACAGATACATACATAAATAATGAAACGCTGAGAACTCAGGCCCCAAGCTTTCGACACAAAGAGTTGTTCAATATGCCTCCGAGAAGCCTTGCACACGGACTCGCCATACAACCTCGGTGACAGGGTTCATTGTGGGTTGAAATGAGACTAAAGATAAACTATGTAGACCCCATATGACCTTGACCTTTGAGCCCTTGACTTAGTTGACCTAAGTAGTTTATCATCTCCTCATACTGCATCAGTGACAAAAGTTTGGCGGAAACCATCGATGGGTTCAGGAGATATCGCGCCCACAACTGTGTTACGGACGCACTGACACACCCACCCACGCACACACGGATCGTCGGAGAAACCAATCACTTAATGTCTCTTCCACTATAGGTGAACGGAGGCATAAGACGAACGTTACTCAAGATAGAAGTTAACTCCTGTATGCGGATATATGTAGATTAACAGATACATGGATAGACAGATGCATGTATAAGTAGACTGATGGGTAGAAAAAAAAGATAGGAAATAGATATACATGTAGGAAAGTACACAGATATAATATACAGGTGATACTGATGGATACATTGGCCGTTAGATAGAAAGATAAATACATCGAACCACATACAGATGCATACATACAAACATTGACTGACACACAGACATACAGTTACTGACAGCTAGACAGGGAAATATATACACATAGTTGCATAGATACGTCGATAGAATAGATAGCCAGAGAGATAAAGACAGAAACAAAGAAAGGCATATTCAGACAGATAGACAGATACATAGACAGACTAATAGAAATAGGTACAGAAGATCGTTACATAGCTCCCTGGGACACACAAACATATACGTATAGGTACAGTAACTTCAGCTTCCTGTTCCTTGTTCCCCACTCCACTTTCTCAAAGGTGGATATAAATTGGATGTGGGAGGGCCAGGAGAGAGAGAGAGAGAGAGAGAGAGAGAGAGAGAGTTCTTATAGCCCATATTCCGTTCTAATAGCAAATAGTAATAGTTCTGCATATTTACAGCTGTTCCACTGGTGTATGATGGGCACTAAATCTTACATATTTCTCTCTCTCTCTCTCTCTCTCTCTCTCTCTCTCTCTTAGCAACAATGAACTACAATGAGTGAAAAGTAAGAAAGATTTAAACAGTCTGGAAATAGGAAAGTAATTTTGGTTTTACAGAGAGAGAGAGAGAGAGAGAGAGAGAGAGAGAGAGAGATGAAGTAGATGAACGAAGAAAGAATGATGACAGAAAAAATTGGCAACAGAATATCGGGCTAGTCACGAAGAGGAGCCATGGAAAGGATGCAGTGCCCTATTCATGTCTTTTTCAGTCACTGTGCTTTAACAAAGATATTAACACTTTAGAATGGTGCTAGTCACGAAAAAGTGTCAAAATATGTACAGTCCTACTATACTCATGTCTAAAATACAGTACATACCACTAAGCTGTAACAATAGATTAATGCTCAAATGTCCTAAAAATGATGTTAGTCATGAAAAGGTGTTTTAGAGATTATGTAGAATATTCAACAGGGCACATGGATTAGGAAGATTAGGAATGCTTTGTTCTTAAGTCCGAAAGAATTAGAGGGTCTAGTCCTATGAGAGAAATGCGTCTTATATGTCGGCATCTAAAGAGGGGGATTACGTTGATTGAAGACTGAGAGGGGGGGGACGGGGACTCGTCAGATTAACATTCAGTGAAGCACTGAACCTGCAAAGAAATGCCAAATTAATCCCTATATTCTTTGTTTTCAGAGAGAGAGAGAGAGAGTCAATTTTTGTATGTTTTTCTGTCCAGCTCAAGGTGTATGTGTGTGTGTGTGAAACGCTTACATAAGTGTGTTTATGTGTCAGGTTAAGACAAACTACAATAAGAAACAGACTGATGAATGAATAGATAGATGGATATTTTGAATGCTAGACGGACAGATACATACATAAATAATGAAACGCTGAGAACTCGGGCGCCAAGCTTTCGACACAAAGAGTTGTTCAATATGCCTCCGAGAAGCCTTGCACACGGACTCGCCATACAACCTCCATGACAGGGTTCATTGTGGGTTGAAATGATACTAAAGAAAAATAATGTCGACCCCGTATTGCCTTGACCTTTGAGCCCTTGATATACCTGACTTAATCAGTTCATCGTCCCTTCATACTGTATCACTGACAAAAGTTTGGTCAACGTCAGTCGAGGGGTTCAGAAGCAGAAGGATAAACTAAGTCAACCCCATAATTATGACATTGACCTTTGACCCCTTGAACTAGTTGACCTAAACCGCATATCATCTTCTGATAATCAGTGACAAAGTTTGGTGGAAACCGGGAGATATCGCTCCCACAACTGTGTTACGGACGCACAGACACACCCACCCACGTACACACGGACGGAAAAACCAGTTACTTAATGTCTCTTCCACTATAGGTGGACGGAGGCATAAATCGAACGTTATTAAGGATGGAAGTTAACTGCTGTATACGGATATATGTAGAGAGACAGATATATGGATAGACAGATGCATGTATAAATAGACTGACAGATAGGTAGGAATATATATATATATATATATATATATATATATATATATATATATATGTATATATATATATATATATTTGGGCTGGTACATAAGTAAATTATAGATAGATGGATATATTGGCCGTTAGATCAAATGATAGATACATCGAACCATATATAGATACATACATACATACACACATACATAAACCTACACAGACAGACTGAAAGGAAGATAAATGTAGTTGCACAGATACATAGAATAGATAATCAGAGGTAAAAACAGATAAATAGAAACAGACATATATAGACATAGATATTTTGATTGATGGATATAGGTGTATCATTATATACTCCTTGGAACATACATACATAGATACATATCTATGTAGGTACAGTATCATCAGCTTCCAGTTCCTCGTTCTCCACTCCTATTTCTCACAGATAGATATAAATTGGATGTGAGAGAGAGAGAGAGAGAGAGAGAGAGAGAGAGAGAGAGAGAGAGTTTTGATATCCCGTCTTCATTACTGATTACTAATGGTAACAGTTTTGCATAGTTATTATTGTTCCACTGATATATGATGGACAGGATTTGATTTATTTATATGCCATGACTGAGAAACCTAGCCCTGGACCCCTACGCTTCTGATGAGGCAAAGGAAGGATTGGGTGAATGGATGAATGGACTGTAAGACAAAGGCTCGGATTTTCGTCGGTAAAGAACCTCCCTAACACCTCCTCCCTAGCGATTTATTTTTGAATATGAACGGTTAGTATCCTTTTGTAAATGATGCATAACATTGTAATATTGGAAGGATCTATATCACACAGACAGGAACAATAAGGTTCGGTAAACAAAATTACTTAGGAAAGGTGTGTGGTAAATATCCTTCTGTACGTTACTCAAGCGGAGTATGGCACTACTGGAATGATTTATATAACACATAAGAGGAGAGTTAAGGTGTAAAAAACTAAATAATCTGCAACCGAAAAGGTGTTACGAAGCTTACTTAACCAGCGAGAATACGGGTCAAAGTGTATGAAAATAGTACTGTGCTAAGTGGGCACGTTTGTGTGGTGTATGTATAAGTGAGGAGCGTCATATTTGCCACAGTTTATATAGAAAAGATTAAATTGATGACAGTTTGTACGGAGAGAGAGAGAGAGAGAGAGAGAGAGAGAGAGAGAGGTGTCTCAAGTACAGGTCTCTCTCTCTCTCTCTCTCTCTCTCTGATCGAAACACATGCAATATACCTCTCAGTGTTCAGTCAACCTTCTCTCTCTCTCTCTCTCTCTCTCTCTCTCTCTCTCTGATCGAAACACATGCAATATACCTCTCAGTGTTCAGTCAACCTTCTCTCTCTCTCTCTCTCTCTCTCTCTCTCTCTCTGATCGAAACACATGCAATATACCTCTCAGTGTTCAGTCAACCTTCTCTCTCTCTCTCTCTCTCTCTCTCTCTCTCTCTCTCTCTCTCTCTCTCTCTCTCTCTCTCTCTCGCTCTGATCGAAACACATGCAATATACCTCTCAGTGTTCAGTCAACCTTCTCTCTCTCTTTCTCTCTCTCTCTCTCTCTCTCTCTCTGATCGAAACACATGCAATATACCTCTCAGTGTTCAGTCAACCTTCTCTCTCTCTTTCTCTCTCTCTCTCTCTCTCTCTCTCTCTCTCTCTCTCTCTCTCTCTCTCTCTCTGATCGAAACACATGCAATATACCTCTCAGTGTTCAGTCAACCTTCTCTCTCTCTCTCTCTCTCTCTCTCTCTCTGATCGAAACACATGCAATATACCTCTCAGTGTTCAGTCAACCTTCTCTCTCTTTCTCTCTCTCTCTCTCTCTCTCTCTCTCTCTCTCTCTGATCGAAACACATGCAATATACCTCTCAGTGTTCAGTCAACCTTCTCTCTCTCTCTCTCTCTCTGATCGAAGCCCTTGCAACATACCTCTCAGTGTTCGGTCAACTCTCTCTCTCTCTCTCTCTCTCTCTCTCTCTCTCTCTCTCTCTCTCTCTCTCTCTCTCTGATCGAAGCCCTTGCAATATACCTCTGTGTTCAGTCAACTCTCTCTCTCTCTCTCTCTCTCTCTCTCTGATCGAAACCCTTGTAATATACCTCAGTGTTCAGTCAACTCTCTCTCTCTCTCTCTCTCTCTCTCTCTCTCTCTCTCTCTCTCTCTCTCTCTCTGATCGAAGCCCTTGCAATATACCTCTGTGTTCAATCAACTCTCTCTCTCTCTCTCTCTCTCTCTCTCTCTCTCTGATCGAAACCCTTGTAATATACCTCAGTGTTCAGTCAACTCTCTCTCTCTCTCTCTCTCTCTCTCTCTCTCTCTCTCTGTAGGATTTAGTACAGGATAGCGATTTGTCTGTTAGGTGATTAGTTTTAGGGTTTTCAGATTAGGTTTTTCTTTATAAGGTATAAAAAAAAATATAAAACCAAGAAAAAATTACGAAAATAAAAATACAAAAAAATTAATAAAATAAAATTTATTATATATATATATGTACGTGTGCATGAAAGTGTGTCTGTATATATGCATGAAAGCGTGTGTGTATGTATGTACTGTATATATATATATATATATATATATATATATATATATATATATATATATATATATATATACGGCCTTAATGACCAGGGGCTTTGGCCCCAATGGTCGATAGGCCTGAAAAAAATAAGCAAAAAAAAAAAAAAAAAAAAAAACTTCATTCATCCCGCAATTTTCCAAACAATTCCACTCTCTTTGCACCGTCAGCTATACATTGTAAACTGGAAACCAATGGAAACCATTGAATAACCCTTTGTGATATGGTCTGCTTTATTAGTGTCAGTGAATGGGTATTTTTATATTTAACCCAGAAATTGCTAGTGTGTGTGTGTGTGTGTGTGTGTGTGTGTGTGTGTGTAATGGTTTAACTATTGGTCAGCTGCAGGAACCAGTGATGAAAGGATATTAATTTCTTTCCTGGTGCAGTGGTTGGCACGTTCCGCTGGCAACTGGAAGAGCCAGAGTTTGATTCTCGGGATGGACGATCAGTTGGATAAGTTTGTTTCCCCTTGTCTCTTCATCCTGGGACACAATTAGGGAGTTGGAAGTAACATCAATTGCTGCGTTTTCTTTCCTTGAGAGAAGAATGACTCAGCAAAGGAATTAATGTCTGTCTGAATCCTCCTCATGGTGTCGATAGGCAAGCTAGTGAGTGACTCTGTATGTCGTGTATACAGTTACTTATATTCCACAAGACCCACCGTCAGGCCATAAAAACACCCCGACTAATATCATCACACCAGCCCTGCAAGTAGGCTATGCAACTAATATGGATGGTAGGTACTGGTGCCCATGTGTTGGCATGTGAACGTATGGTCACTACGTGTCCAAAATCGAATAATAATAATAATAATAATAATAATTGCAGCAATTGTAGTAGCAGTACTATAGTAGTGGTGGTGCTAACAATTTTAGTAGTAGTGGTGATGGTAGTAATGGAGGTGGTGGGAGTGGTATTAGTAGTAGCAGTAGTAGTAGTAGTAGTAGTCCCAGGTTCATGTGAACATGAAAACAATGGCTTGCGGGCCAAAGTTACCCTTCTTCAATCTACCATGCTGTTTTCGGAGGACAGGAAGGGAAATGAGGGACTTCTGTACAGCCGGGTAGTATAGCCTCCCGATCATGTTGGTGCCGCCACATGAAGGCGACCCTCTCCAGCATACTATACATAGTAACAGCAAAGTATGTGACTCGGTGTCAAAATGTTCAAGTCAGGTAGTAGGGGTAGATTATAAGAGGAGGTAATTTAATATTGTGCTTGATGATGCTCTAGAATCTAGATTATTCACTTTGATGTCAGGACACAGAGAATGATGGATGACTAAGTACATTTCACTATTTGTGAGGGTATCGTAGAGACTTATTAGTGTGTGTGTGTGTGTGTGTGTGTGTGTGTGTGTGTGTGTGTGTGTGTGTGTGTCATGGCTGGATAGGATGTCTTAACTCACTCGACCGCAGGGTGTCTCCTTCCATTCCAATTTTACCACCACATTAACTCCTCTCTCTCTCTCTCTCTCTCTCTCTTTGTGATGTAATCCATTCAGCTCTAGGAATACAAATCAATGCGCCAAACACCCGACCTTCACCGCTAAAACTACAACACGGGGTAAGGAGAGAGAGAGAGAGAGAGAGAGAGAGAGAGAGAGAGAGAGAGAGGGAGAGAGAAGGTAAAAAGTTAGTGTTTAAAACTGTGAAGTAAAGAACAAGACAGTGACCAAAAATACGAAGAAAAAGTGGAAAACTATGACAAAATATATGCAGAATGTGAGCTGAAGAAAACATTTTTATTTTTTCTGGCATGTTTGCCGTCAAAATTCTTCATAGCACGCCAGAGAGAGAGAGAGAGAGAGAGAGAGAGAGCACATGGCTGAATGTTTAGACGGTAGGGAGAAAGGGAGAAAGCGAGGAAGGAGGAGGAAGGAAAGGAAAGAGGATGAAAAGAATGGAGGAAGGAAGGAAGGGTGAAAATGGAAAAATATGAGGAAGGGGGTGACCAAAGGAAGAAGAGAGGGGGAATATAAGGAGAAGGAAATACGACAGAGAAAACTTAAAGAAGAATGGAGAAAGAGAAGAAAGGAGGAAGCGAGGAAAAAGGAAGTAGGAAAGAAGAAAGGATCGAATGAGCAAGGATTGGTAGGAAGAATGCAAGGAATGAATGAAGAGAGGAAGGAAAGAATGAATGAAGGAAAGAATGATGGAAGGAAACAAGAACAGAATGTGGTAGGGAAGAAAAGTAGGAGAGAGACAATAAGGAGGGGAGCAAGAAAAGAAGGAAAGAAGTGAGGGGAAAACCAAAGAACAAAGAAGGGAGAAGTGAAGGAAAGAGGGAGAGAGAAGGAACGAAGGAATGAGGAACTGGCAAGAGTGAGGGGAAAAAGGAAAGAGAAGAGAGAGAGAGAGAGAGAGAGAGAGAGAGAGAGAGAGAGAGAGAGAGAGAGAGAGAGAGAGAATTGGAGGAGGAAGGGAGTCAGTCCGTCTTTTCAGTTAATAATACAACAAAAACTACAGTATTTATGGCAAGGTTACAGAGTACATTGTGCCTAGTGTGGTGGAGGAAGGTGTAGTGATGATGATAATGATGACAGAATGTGCCTTGTTATTCAGGATGAGCTTATTTTGGAGAGAGAGAGAGAGAGAGAGAGAGAGAGAGAGAGAGAGAGAGAGAGAGAGTGAGAAAGAGATTTAGTTATTAAGAATATAGGAATAAATGGAAATGATTAAGATGTTTAAGATGTGTGTGTGTGTGTGTGTGTGTGTGTGTGTGTGTGTGTGTGTGTGTGCGTGTGTGAATCAAAGAAAGCAATTTTGACAAGGTATTGACAGGATTTGATGGTATTGTTAATGTAAGTAATTTATTGTCACTAAATAATATATTAACATAATTATTTTTCGTTCCGGGTAAGAAAAGCAACGAATATTGGTTCATCCAGTGAAGATCTCAAGGTCTGTATAGTCTGTATCTTTATATGTAACTAGAGTTGGAGGTGCAACTGAAGTGGTTAGAGAAATTGTTTGCAGTCTGATAGAACCCGAGTCCTACCATTGGCTGGGGCAAAGGACAGTTTGGTGAATAATATTACATTAAAACAGACTTCACTGATGCTCCACAAGACCCACCGACATGTCATAAAAACACCCCCGCTGATACCAACACACCAGCCCTGAATGAGACGTCTCGAGCATGTACTCAGTATAGACGGTGGGCAATAGTGCAGAAATGGTGACATGTGGGGGGGGGGTGGCACGTAGGAGGACTACTGGGCCTCAGGGAACGGGCATTAAAATCTTTACCCTGAGTAGGTTACGAAAAAAATCCTCTCTCTCTCTCTCTCTCTCTCTCTCTCTCTCTCTCTCTCTCTCTCTCTCTCGAGGGTTATTAACAGCTGCATTATTTATCACTAAATCCCAGGTCATTTCCTTGGACGCGGAAATTAAAGTGAGAGATAGTAACGGGAAGGTGAGTAGCTTTCGCGTTCAGATTTCTCATATTCTCTCTCTCTCTCTCTCTCTCTCTCTCTCTCTCTCTCTCTCTCTCTTAACAATATCCATTTTTGGCTTTAACCATCAGATACTTATATCTCTAATCCCTCTAGTAGGTATGACTAGAGAAATTTAATTACAGGCAATTAAAGCCCCCACAATCTTTAATGACCTCCGAAAATAGCATTAATTTTCATGAATATGGAAAATAATATTTATGGTTAATTTTCACACTGATTAGATCGCTTACTTTGAGGTGAGGTATCGAGAGAGGGAACTGAATTAGCGATGGAGAGTGGTTGACTGGTGTTGGTGCGGCAGCGTTTGTGGCAGTGGTTGCTGTGATGGTGGTGGTGATTGATTTAGTTGTGGTGCTGATGGATTTGGTGGTGGTAGTGGTTATAGTGATTGTAGATTTGTATGTTGTAGATCTGTTGGTGGTAGTGGTGGTAGAACTGATGGTGGCGGTGGTGATGATAGCGTATTTGGTCATGGTAGATTTGATGGTGGTGGTAATTGTGGTGGTGGTGACAGTGGTATTGCTTGTGAAGGCAGTATTATGTGTAGGTAAGATAGTGGAAACTGTGATGGTAGTTGTGATGGTGATGGTTGTAGTGGCAATGGTGATAGTAGCTGTAGCTGTTGTCATGGTAGTGATGATGGCATGAAGAAAGTGCGGCACACACACACACACACACACACACACACACACACACACACACACACACACACACACACACACACACACACACACACACACACACACTCCAAAAACCAAGCAAATAAATACTTACCATCACATAGCCAAAGGATAGAATTAAAAAAAAAAAAAAATACCGATCAGACACTCCCCATTAATTTCCCAGGCATTCAAGTTCTCCAGCATCTTTCATTTTTTTATTTGTTTACTCGTCAAAGACCAGAGTTGTAAAAGCTTGAACGATTAATTAATGCTTTTCAGAAGGGTGTTTGTCGTACGTGGAGTTGGTGTGAAATATTTGGGGTGAAACATTTTGCCAGCATTTCAGTGTAACCTAATCTCGTCCATCCATCACACAATCGTTTTGTGCCCCTTCAGTAGTGTAGGGTCCTGGGCAAGGCTACTCAGTCCCGACAGTTGAGGCAAAGGTGGCCAGCCCCCCCTCTTCCCTGAGTGGCATTATGAGAGCGATACACTCCAACCATACCTCCGATCTAAAGTTTAGCCCTGTAGACCATCAAGTCCAGTATTCTCGCCGTTTAATGAAGCTCCCTAACATCTCTTCCTTAGCGATACAACTTTGGATATGGGTAGTTCTTATCCTTCTGTGCTTTATTTATACAGATTATGGCAATGCTGGAAGGTTTTATATCATACATAAGGGGACACCAGGGTGTAATAAACAAAATATATCGCTTAGAAAATGGTGTTGAGAGCTACCTTAACCGACAAGAAATACGGGCGCGTCATTTGGATATATGATTACCACCGAACGTAATAAATGGATTCCTGGATTTCAAGAAGACATTTAACATATCACTTACTGTAGAGTCACCTTAAGATCACACTACGTTGAGTGAGTGGAAGGTGAGCCCCCTAAGTACGTAAATTAACATCTTCGAAACTTGTTCATCCATGTATAACCTAACCGAGCTCTTTTTAGTCTAACTCATAACATTTTAGTCTTTCCCAGTCTAAATTAAATCAGTTATTAGGCAAAATAGATAAGTAAATAAATCAGTAACTTAGCCAGTCATCCCAAGCCATAGTGAATATGCTTTAGTTCATTCCAACCCAAGCTGATTTAAATTAACCTCTTGCAAAGTAATCTAAATATACCTAACCTAGTCTCATCTAACCAACTAATTCAGCTAACTTGATATAAGTGAATCTAGTCTAACGTAATACCAACCAGCGAAACTGAAGCAAACCAAAGCTATACTAATTCAACTAACCCAGGCAAAGTGAACCTAATTTAGAGTACTAAAAAGCAGCTGAATCAAAGCTAACCCAAGCTAACAACCCAGCCTACGTTAAGCTAACATAACCTGACGCAATGCATTCACCTGTCCGTCCATCATGGCGTCCTTCAGATTTTACGTAGTCAGGAGGTTGGTTTTGCTGACTATTATTTTTTGACTGTAACGCAGCGTGGAATTATTATTATTATTATTTTTTTATCACTGAAATTTTATTTCACGTAATTCAGCGAGAAAAGAAGACCACTGTGGCTAAACGTTTCCTTTCCATAGCACTTCTTCGTGACTTGTTATTGGTACATCTCAGCATTGAAGATGGAGAGATAGTGATTTAGTAAAAGTCTGGTTGGAAAAGACATAATTTGTATACCTAAAGAAACTAATAACATCACGTCCTCTGCTATCTTAATTTGTTGGAAATCGTCAGTTAATACTGAATAGTAATCTGTATGTCTGATTTCACATAATCCCTAAAAATAAACAACTACTATGAGAGAGAGAGAGAGAGAGAGAGAGAGAGAGAGAGAGAGAGTTGTACAATGATGAAATATAACTATAATACTGTAAGGTTCCTGTGCCTCAGTCTCAGCTGAATAAAATCGTCTGGCGTCAGCTGGAATAGAATACGAGGAGTTGTGCTGACGATGGGAGTGTTCATGATGTCGGTATTTTGACTGTTAGCCCCCTGTGACTCACTTTTGTCTCAGTGACGTTATCTGACGTTAGGTTCAATAGGTAAGTTGATTCTCTCTCTCTCTCTCTCTCTGCTATCGCGTCCTGTCCAATACTCTTCCAAATGATCTCTCTGATTTTTCTTCTTACATTCCTTCTTCTTTCTCTTATAATATCTTCACTAATCCATTCTCCTCTTTCCCCCTCTCATTATTTTCGTTCCTTTCTCACTCCCTTTGATTTTCTCCCTCACCCCTCCCTCTTCCTCGTCTTTCTCCCCGTCCATTTTTCGCTTTCAGTCTCAGCTCTTTTATCTCCTTTCTATTGTCTCTCTCCTTCTCCCTCCCCCCTCTGAATTTATCGTCGGCATTTCATTTACCTCTCTCTCTCTCTCTCTCTCTCTCTCTCTCTCTCTCTCATAAAAACCCCTCCTGACCATAGGGAAGTATAGATAATGGCAGGAGGAGGCGTCTCAAGGGACGAGGATATAAACAAGACAAAGGGAGAGTGTATGCTATGTGCGGAAGTTACCTTTATTGTTATTATTATTATTATTGTTATTATTATTATTATTATTATTGTTATTATTGTTGTTGTTGTTGTTCTTGTTCTTGTTATTGTTGTACTTTCCGATAATTGAATTCACTGATTTATTTTAGTAATTTCTATCTATCTATCTATAGCCCGACGCCCTAATCCCGCAAAGGGTGGCCGCAGACAAAACGCCTCCAAGTCGCTCTGTCACCCACCATTTGACTACCCTCCCCCTAACTCACCCCCCCCGCCCTCATATACCTCTCAACTCCATCCCTCCACCTCATCCTCGGTCTACCTCTCCCTCTCCCTCCCTCCACCTCACTTACATACACCCTCTTAGTCAGTCTTTCATTCTCCATTCTCTTCACATGTCCAAACCACTTCAGTGTATTTCTCCTAATCTTCTCAACCACATCCACATCCACCCCACAGCGTTCCTTCACTTCTTCATTCGTCAACCTGTCCTTCCAAGTCACTCCACATGCTCCTCTCAAGTAACTCATTTCCACTGCTCTCACTCTTGACTTGTTCCCCTCTTGCAAGGTCCATGCCTCGCTTCCATACGTCAGGGTAGGGATCACAATACTATCATGCAGTGACTTCTTAACTTCCATACTCACCTCCCTATTTCTCATCACTGCTTTCAGTGTACCAACAACCTTCCTTCCCTGCAGTACCCTTTCACGCACTTCATCCTCCAGCATTTCACTCCCTTTAAAAATATAATTAATAAATTAAGATACGCGTTCAGGCTGATGAGGGTAAAGGGAAGAAACAGATCTGAAACAGAGGAAAACTGAACCAAAAAGGGATCTTATGGATATCTTCCCTACCTTCCCTTTAAGCTGATGGAATTCTTATCAGGGGAATGAAATCGTTTGGTGGCAGCCCTGACGTTTTTTTCTGTGTACCAACAGCAGATAAAATGTTACTCCAGATGGTTTGTCAAGACTCTGAGTTGGATTTCCCTTAGTAACCCTAGTGTATTTGGTCCTCTCTCTGTCTCTGTCTCTCTCTCTCTCTGTCTCTGTCTCTGTCTCTCTCTCTCTCTCTCTCTCTCTCTCTGAACATTTTTTATTTCCTTTTTTTCCTTGACAAATTATTTTGCTTCTTATGCACCTCTATTTGTATCTACGTTAAGAGAGAGACAGAGAGAGTGTGTGTGTAGGTGAATAGGATGAAAGCCACTATGGTACCTGAAACAGAATAAAATCAAGAGATTAGCATTCTGATTGATAAATAAATTGGCAGAAAATATGTATAACTACTGATGGGAAGGGAGCTGGAGAAATAAACCAATAAAAGCAATACATAGACACGACAACCAAAAAAAAAAAGAAGAAGGAAAGAAGAGAGAAGTAAAAAAGGAAAATTAAAGACAAAAAAACTTATGTAGAAACATAATTAAAAAAAAAAAAAGTATAGGAGAAAACGCAGGCATAGAATTAAAAAAAAGAGGACATCATTATCAACACTCGAGCCTAAAGGGATATGGAGACAAAAGGGAGGATGAGGCGTGTAATAGGAGGAGGAGATGTAGAAGAAAGGGAGGAGGGATCTTTAGGGGTGTATATAGAGAACTTTATTTATTTATACTCCTACTTATTATATTCAGTACTGCTACCTCCATATAACGCTCTTTCTGCTCCTGATTCTTTCATCGTGGGGATTATGATGCCTATAATTAAAATACCCGATTTCGATAAATCTCATATAGACTTAAAACATCGTCTGAAGAAGAAAAATAAGCGAAGAAAATAAAGAATATCTAACTGTAAGGAGTAAGCAAGAATGGAAAATCAATGGAAGGAATACTGAAACAAAGAGAATGTTCTGAAAATAATCTGTGTTAAATCTTGGTCATGTAGGAATTGAGTGGTTTATATAAAATCGTGTGCAGTTAGTCCACATATACAGGTTGGTCCATATATAACGCTCCTCTGCCACTCCACCGGGCGATTTCTTGTGTGTTGCGGGGACGGCTACCTGTTATTAGTGTCTATCCTTCGTTATTTATTTGTTTCCTGTTCTCACTGACACACACACACACACACACACACACACACACACACACACACACACACACACACACACACACACACACACGGAGAGGGAAAGGGAGAGAGAGATTCTTTTCCCTCCCTTAAGGCTCCCGGCAGTCTGGTCGACAATCCTGCTTGTCTGTGTTTCATTTTGGGGACCTAAAGGGAGTTGTTATTTTGGTAATAATGTCTTCCCTCTCATACTTAGCCACGGAATATGTCTATTCTCTCTGTCTCTGTCTCTGTCTGTCTGTCTGTCTGTCTGTCTGTCTGTCTGTCTGTCTCTCTCTCTCTCTCTCTCTCTCTCTCTCTCTCTCTCTCTCTCTCTCTCTCTCTCTCTTTCTGTTAGGACTCCATGTTATAATTACAAATCATAATAGATAGATAGATATATAGATAGATAGAGAGACAGATAGAAGCAGGAAGTCAGATGATGAGAAGGTACTGTGTCTGCGAGAATCGAGCAATGCTAAACATGCTTACACACTCTTAACTCAAGGAATGCTTTATAGGCACACGACAGCGCCTCGTGACCATACACACACATACACACATACTCACACACAGGCTTCTAGAACTTTCCAACCACAGGGAACACACGTGATACGACTCCTGTTTCACCAGAATTTAGGAGGGCTCAGAAGGAAGCTAGCCATAGAACAGGCAGGTAGTAGGGAGAAGGGCTTAGCAACATGGGCAAGAGGAGAGAGAGAGAGAGAGAGAGAGAGAGAGAGACAGGGAGACAGGGACTCTACTCATACTCACTCGTGAGTGAGAGACTTTGTTAATATTTCCAAGACAAATAAAAATGGTCCCATACTATTCTTTACCTCTCCTGTCATTGCATGACAAATGGGAACCAAGATTATCTACTTACAAAGCTACTCAAGTATAACAACTGCTCGTCCACAAGTCTAATATATATAACTTCTCTACAAGTAACTACAAAGTCTTTTTATGACATTTGGTAGCAGCGAACGTATACGAACCTCGTCTACGAATCAACAGTGAATTCCTACAAAATATCAAGATTGAAAAAAAAAAAAAAACTCTCACAACCAACAACTTACAACCAGCTCCTGACAGTATTCTCTCCAACCAGCCCCCTCCGTCCCCCCGATCATCACGCTGATGTAGAGGTGAAGAGGTCACAGGACGCCTTGCAAGTAGTTTAACAAAGTACTGATACAAACAATCTTGAAATTTCTACGACGAACCAACGAACTACAACCATCTACAATCAACTACTAGTAACAACTCTACGAGTCGTCTGTATAATCTTCTACACGCACCTACAAGTAGCGGCAGTCTTCATCCCACAACGAGTAAATCACAAGAGAAAGGGACTGAGAAAACATCGCCAAAGAAAATACAAAACAAACAAACGAAGAGTGAGACACGACTCATAACTCATAACCACCAGACCTCACCCTCCTCTCTCTGCTACATCCACCCAACCCCCACCGCTGACGCAGGAGTGAAGAGGTCAAGACGACGAAGCAAATACCAAGTCCATATTCACGACTCATCTTACTCGTCTTCACTCAAGTTACTCATCGCCACTCATTTACTCACCACAGCTACCAGTGTGGGAAGTCGACGTCATCATGCGTGCTTGCTGAAAAGACGCCACATCAGTCAACTCACCACCTGCACCATCACTAACACCATTCCCACCACGGTAAAAATTAGTGAGTTACATAGTTACTTCATTTATACAATACACATTGATAGACAATAAGCTTCTGCACAAACATATAAAACATGCTGTATAGTTACAGTTTAAATATACATACTTACTTCAGTTATCTGCATAACTCAAACACTAAATAATCACCAACAATAAATATTCTACACTGTATATATTCATTCATTTACTATAACATTTATTTACTACCAACGAGTGTTACCGTTTATACCTACATAAAATACGTGTTTCATACATACAGCTATACATTATTATATCTACAAAGTGATAAAGAAAATATACCATCACAGTTACTCAGTGAGCGATTAAAAGAACTGTATTAAACATTTATTAATTAAAGCTACCTAGTAGAAACATATAAATTAAGTTACAAGGTAAACTAGAGAAAAAAAAATGGCCAACACAAATGACGTTAGCAAGAGTGAACATCTTCAACACAATCGTGAAGACAATGATTTCCACACAGTGCTGACACACATATTACCCACGGTAGGTACAAGTGAACAACAAGTCAGTGTATATAGTTAATACTGTATATAGTGTATATATTTTTTATATAAAATAACAAAATATGGGGCTATATAATATCATTTTCAGTAATATCTGTGCAATACAAACTAAACTTTAAAAAAGTATCCCAAGGAAATTAGCCAGTAATTATGCAACCATGAACAACATAGAAAAAGCGTACACAAGCGAAGAAAAACAAACTATAGAATATCAATACATGGAAAAAAAAAAAGAAAAAAAAAAGAGAGAGAGAAAGAAAAAGTAAGAAAGAAAAAATAGAGAAAATAGAGTAAGATCACATAACAAACAAATGAAAATAAGTGTAAGTGTTACTACATATGCCAAAATACCACATAAACTACAAACAAAAAAGCAAATTGTTGTCTCCACAAGCAAGTGGCATGGCACATCATCACTATCATCGACCGCAGCATGACCTGATTCATGTGTCAGGACTGCAATTATTATAATTATGTAACGACAAACGATTGCATTATGCTACACTTGGTACAATTATGTAACTACAAACGATATGTAACAATTATGTAACGACAAACGATTGCATTATGTTACACTTGCTACAATTATGTAACTACAAACAATATGTACCATTTATGTAACAGTTGCATTAACAAGATGTAACTTTTATGTAACTTTAACTACAATTATGTAACTACAAACAATATGTACCATTTATGTAACAGTTGCATTAACAAGATGTAACTTTTATGTAACTTTAACTACAATTATGTAACTACAAACAATATGTACCATTTATGTAACAGTTGCATTAACAAGATGTAACTTTTATGTAACTTTAACTACAATTATAAGGTCAAGACACTTATGTAACAGTTGCATTAACAAAATGTAACTACAATTATAAGGCCAACACAATTATGCATTACCACAGTATTATGTAACAATTCATAAAATATTACAATTATGTATTACCACAATGTTAGTACAATATTATAAGTCATACAACTATAGCACAATTCTGTATTACCAGTATCATCATACAAGTTAGGTGAAATATTAGACATTACTAAAGTGATAACTCAATATGTAATGTATAACCTAGCAGTGTTACCATTGCACAATTATATGCTTATGTCTGTTATACATACACATCTCAAAATATGTATACAACTTGTTTAAAATTTAATATTGCTGAATAATCACTATTTACTATGAATAGTGTATGTATACAATATTCATACAATAATGTTACTTTTAAATATTATGTATTTCACTTAATTAGCTTATAAGTTCATTATAATGTGTATATAATATGTATTAATATGTTATGACTATTAACTGTCGATGGTACGCCATTTTCGCGTGACCGAGCATATGTTAGGACTCCATATTATAATTACAAATCATAATAGATAGATAGATCAATAGACAGATAGAGAGACAGATAGAAGCAGGAAGTCAGATGATGAGAAGGTACTGTGTCTGCGAGAATCGAGCAATGCTAAACATGCTTACACACTCTTAACTCAAGGAATGCTTTATAGGCACACGACAGCGCCTCGTGACCATACACACACATACACACATACTCACACACAGGCTTCTAGAACTTTCCAACCAGAGGGAACACACGTGATACGACTCCTGTTTCACCAGAATTTAGGAAAGAGAGCTCAGAAGGAAGCTAGCCATAGAACAGGCAGGTCGTAGGGAGAAGGGCTTAGCAACATGGGCAAAAGGAGAGAGAGAGAGAGAGAGAGAGAGAGAGAGCGAGACAGGGAGACAGGGACTCTACTCATACTCACTCGTGAGTGAGAGACTTGTTAATATTTCCAAGACAAATAAAAATGGTCCCATACTATTCTTTACCTCTCCTGTCATTGAATGACAAATGGGAACCAAGATTATCTACTTACAAAGCTACTCAAGTATAGCAACCGCTCGTCCACAAGTCTAATATATATAACTCCACTACAAGTAACTACAAAGTCTTTTTATGACATCTCTCTCTCTCTCTCTCTCTCTCTCTCTCTCTCTCTCTCTCTCTCCTTTTCCCTCTTTCTTTGTTTCATTATGAAACTAATGTTAGTTGGAAAACAAATAGGGACAACTTCAGTGAGAGAGAGAGAGAGAGAGAGAGAGAGAGAGAGAGAGAGAGGGGGGGGGGAGTCGTTTTTCAAGACTTAAGTGACACGAATCGTATCCGACAAATTGGGTCATAATTCCCGGAGTTTGATATGGGTCTGGGGTCAGTGAGTTTGGACAGATAGATAGATAGACAGATAGGTAGACTGACAGAGAGGCATGAAGGCAGACAGATAAAAGAGTACAGGAGAGAGAGAGAGAGAGAGAGAGAGAGAGAGAGAGAGAGAGAGAGAGAGAGAGAGACTCACCTCACTTTTGCAGCTATTCGTAATTATCTCAACTCCAGATATACCCGACAGTCCTTTACCTTCCACATTACATAAACTTACACAGACAGACACACACACACACACACACACACACACACACATACACACACACACACACACACACACATATATATATATATATATATATATATATATATATATATATATATATAGCAGTGGTAGGTGGGGGCGCTCACCATCCACTAACTCGATCTAGTGCTGCTGTCGGGTGTCTGCTCTTTCCTCTCCTCCGTCCTTCTTTCCTTCCATCCTCTTCTGTCTTTCTTTCCTTCATTCTTTCCCCTTCCTTCTGCCTGTGGGTGACTCTACACTGAGTGATAAGCAAATGGTTTCCTGTTCACCAGGAAACCATTTACTACGCTGGGTGGTAACCATATAACCAAATTTTGGCGCCTGTTGGTTTAGTGGGTAATTATTGTGCTCCAGTCGTATTGGGCCGGTGAAGGGTTATATCCAAGGGATGGTTGGGGTTGATTATTTATGTAATGCCACTCAGGGAAAAGTGAGGCTGGTCACTTTCATCCTAAATGTCGGGACCAACTGCCTAGCCCCGAGCTCCTACGCTCCTTATGGGGCAATGTAGGACTGGATGATGGATATATATATATATATATATATATATATATATATATATATATATATAAAGTGATTGATTGATTGACATAAAAGGGCAGTATTTTATAGGGTTTTAATTCCATCATAGAGTTTATTAGAACATAATACCAACTGCCATGGCGGACACCATTATCAATCCACTTCATTACGATAAATAACGGTAGACTGAGCAATACATTTTCTAACTTAGTGTTGTGCTTTCATGACGCTCACTCTCTTAGGAACTGTATCTAAGTGTTAGTCCTACCCGTTTGTATTTGGGCTATTTGTGGAGATTATTCTGAGTACCCGTTGTATGTGGTGATTAGATAACACGTATATGATAACATGTGTAAGATACGCATTTAAAATACATGCTAATTAACGATAAGTACATTTTACGTACATACCCTCTCTATAAATCCTGTTGGTGTTGTTGATGGTAGTGGTGTTGATTGTGGTGGTGATGGTGGTGGTGGTGTTGATGGTGGTTTTGATGGAGATGTTGATGGTGGTGTTGATGGTGGGGTTGTTGATGTTAGTGTTGATGGCGGTGTTGTTGTTGTTAGAGTTGATGGCGATGTTGATGCTGGTGTTGATGGTGTTGTTGTTGATGGTGTTGTTGATGGTGGTGTTGTTGATGGTGGTGGTGTTGTTGGTGGTGTTGTTGATGGTGGTGTTGTTGATGGTGGTGGTGTTGATGGTGTTGTTGTTGATGGTGGTGGTGTTGATGGTGGTTGTGTTGATGGTGGTGGTGTTGATGGTGGTGGTGTTGATGGTGGTGGTGTTGATGGTGGTGGTGTTGATGGTGGTTGTGTTGATGGTGGTATTGTTGATTGTAGTGTTGTTGTTTTTGGTGTTGTTGATGGTGGTGTTGTTGACGGTGGTGGTGTTGTTGTTGATGGTGGTGTTGATGGTGGTGTTGATGATGGTGTTGGTGGTGGTGTTGATGGTGGTGGTGGTGATGGTGGTGATGTTGTTGATGGTGGTGTTGTTGTTGATGGTGGTGTTGATGGTGGTGGTGTTGATGGTGGTGTTGTTGATTGTGATATTGTTGATGGTGGTGCTGTTGTTGATGGTGGTGTTGTTGATGGTGGTGGTGTTGATGGTGGTGGTGTTGATGGTGTTGTTGTTGATGGTGGTGTTGTTGTTGATGGTGGTGTTGTTGTTGATGGTGGTGTTGTTGTTGATGGTGGTGTTGTTGTTGGTGGTGTTGTTGTTGATGGTGGTGTTGTTGTTGATGGTGGTGTTGTTGTTGATGGTGGTGTTGTTGTTGATGGTGGTGATGTTGTTGATGGTGGTGTTGTTGTTGATGGTGGTGTTGTTGACGGTGGTGTTGATGGTGGTGTTGTTGATGGTGATGTTGTTGATGGTGTTGTTGTTGATGGTGTTGTCATTGATGGTGGTGTTGTTGATGGTGGTGCTGTTGTTTTTGATGGTGATGGAGTTGATTGTGGTGTTGTTAATGGTGGTGGTGGTGATGGTGGTGTTGTTGATTGTAGTGTTGTTGTTTTTGGTGTTGTTTTTTGTGTTGTTGATGGTGGTGGTGTTGTTGACGGTGGTGTTGTTGTTGATGGTGTTGTTGATGGTGGTGTTGGTGGTGGTGTTGATGGTGGTGGTATTGGTGGTGTTGTTGACGGCGGTGTTGTTGATGGTGTTGTTGATGGTGGTGTTGGTGGTGGTGGTGTTGTTGATGGTGGTGTTGGTGGTGGTGGTGTTGTTGATGGCGGTGTTGTTGATGGTGTTGTTGATGGTGTTGATGATGGTGGTGTTGATGGTGGTGTTGGTGGTGTTGATGGTGGTGTTAGTGGTGGTGTTGTTGATGGTGGTGTTGATGGTGGTGGTGTTGATGGTATTTTTGATGGTGTGGATAGCAGTGTTGTTGGTGGTGGTGTTGTGGCCCAAACTCATCTAGACGTGAATTTGAATGACTGCAGGATGCCGGTCACTTCAACTGGGTACTCTCAGATATTTTTCAATGACGTTATGCTATAGGATTTTGAGTTGCGTTTATTGTATATAAATCATACTGTAAAAATATAAACATTTTTTTGCAAGGAAGAAGGAACCAAAGGCTGAACCCGCATTAACAGTTGCTTCGAAGAAAAAAAAATAAAACAATACAAAAGAGAACCAAAATCAAAATCCGTTCATTTCGAGATGCCTGGAACACTGCGTTTGAAAGGCTGGAGATCATAGGAAGTAGGAAACATAGACAGAGAGAGACAATTCCAGAGTTTACCTGTTGCATAAATGAAGGACTGGGAGTAACGGTTAACTCTTGAATTACAAAGTTGGACAGAAAGGGGATGAGAGTTTGTTGCTAGACGGGTGCTACGCACTCGTCGTAGAGGTGGAGGGATGTAAGCAGACAATTCAGAGGAGCAGTGACCATTGAAGTAGCGATGGAAACGAGATAAAGAGGCAACAGTGGGGCGAAGAGACAGAGGTTGAAGGGAGCCAGTAAGAGGAAGAGAGTTGATGAGACGAAAAGCCTTTGACTCTACCCTATTGAGAAGAGCTGTGTGTAGGGAGCCTCCCCACACATGAGAGTGGTACTCTAAACAGGGGCGAATAAAACTGACTGAAGTACATGATATATTTCTTTATAATTTCCCTTGTAGATAAACATACCAGTGCACCAGTCCTGAATGAGACAGCCCTAGCATGTACTGAATATGGATGATGGGTGTTAGCGCCGAAGTGGTGACATGCGCAGATGTAGGAGGACTACTAGGCCCCAAGGAGGACCATTGGGACTTGGGAATAGGCCTTGAAGCCTTTGCCCAGAGTCGGAAAAAAAAATACTCATCCGTAACAACTACTTACATAAAAACGCCAGATAAGTTGTGTGTGATATACTGTAGGCTACGGTTCTTTATTGTTTGCCTAAAACACACACACACACACACACACACACACACACACACACACAACAGTAAATGAACAGGAAAACAAAGCCAATAATAGAACAAAACAAAAACAATAAAACAACAACAGGTGAAACCATGGGCAGAGTATTGTACTTAACTGAGTGTCAGCCAGAGGGACAACAGTGTCATTACTGTGTGGGGGGGGGGCAAGGAGGGGGAAGGCTGGCTGTCTTTGTCATATCCGTCAATATGTATAGCTCTGTACATTTATACATTTTATTTTCCTCACATGTCCTATTTCAAGCTAACCTAACCTAACCCACTCAGCCCAGCAACAGATAAATTTACCCAGCTCCATCAATGTAGTTTAGACCATTAAAAATTTACACTCGACCAAACCTAACCCAAATTAGGGTATCGTAGTCATATAACAAACATCTTAGCCTTCCCTGATCTAACCTAACCTAACCCAGTGTCTATCATTCAATCAAAACTCCCACAACTCAACCCATCACAGTCTGACCTTGCCCACCCAGTCATGGGTTAGTGAACTTGATGAAATCTCTCCTTTCCAAATACCCGTTTTTATGGCGAGAAAAAAGCTGATTATAGACAGGTTATTAAAAATTCTACCGAGGGTTTTTGGTCAGGATAATGGCTGCCGGAATGTTAAGGTATCCGCTCCACCTCTGTCTGTCTGTCTGTCTGTCTCTCTCTCTCTCTCTCTCTCTCTCTCTCCTTTTATTTATTTGTGTGTGTGTGTGTGTGTGTGTGTGTGTGTGTGGACTCAAAGCTTACTTGTAATATTAGGCGTTTGTTAGCTTGTAATATCATTGATTATAATGATGATGGGGATGATGATGATGATGATGATGTTGGGGATGTTAATTATGATGATGGTAATAATGATGGGTATGGTAACTATGATTATGATGATGATGATGATATATTTGGGTACATATTGCTCATAATATATCCTCAAAACCTAAGTCCCCCGTTAAGTAGAAAAATTACGTCCCATTTCGGTTACAGAATTAAAATGACGTGGCTTCTTCCTTTAGCGGTGAAATAATAGGTAAGGGGTGAAGGGGGTGGGTAAGGACTATGTCTTAACTTCTTTTTTTTTCCCCACACCTCATCTTTTTTAGTCCTTCCTTCTTCCTCCCGTAGTCATCATCATCATCATCATATCACTCTTGTCCACATCTTTCCCCTGTTTCTCCTCCTTCTCCTCATCATCATCCCCCTCGTCTTCCTCCTCCTCTTCATCATCAACATTAACATAATCTTTTTTATGCATAAATTACTTTTACTGGAAGGAAAGCACTACTAGCGCAAAATATATGGAGTGATAGGTAGATAGATAGGTAGACAGAAAGACATAGATTTATAAACAGATACATAGAAATATTTAATCTTTTCTTGTGTTTTCTTTTCCTTAACATAACTTACCTACATGCAAAAAACGTACAGCCAAAAAAAAAAAAAAAACACTGAGGCATTACATTTCCAGTGGTCATTTTTTTCCCAGGATGACCAAAGAAATGCGATCCGGATGAAAGGAAATGCTTCAACGTGGCTCGGTAATGAGAGTCTGAGGGGCCTTGACGGCAGACCGGATTAACGAATGAAGGTTTTTATTGCAGGGTGAACGTGGCAGCGTTCTTCTTTTATATATATATATATATATATATATATATATATATATATATATATATATATATATATATATATATATATAATAGCCCGTGTTTTTATTCGTTTTCACATTAAACGTGTAGATGAACAGATGAACAAATAGTAGAGAGAGAGAGAGAGAGAGAGAGGTGGTATAGCATAAGCCTCCAAAACATAAGCCATAAACGGCTTATATAATTCACTCTTGCTCACTATCTTTCTCACTCTGCCTCAGTCTCACTTTGAATAACTTACTTCATGTAATGTAAATTATTATTCATTCCAGGATTATAGCTCCTTGTCAGTGTATTTCTGTTAATAAGTTTGTTGCTCTCTCTCTCTCTCTCTCTCTCTCTCTCTCTCTCTCTCTCCACACACACACACACACACACACACACACACACACACACACACACACACACACACACACACACACACACACACACACACGCACTGAAAAACATCAGTATCATCATAATTATTTTAATCGTTGTCACTAGTCGTCGCCTTTGTTATCGTCATCGCATCAACTCCCTTACACACACACACACACACACACACACACACACACACACACACACACACACACATACACACACACACACTAAACAATCATCATCATCAACATCATCATATTGCAATATCCCACTATGATACAGGGATGAGTGTAGTTCAAAAACAGGAAATGAAAAAACTACGGAAAGGATTAGAATCTGTGTGACTGAAATTATTACCAAAATCAGAGGGGCTTTTAGTGATTGCCTTGATATTTAAAGCAGTTATTTCTGTCAATAACTGTCTGTCTGTCTGTGCCTTTCTGTCTGTCTGTCTGTCTCTGAAAATGTCGTTATCATCGTTATTATCTGAAACATTATCGTTATTCTCACTCTCTCTCTCTCTCTCTCTCTCTCTCTCTCTCTCTAACTTTTAGGAAGAGACTAACTTTAGGTCGTCAAAAAAAAGAATATAGTTACCGTGAGATGTGATGGTGAAGAATATTCTGTTAGAGAGAGAGAGAGAGAGAGAGAGAGAGAGAGAGAGAAGGCAGTGTGTGTGTGTGTGTGTGTGTGTGTGTGTGTGTGTGTGTGTGTTCGTACCTAATTGTTCTTACCTGATTGTATCTGTACAGGAATGAGCCAAGCTGGTACTGTCCCATGTATTAACCCATTGCGTGTGTGTGTGTGTGTGTGTGTGTGTGTGTGTGTGTGTGTGTGTGAAGTACTGTATATAATACTGAGAGAGAGAGAGAGAGAGAGAGAGAGAGAGAGAGTGTGTGTGTGTGTGTGTGTGTGTGTGTGTGTGTGTGTGTATGTGTGTGTGTGTGTAAAAAAACAGTAACATTATGGATAGGGTAATTGTTTCCTAGCTCTCTCCTCTCAGTGGTCGCCCTTGTAGTGATGTCACACATTCATTACCTTTCCGGCCCAATTCATCCATTTAACGACGTCACACAATCTCCCCGAACCACCGGCCTTTTTCATCCTCCCTTGAATGACGTCACACATCTCCACCAAATAGCAGAGTTTTCTTCCTCATTTCAGTGACGTCATCCATTCTCCATCAATCACAGGTCGATTTTCTTTTAGTGATGTCACATTTCCGACCAATCAAAAGCCGATTTTTCATCCTGTACCTACAGATTAGGCAAACCTTCCTCATAAACTTTAGTGGTAGTATCAGTATTAGTAGTGGTAGCAGCAGTAGCAGCAGCAGCAGCAATAGTTGTAGGAGTAGTAGTAGTAGTAGTAGTTGTTGTTGTTGTTGTTGTTGTCTTTTATTAAGTGAGGCTTACTAACGTAGTACGAAAGAAAAAATCAAAAATTTGTTAGTGGGAAAAACTGGAAATCTGTTCCACTTATTACCAGAGGGTTGTAAGATGAGAGTAGGTCATAGGAGCCTGAAAGTGTTAATGCCATGATCCCTTCAGTCTCATGACTCGTAGTTTTTTTGTACTAGTGAAAATTGTAACAGCAGTAGTCGTGATGGTGGTGGTTGTGGTGGTGGTGTGGTAGTACAGTGTAGCATTAGTTGTACTAGTAGCAGTAATGCCCGCAGGTCCATCTGAAATGTGAACGCGGTGGACTGCGGGCTTCAGTTGCTCTTGACCCGTGGTCCACCATCCTCCTATCGTGGGATAGGGAGGGAGCTGAGGCACATTGCATAACCGGGCAACGAATCCGTCCAGTCATATCAGTGCCACCACATGAAGGCGCCCCTCTCGAGCACCAGGATAATTTTAACTTTCCTTGGCGATTCTGTTCAGCTTAGGATTGCCCAGGATTTGAAGGGATTAATGAAGGATGCATTTAACGTCTTCCTTCAGAAACTTATACTGAACAATTTCACTTGAAGGCAGCAGTACTGAAACATTACTATAAGTTCTTTAAGTGGTTGTGTGATGCTCATTTTACTCTAACTTGTCTTACTATAACTTGTCATAAAATTGTCATCTCGACAGAATTGATACGGGTAGATAAACAGATACAGATAGCAAGCAGATAGATGAAAGAACAGAATATGGGAAGGACACACACACACACACACACACACACACACACACACACACACACACACACACACACACACACACACACACACACACACACACACACACACACACACACACACACACACAATTTTTCATTTGCTAGGATTCCACGAAAGTAAAGTTGAAATTGCTCTCTCTCTCTCTCTCTCTCTCTCTCTCTCTCTCTCTCTCTTCCTTTATCATTTTTTCCCTCCTTATTACTATTCTTCTCTCCTTTTCCCGTCCTATATAATCCCTTTTCCCTCCCCTCTTTCCCTTTGTCCTCATACCCACTCCCTCTAATTAGCTCCTTCCCTTTCTTCCTTCCTCTCCCCTCCCTCCCTCCCTCTCCCCTCTCTCTCCCAGTTTCTCTTCACCTTCTCCTCTTCCTTAATTCTTCCAGATCCCTCACTTCCTCCTTCATACTCCTTCTTTTCTCCCTTTGCTCTCCCCTTTTTATTCCTTTTTTTCTTTCCCCTGTTTCCTTTTGATACATTCCTCACATGTCTTCTTTCTTCCTTCTTCCATTCTCAATCTGCCTCTGCTCTTTATATTCGTTTCTTCCCTCCCTCCCGTAGTCTTCATTCCATTTCTCCCTCATGCCTTCAGCTGACAATAGTTTTGTTACTTACAACCTTCCGTATACCAAACAGCCACGAAAGGACCAACGGTTCTGTTGCTGTTTATTTCATTAGTTTTCCTTTGTACTCCTATCCGCTCTTTCTCATTCTATCCTCATTTTTTGCCTCTTCTCTCCCCTTCCCTCCCCCTCCTTCTTCCTTCCCTGCCTCCTCCCCTTCATTTATATGTCTATACCTGCTTCTTTTCCTATCCCTCCTTTCTTTCCTCTCAACTCCTCTATCCTTCTCTCCTTCTTTATCTTCTTCCGATCCTCGTCCTTCATTGATTCCCTCCATCCTTCCTGTCCTCCCTCCTTTCTTCTCCCTCTCTCCATTCCTCCCTGCTCTTCCCTCCCTCCTTTCATCCCTTCCTCCATTCCTCTTCATCCTTCCGCTCTTCCACCTCTCCTTTCATTCCTGCCTATTTACCTCCCTCCCTCCATTCCTCATTTCCTTCCTCCTCTGCTCTCAGTCCTCCTTCCCCCTCCTTCTATCCTTCCTTCCTCCCTTCCCCGTCTTGAAATTCCCTTCATAATAAAGCTTTAAAAGAAATGGCTAGTCGCCATGATCATATTTTTCTTCTGGTTTAGAGGGAGAGAGAGAGAGAGAGAGAGAGAGAGAGAGAGAGAGAGAGAGAGAGAGAGAGAGAGAGAGAGAACTGCAATGAATAAGCGTAATCCCTAATAGCCTTTTGACACCATTGAGTAGATTTCTCTCTCTCTCTCTCTTTCTCTCTCTCTCTGTCTTTATATTATTCCATGTTCCCACATCCTTTAACACTAAATGATTGGTATACTGTATATTATATATATGATTATTAATATATAAATATATAAATATATACATATTTACATTTATATTAAATCTTGTAACCTCTTTCTCTTTTCATTGTTTTTCGTCCTCTCGGTCTTTTTATCTCTTCTTCCTTTTTCCATTGTCACTCTTCTCGTTTATCTCTGTTTTTTTTTCTTTCCCCATTTCTAGTTTTATGACTTCCTAATTGCTTATTCTCTCTCTCTCTCTCTCTCTCTCTCTCTCTCTCTGACAACAGCAGAGATCGATATTATGCTTGTGAGTGAAGAAGAGAGAGAGAGAGAGAGAGTAAATAACACACACACACACACACACTTACACACACACACACACAATGCAGCACCAGCAAGCCGCAGCCTCCAATATTTCTCTCTCTCTCTCTCTCTCTGATCCTTGAAATGTAGCACGGTCATCATCATATTCACCATCATAGTTATAATCACCACCACCACCACGACCACCACCCTCATCATCATCATCATCATCATCACATTAATTCTGTTTCCCAGGTTCATACCTACGTATAGTAGTTACATTGTGTGTACTTACTCTTACTCTTTAGTCAGTGAAGCGACTCTCAGCTCTCTTCTATTCTCCATCATTCTCCCTTCTCGTAATACAAAGCCAGACAGACAGGCTGACTGAATGAGGGATGAGGTTTCCTTTCGCTGACTTCCTTTCTTTTGCGGCGTTGTTGTTGCTGTTGTTGATTTTGTTCGTGTTTGTCATATTTGGTTCTGTTTTGGTTGTGTTTGTGTGTTTTTCTGTTTGCTGTTGAGTTTTTTTTCTGCAGTTAGTGTTGTTTTTGTCGTTATTGCTGCTGTTGGTGGTGGTGGTATTCTTCTTCTTCTTGTGTATGTTGTTTTTGCAGGTGTTTTTTGTTTATTTTTCTTGTTTTCTTTCTTGTTCTGGTTCATATTCATGCTGTTGTTTTTGTTACTGTTTTTGTTTTTATGGTTGTTTTTCTTTCTTCATTTTTGTAATTCTTGTTAAAGGTTCACGTAGGTGCAAACACATTGGACTTCTGAAATCAGGTCATTTCATGCGAGCGCTCCCAAAGAATTTCACTTTTTATTTACTTATTTTATATTACTTTATTTATGCTCTTGCGATAAGGAGGAAAGACTGTTTTTGTGAGTGGAGTGTGTGAGGAGTAAATTATGAGAGAATGAGAGAGATGCCTTCGTGTGGTGGCACCGGTCAGGGGAGAGGCAGGAGGGGAATTGACGCTATCAGGGTCCTATAACTCTCTCCTATAATCGTTTGGGGTAAGCTGGAATACAGAACTAGAGTTGGTCCGACCATTGGAGGGTTTAAGGTGAAGTATTAAGACTCTCAGGCTTCTATATCCACTTAATTGAGAATAATCGTCTCACGTTGGCAGGTAACACAGCCATCTTTCTTCCTTCTTTCCTTCCAATCTCTTTACTTTCCTCTTCTTATCTGTCATTCTTTCCCTCCTTTCCCTCCATCTTTTTTACTTTCCTCTCCCTCTTCTTCAATCAATCTTTCCATCGCTCTTCCCTTCCTTCCTTCCATCCTTCCTTCCTGTCTTCCTTCTTTCCATCCTTCCCTATTTCCATCTATCCTCCCTTCCCTCCTCATTCACTTCCTTCCTTCCTTCCTTCCTTCCATCTTTCCTTTTCTCTTCTTCCTCGTTGTCTCATTCCGTCTTTTATTAAATTGTTCCCGTTCTCATTCCTTCGTTCCTTCCTTCAACGCTTTATTCCTTCATCTACTCCATTCCATCCCTTCTTGCATCCTTCCTTGTTTCATCATTCCATTTCATTTCTTCCTCTACTTCTTCAACATCCATATTCCTTCTTTTGTTTCTGCCTTACGCCCTTCCTTCCTATTTTCCTCCTCCCCCTGTTTCCTTCTTCCTTCCCTTCATCTGACATTTCTTCCTTTTATCCTTTTACCACTCCAACCTTCATGGTCTCTCTCTCTCTCTCTCTCTCTCTCTCTCTCTCTCTCTCTCTCTCTCTCTCTCTCTCTCTCTTCCCCCTCCTTTTCATTGTTTTCCTTTCTTCTCTCTCCTTCCTCCCCCTCTCCTTCTGTCTTCACTCTCCTTCCTCATCTTCCTTCCCTTTTTCTCTCTTCCCTTGCCTCCCACCCCTCTTACTCTCTCTTCCCTCTTTTAGCTCTCCTTCTTCCCCTCTCTGTCCCTCCCATTCCTCCCTCCTCTGTCCCCCCCATTCCTTCCTCATCTTTTCTCCCTTTTTTTTCCTCCCCCCTCCCTCTCTCTCTCTCTTTCTCTTCCCTATCGTCCTTCTCCTTCCTTCCATCTCCCTCTGTTCCCTATTCTTCCTCCCCTCTTCCTGTTTTCCATATTCTCCCTCTCCTTCTTCCTCCTCTCTTTCTCTTCCCTTCTCCTCCTTCTCCCCTCTCTCTTCCCCGACTCCCTACCACATAACCTCACTCCAGCCATGAAGAATTTCCTCCTACATCTTCCTGATCTAAACTTTGCTCTCTCTCTCTCTCTCTCTCTCTCTCTCTCTCTCTCTCTCTCTCTCTCTCCCTCATTAGAAGTATGGTTCTCTAGTGGTGCCATATACAGAGTAGCTAGATTTTCTCCGGCATGAAACAGATAGTAAAACCATTGAAGGGCATCTCTCTTTATTCTATTATGTTATCATCTGAAGGAACTGGGTCACTCACAACCTGAATACAAAGTCATGATTGAGTGGAATTCAAGGATCCTTAGTTGTAAGGTAGGAATGAGTCTCCTTGGTTGCTAGTCAGATTTACCCTCCAGTCTGACTACACCTGGTCAACAACTAAGCCTAATTAATGAAGGCAATATCTAACCCCTTCAGGTACAAACGTCCCTTCCAAACTAAATAAAACCGACAGGAAACAGCAAGAATGACTGGAAATACACGTCATGGATTTGGATTAGTTTGTGTTATTTTTCTGCATTCATTCCTGACAATAATATCATGGACACTGCATGGTTGATTGATTGATTGATTGTGTGTGTGTGTGTGTGTGTGTGTGTGTGTGTGTGTGTGTGTGTGTGTGTGTGTGTGTGTGTGAGAGAGAGAGAGAGAGAGAGAGAGAGAGAGAGTAAGAAGAAGAAGAAGAAGAAGAAGAAGAATACTGCTACCAATAATAATAATAATTTATAATAATATTTGTTTCCATAAAAATGATAATTCTGTTTACATGTTATATAATGGTAATAAATTGTTTATTTACCTACTTATGCATATACACATGCCGAAATATACAATATATATATATATATATATATATATATATATATATATATATATATTGCACTCAGACATATATAAATACATATAATCTACTTATGAACAGTATGTTTTATGGACACACACACACACACACACACACACACACACACATATATATATATATATATATATATATATATATATATATATATATATATATATATATATATATATATAATTATTATTATCTAGTAGGTGATTCTTTAGCTTACATCTGCATTTCGGTAAACTACTGGTCCCGCTGATGGGTGACGTCAGTTGGTTCCACAGTTTTGGACCGAATAAACACAGTGTTCTCACTCATTTGTCAGTATTTGCCTTGGGGAAATAGTCTTTTTTTTTTTTTTCCTGTGTAGTAATGTTGTCGGTCATACTAGGTTCGGATGGAGGAGACAGGTTGTCGTCAGGGCACTGGTTGGATACTTGTTTAAAAATATAGTAGTAACTTGATTTATGATGATTTGTTTCTTATGTTTAACCATTTAATTTCACTGAAAATACTGTAAAGTTGCATGATCGAACTTCCTGGCTCTTTCGTCTGCGACCTTTATCAAGTTCTGTAACTTTTGTATTTTGGCTGTGAGGGAGGAATCTGTCGTACCTTATATTATGTTACAGTAATTTAGGATACTTAGTACCAGAGACTGACCAGTTGTTAGGTGAGTTACTCTATCAAAGTGATGTCATGTTCTGTTTAAGAACATCAGTGCTCCCATGGCCTTTATTGTTGCATCATTTATGTGTTTATCGTATGTCATACAGCGGTCGATGTAGACTCCTACTAGATTTTTTGCGTGTATTAAGGGTTGGATTGTGCCGTCGTGAAAGTGGATGACGGTGGAGTTTGGTGTTTCTGAGATGAGTTAACATGTTCCTATGACAATACATTGAGTTTTATTTTGTTGAACGTAAGCCCATATTTTAGGAGAGAGAGAGAGAGAGAGAGAAGAGAGAGAGAGAGAGACAGACAGACAGACAGATAAACAAACAAACATACAGACAAACATAGAGAGGAGAAAGATAGGAACTAATGGAGTTCATACAGAGTGCAAGCAGAGAAGGAAGTAGAAGTGAGCAAGGGGAGAGAAGCGAGAGAAAAAGCAAGCAAAAGACAGGGGAGGAAGAAACGTGAGCGAGGGAGGTAAATAAAAAATGACCTAGTGATTGATGGCCTTTCAGCCTTTCTTTGACCTGAAACCATTTTGTAAAACGAAGCCCAACCCTTCCCTCTCTCTCCCTCTGTCACTGGTATTCATTTTGCTTCTGTTTACCGGAGAGAGAGAGAGAGAGAGAGAGAGAGAGAGAGAGAGAGAGAGAGAGAGAGAGAATATCAAGGTGGGCATTCTCGAGTGAAGAAATTCAGTTATTCACTCGCTCACTCACTCATATACTCACCATGTTCCATTCTCTCATTATCTGTCGTTCACTCATTCATTGGCTGACTCACTTACCCATTTCCTCCTACCTATTCACTCACTTTCTCAGTATTGTTCGCTTTGTCATTCTTTAACTGTTTCTCCCACGTTACTCACACTCATCCTTTCTCTCCCACTCTCTCGTTCAAACTAGTGCCTTATAACTCAGATTTTACTCATCAATTTAATTCTTTCAGACCGATGGAGTAGTTTAGAGGGACGCCTTCATGTGGTGACACAAATAATACTGGGTGGTGGAGCTGCCCAGTTATACCAGTTTCCCTCAGCTCTCTTCCTGTCTTCCCGAAATGGAGGATGGTGGGCTGCAGGAAGGTGGCAACTTCATCCTGCAGTCCACCAGGTTCACGCTGAGATGAGCCTGGGGTTGCAGCTACTACTACTACTACTACTACTATGACTACTACTACTTCTACTATTACTATTACTACTGCTACTACTACTACTTCTATTACTACTACTACTACTACTACTACTACTACTGCTACTACTATTACTACAAGTACTAATACTAAAAATTTTGCGTAGTTCATAATCATCATCATCATCATTAGTAGCAGCAGCAGCAGCAGCAGCAGCAGCAGCAGTAGCAGCAGTAGTAGTAGCAGTAACTGCATCCCAGTCTCATTTGAATGCAAAGCCGATGCACTGCATGCCGAATTTACTCTTCTGTAGCTTACCACCCTCCTTTCGGGGAATAGGACAGGAATTGAGGCACGTTCGTGTAACAAGGCAGTTCCACCTCCCAGTTATGTCTTTGCCACCTAGTGAAGGCTTCCCTCAGCACCTGTTTGGTGACATCAAAAGTGAAGTAAATATTGCTCCTTTGGATTGAAGAGATGATTAAAAAAAAAAAAAAAAGTCGATTTGAATTCATCTGACAGAATTGGACAACTACCACAACTTGAATACTAAGTCGTGGTTGCATGACATTAAGCGACTATTAGTTATGAGGTAGAAATGAGTCTCCTTGGTAATTAGTCAAATCAATCCTCCAATCTAACTACACCTGGCCACCAACTGAGCTGTAAGAAATTAGGGATCTTTGTTAGGTTTGAGTAAACGCGCTATAGATGACTCCAGTAGATAGAATAAAATTATCTGGTTGTAGCCTAAGTTAAATATAAACGACGTACATGAGCTGAAAGAGCAGAAAACAGTAACCAAGGAGATTCATTCCTACCTCATAACTAAGGGTCATAGAATGTCATGCAACCACGACTTACTAGGCTGTTCAGGTTGTGGGAGTAATTCAGTTTTGTTAGATGAAAAGAGACAGGCTTTAGTAACCAAGGAGACTTATTCCTGCCTGATAAGTAGAGCGCCTAAATATCATAAACCCGTGAGTTCCATTCTATAATCCTTTAAAAAAACTTGGCCCAGGTTTCATTTTGTAACTTATTTTACGTAGTTCAGTAGTAGAAAAAGGCAGTACTATGGCTCAGCGTCCTTTCCATATCTCTCCTTCGTGACTACCATCATATTTTAGTGTTAATTAATTGCCAGAACACAGAATTCGAGGAAGAGGAATGATGAGAGAAATGAGTTTAAGGCCACGTGGGAATAAGAACAGGATAGTTACTCCTTGTGGCAATGTAATTCCCGTTGACTATTCAGTTTTAATCTGTGTAAGATATTGCCAACCCGAAATCTGTACAAATGTACAAAGAAAGGAAGACAGAATTTTGAGTTCAATTTACAGTAACAGGTATGACAGTACGTGCTTTATATTGTGGAATAGGGAAGTGGTGATCTGTTGTTATGCCACTGGGGCATTTCTGTAATTAACGCGAGGTGTATGAGACAGTACTATGAGTTTTAACTCTCAAAAAACCGTTTAATGATCAGGACATGTCTCCCATTCTAACTAACACCAGACGATTCCATTTTGTTGAGCAACACACACACACACACACACACACACACACACACACACACACACACACACACACACACATTTAGTCATTGTCACCATTAACCATCTCATGGAATTGAAAGTAGTTTTTCTGTTCCACCTAACGTCACAAATCAGCTGGGGTATATTGATGATGATAATAATACTAATACTAATACTACAGTAATACTAATAATAATTGATTTTGACTAATAATAAAAATTATAATAATATGACAGTTCTATACAACTTCATCCGACTTACTAGCTCCCTCACGGCAACGTCTATGCAGTTTCTCTCTCTCTCTCTCTCTCTCTCTCTCTCTCTCTCTCTCTCTCTCATGAGCAGTAAATCCGAATTAGATAATATAACCACGACAAAAACACATCCAAACCATTTTAATATTTATTTTTGTTTTGTTTTGTCATTCCGGGTGCAGAGAAATTTGATTTTTTTTTTTTTTTAATTTTTGCTTGAGAGAGAGAGAGAGAGAGAGAGAGAGAGAGAGAGAGAGAGAGATAGGCGTGCTGGTGTCGGTGCAAATGTGTGCGACGTAATATGGTAGATGAAATGTGTGTGTGTGTGTGTGTGTGTGTGTGTGTGTGTGTGTGTGTGAGGTGGAGCGCTTGTGTGGGTGCAGATATGCGCGAAGTAATATGAAAGATGAAGTTGTGTGTGTGTGTGTGTGTGTGTGTGTGTGTGTGTGTGTGTGTGTGTGATGTAGAGGGGGAGAGTTCTCGTATATGTGCGAATGTGTGACATAATATGAGATGAGCTGTGTATGAGAGAGAGAGAGAGAGAGAGAGAGAGAGAGAGAGAGAGACTGATGGTTGTGTATGGCTGCTTTAGGAACGGATATTGAGTGTTATTGCCGTGATTTTTTTTTTTTTTTAATCGGTGTGCGTAGATTGTGGTAATGGTGGTAGTTGTAGCAGCGATTGTGGTAGACCTAATGGTGGTGATAACTGACGTAGCTGAGGTAGTTGTGACTGCAGTTCTTGTAATATATGTGAGGAGTGTGGTAAGGCTGATAATTGTGGTAGGATTGGTATTTGTGGTAGATGACAGTAGATTTAGTAGTGACTGTGGAAGATATGATGATGAGGGTAGTTGTAATTTTTGTAGCGATTGTAGTTATTTTACCTTCAGTGATGGTAGTGGTAGTTGTGGTAGGTACTATTTGGTACTCTAGAATGATGGTGGTGGTTGTGGTACAGTGACTGACAGTAATGGTTGTGGGAAAAAATGATGTTGATGGTTGTGATGTAGACTTTGATGATTGTGGTAGTTGTGGTAGATTATGGTACCTAAGACCGTCATAGTGAAGGCTGTAGTAATGGCAGCTGCAGTGACAGTTGTGGTGGTGGCTCAAGATTGTGGTGGTTGTTGAAGACCGTGGTAGTTGTGGTGGACAGTCGCAGCTGCGGCATTTGTTGTAATATTGATAGTTGGTTTAGCCATTCCTGCTGACGGTGGGTGAAATCATCTTGTGGAAAATTCTCTCTCTCTCTCTCTCTCTCTCTCTCTCTCCCTCCTGGGTGATGATGATGGTGATGATGATGTCGCTATAACGGGATATATTGAAAATAAAAATAAATAGGTATGTTTAAAAGCATGATGTTCTGTTTTGATACAGTATTAGCGTAACTGATTTTCCACTAATATTTTCACAATAATTTTATTTGGCAATTATTATTTTTACGATCTCCAAATCATTCAGCTATTTCGAAATGAATAAATATTAGGTTAATACTGTCCGTTCTATTTTCTGTAACCTTCTTACATTAATGACACACACACACACACACACACACACACACACACACACACAAGAACCCTACCACGAAAATTACTGCTGTCACAACCATACCTGCCACCGTTCACCCCCCCTCCCCAAGAAAAGACATACCCAGACCACTTAAGCCTTGATTGGGAGGTTAGGGGAAAAAAAGAAAATCATCCCTGTCATGCTGTCCTCCGCCATCAGGCTGTCTTTTCACCAGCTCAGGCCACCTTCATTAGTATACCTCCCACCCCATCCTTTCACGTCATAATTGATCGCATCTGCCACTTCATTCACTCTCCTTGTCAGTCTCATTCTTTCTCAACACAGACAGGAAAACATCACCACAACAAGCATCATATCACACACTCATCATACAATTAGTCAACAATCCATCACCTCTACTACTGTCCTTTCCAGCCACTCCATTCATTACTCTCTCCTCTACTGCCCTGCTGGTAACGGTGTGAAGCAAAGAGGTGTTTGGGATGATTCATGCTTGCTCTCTCTCTCTCTCTCTCTCTCTCTCTCTCTCTCTCTCTCTCTCTCTCTCTCTCATATAAATGTGTGTGTGAGTTAATCGATTTTTCTGTACCTATCGGGCAGTCTATCTATCTGTTAATGAATCTACCTACCTGTTATTTCATAAAAGTGTGGTTAATTTGAATGACATACACAGGTGTATTGCTTACCAAGAGTTCGTGGAAATGCCATGAAAACTTACTGTGCAAGTCTACATTGGTTGAAAAGAAGTTAGTTACTGAGAGAGAGAGAGAGAGAGAGAGAGAGAGAGAGAGAGAGAGAGTACTGTAAATATCACCAAACAGGGAAACTATGACATCACGTGCTTAAGGGATTATTCCTCACTTTACATTTGACCAAGGTACAGTTGGAGTCAAGAGTCTTGTAATATGTCTGCATCCGAACTGAAATAAATAAATAAACTTAAAATGTCAACTGTAGGCCAAGCCGCTCAAACTCTATTGAATTTCTCCGAGTTCTTTACCAAGATAGTTTTAGGCTTTGACACAGGTTCAGGGTAATGTAACGTAATTAATTGTTCTAACTGTACGTCTTGGTTAGTTTGATATGGTGGGATAGCTCTGTAGAGTTTTCTGGATTTCATTATGTTGGATTCTCTCTCTCTCTCTCTCTCTCTGTTCCAGAGCGCTACTCCGTTCACCTTAACTCGACGTAGAAACTGCCATCTCTCCATGTTCAATACTGAACAGTAGCAGTAAATTAGCACTAGAATATGATGCTAGTCACAAAGAAGTTCTCTGGAAAGGAGATTAAGCCGTGTCAATGTGTAACTGTCACTGAGCTGCGGGAAATGATGTGCAACGGGGAGAAAATCCCCACTTCTTTGAAATGAATTAACTGCACTTTTGTTGATTCCTTTAACACCGTTCAGGTCCACAGGTATGCTCTTGTAGACTGATATTCTCCTAGCTTGTGGAAGCTCCCTTCCAATTCTTTCTAAGCAATTAATTTTTTGGATATGGCTGGTAAATATCAATTTGTATACTATTCAGTGCGAAAATGGTGTTATCGTAATTATTTGTATAGCACAGAATAGGACAGTAAGGGGTAATCATTAGTATAAATCGTGTATTAGGAGGTGTTGTGGAGCTTCATTATCCAAGGAGAATTCCGCCCATGCCCCTTCCCATTCCTCAGCACAATCCCAGCCAATCCCACTGATTTGTTTGTCCCACATACCTATTTCCCCACCCCCATGGCACTTTAGCTTTGGGAGGATATTTTGAAGTAACCTTCCACTAACCTCAAGCCACTAATCCTACAACACTCACGTCCACTGCAAATAATTTATTGTCTCAGCTCTACAGTTCATTAGGGTTACAGTCCATTCAGCCCATTCCGTTGCTCACCTCTTCCATTCCCCCCCCCCCGCTCCCCCTCCGACTTTTCGGTTTCATGAAGCAATCGCAGGCCTCTTATTGGACGAACACACGAGTCCGTACTCTCTTTAGTTGAGAAAGTTCGCTAACACTTTTTCCTGAGCGATTCATTACGCTTATTACACCTTACTGTCCTCTTTGTGTTATATAAATCCATCCAATACGCCCACCACACACTTCACATAAACCTAAAAACGATATTAATAGCCCAGTCGAACATAGAGGTGTTTGAGACGTTCCCTACCGGGGACCTACAACTACCTAAAGAACTGTCTAATATATGTAGCAGATTTAGTGACTGACTAATTATTAACCTAATTAACTTTAGCTAGTTAACTGTTTGGCTCATTTACTATGCCTGTCATCATTCCCGTATCACACCATACATCTTAGTCTGTTTTCTTAACCACACGTCAGTAACTTCATCCGCAACTTGTAATCAGCCAACTTTATATTTGACGTCATCATCCACGTTAAGGATCGCCTCTCCTTTTTTCCTCTAGTATTAGGTAATTTTTTAAAAACATTTTGCTGACATCTAAACGATTTTGTGGAATTTAGATCTGACATCTCGTAGTAGAGGGGCTGATGAAGGCTGTATCGACCCCATTCAGTTTAATTAAATAAAGAAATAAAAACTTATTAACATAACCGCTTACTGGTCACGAAATGAGAGAGAGAGAGAGAGAGAGAGAGAGAGAGAGAGAGAACATCACTCGACAAAAGGGGTTAGAACCTGTATTATCAACACTCCTAGGTTCCTATACTATAAGCCAGGGGTTCTTAACCTGGGGTCCATGGGGTCCATGGATGGGCGTCAGGGGGATCGTGATGGTCGGAACAATTGAGAACAATTTAGCGATACTGCTTGATGCCATTTGGCAGCATTAGCTGCAAAAAAAAAAAAAAAAAAAAATCGAAAAGTCTTGAAGAATTCTGGTATTGACTCAAGCCTACCCTCGTCTGGCAAAGCGAACTATGGGTGTTCTGATTCCGTTTGCTTTTTTTTTTTTTTTTTTTTTACGTGTCCGACTCTGGGCAAAGGCCCAGGGCGTATATCTTGGGGGTAGTGGCCTATCTAAGGCCCAGTAGTCCTCCTACACCTCCACATGTCACCACTTCGGCGCTAACACCCACCTTCCATATTGCGTAGATGCTAGGACTGTCTCATACAGGACTGTGTGCTGGTATTAGCGGGGGTACTTTTACGACACGTCGGCGGGTCATCTGGTAGATCAGGAAAGTCTGCTTTTTAGGAAATTCAAATCCTTAAACTGTTCCCTACCCCAGCCGGGATTCGATCTTGAGTCCAGTAGGACTGCAAGCCGCCTCTCCACCGATTCAGCCACCGCCTCCCCCACTACTACATACCTTTGTGAGTCAGGGTTTTCAGCGTTTGTTTCTATCAAAACGATTAGTCGAAAGCAATTGTATGTCAAAGATGACTTGTGTGTTACCTTGTCAAAGACCATTCCACAGTTTCATCGTCTTATTCATCCCGAACAACAGCAACCTTCTCATTGAAATGAAATTTTGAGCAGAATTGTAGTTTTGTTTTGTTTAATTTTCACAGGTTGGATGTATTTCACTTTTTCATTGAGTGGACTTTAGTTTTTGCTCGAAGAAGAGTGAGAAACATGATTCTTTGTGAAGACTGTTTTATACTTTGTGCATGTCATACACTGCGTGAGGTAGATTTTAAAAAAGCGAAGTATATTCATTGTATGCAAAATGTTTTATGTGCTGTGCATTTTTCTAATGAAGGGGTCCATAGATTTCACCAGATTCTCAAAGGGGTCCGTGACTCAATAAATGTTAAGAATCACTGCTTTAAGCCATACTATGTTATTACGCTGAAATGATCTCCCGCTTCTGAGCGTCTGCGGTGTTTGTGTGTGTGTGTGTGTCTATTTAGTCAAGTTCGCATGTGGACGGATATGAGTGCTTGTGAGTGTGACCATATATGGACATGTGTGTGTGTGTGTGTGTGTGTGTGTGTGTGTGTGTGTGTGTGTGTGTGATTTTATGGTTAATGGTTAGTAGGATTTTACTGTTTTTTTTTTTTTTTTTTTTTTAACAATGTATATGTATTTGTGCACAAATACTAATATGCCAGTTGTTTTTGTCTGTGTGTTTGCCTGTGTGTTTTTAATGTGTAACTATAGTCGCGGCGCTGAAGTCTGAGGTTGTTATTATCGTTCCCTGGCAACCTACCATTCAAAAGTGCGTCTGATTTCGTGTATGAGACGCATGTGATCCGCTTATAATATGTTCGTGTATAATAATATTCGTGTATAATATATTCGTGCATAATAGTATGATTCGTGTTTAATATGATATGAAATCGGGCGCACCTTTGAATGGTAGGTTGCCAGGGTACGATAATGACAACCTCAGAGTCGTGCGCTGCGACTATAGTATCATTTGCTTTGTGTTTGTGTGTGTGTGTGTGTGTGTTCGTTAGCATGGTGAAGAATTACTGAGAGAGAGAGAGAGAGAGAGAGAAGAAATGTTGTAATGTTCAATACTGCCATACTATACTACTTCAATCTCAATTCGACTGCATACTTAACGGTAAAATAACAGATCGGATAATGAATCCAGGTCTCTGTGGCCAAAGCTTTGTGATGGGGTGGATGTAGTCGCTTTGTTTTCACCTGTTGGAACTGGGCCAGTCCTATAGCTGGAATTCTATGCGGTTTGCATGATTTTCAGTGTTTTATTTATGAGGCAAGAATGAGTCTTGCTGACTACTTATCAAATCAGCCCTCGAATCTGTCTACACGTGAACGAGGTCGGGATCTTTGTCATGTTACACTGAACGTGCTGTAGAGATCTAAGGGGAAGCAAAGGTTACCACTACCTCCATTTTGGTTCCTTATTCTATCTATCTATATACCTAGGCTGCTTCCCCCATGGAAAGGGAGGTAGCCGAGACAGGACGACACACTCCCCACTTACTCATCCATTCAAACACAGTCATTCGCATCTTAGCCCCAAAGAGGAGAAGGGACAGATCCTCAGCACACCACACCACACAAGGGTCAAATGCACAGTGCAATCAGTGACATCCGCAGCAGGGCCCGACAGCAGAGCTGGTTTACCCCTGCCACATCATAATAGACTTACGACATTCAATTTCATTCTCATCTTTGTCGGACATTTAAAAGCATTGGCGGACATTTAAAGGCGTTGGAGGACACTTAAAAGCTTAGTAGGACATTTGAGAGCGTTGGCGGATATCTAAAAGTGTTGACGGACATTTAAAAGGGTTGGCGGACATTTAAAAACGTTGTAGGGCATTTTAAAAGTGTTCACGGTCATTTAAAAGCGTTGGCAGGCATTTAAAAGGGTTGGAGGGCATTGAAAAGTGCTGGTGGGTATTTAAAATCATTGATGGATATTTAAAAGCGTTGTTGCATAATTAAAAGCATTGGTGGATATTTAAAAGCGTTGGCGGATACTTCAAAAGCACTGACGGACAGCTAAAAGCATTGCTGCACATTTAAGAGTGCAGTAAACTGTTTTTGCTCTAACTTGACCCAGATTTTCTTTCTTTTGCGGGTTACTTCACCAAGCTTATTGGCAGAAAAAGTCAGCAGTGAAGCTCAACACTCTTTACATAACACTTCGTTGTGACTAGCACTGTATTCTAGTGTTAATCTCCTGTTACAACTTTGCATTCATAACGCAGATGTGGCAATTTTAGGCTGTTAGAGTGAAAACGTGTAAAATATGTGCTTTGTTTCAGATTCAACTTAAGAGGACATTTAAGGGCGAAATGGTATGTGCCTTGTTTGTTTTACCTCAAGGGGACATTTAAAGGTGTAGAGTTAAATGCATTGTTTCAGTTTCACCTCAAGCGGACAATTAAGAGTGAAGTAGTATGTGCATTAATTTCAGTTTTGCCTCAGGCGGACATTTTGGGCTTAGTATTAAATGCCTTGTTTCAATTTCAGCTCAAGTGGACATTTACTAGTGAGGTAGTATGTACCGTGTTTCAGGCTCACCTCAAGCGTACAATTAAGAGGGTGAGGCAGTATGCGCCTTGTTTCATGTGTTCTCCCTACCGAGGTTCCGTTGGTGACATCTAAGTCTACTAATACCAAGTCTGTTCACACCCCCTCAGGGCGCAGGGAGGCGTGGCTTGTGTGTGACGTCAGATGACTTAAGTAACAGAAATTGTATAAAAGGGCAGACAAATTAAACATTTATAATAAGGGAAAACGAAGAAGGGGAAGAAGTGCGGACTCGTTTAACCGTATAACATAGCAGTAGGTTCCCTCACACCCTTATGCCTTCCCTCACACCCCCATACCTTCCCTCACACATTTCAGTCCCTTCCCTCACTTCGGACTGAAAATGTGTCTTGATCTGGAGAGTGTAGCATACATCCACTCGCCACCACTGTCAGGCGTCAATTGAACTTGCGTTTCGTGCAAGCTGACGTCACTCCGATGCTCCGCCCCCTGCGCCAGCTTGGACTCACTTTAGGTAGAAGTGATCCGACTTGGTATTAGTAGACTTAGGGTGACATACTGGCCCGTATTCTCGTCGGGGAACTGGTAATACCTTTTCCCCAGCGAAATATTTTGCTTATTACACCTTGCTGTCGTCGCCCGTGTTATTCAAATTTTTCAAATATCGCCACACAATGTATAAACAAGGTACAAAAGGAGATTAACCAGCCATATCCAGAAATAAATAGCTAAGGAAGAGGTGTTACGAGCCCCGCTGAACCAACGAGACTACGTACCACAGCCTCTCACTCATTAACAGAGCCTTAATACACTTTACACATGCACGCCCCACCCTACACCCCTAAGCCTTCCACATAGACTCGTACACCCCTGCATGAAGCACTGGCTGGGAGGGCATTATTTCTACGTCAATAAAAACTGGTATTCCACGGAGTTCAGGATATTTTTGTTGTGTAAAAAAAAAAAAAATGAAAGAAAGAACAAAAGGTTAGTAGCTCGCAATAATAATAATAATGAATAATAATAATACAAATAATAATAGTAATAATAATAATAATAATAATAAATAATAATAATAGTCGTCATCATCATCATCATCATCATCCTCATCATCATAATAATAATTCAAGTTCTGTTCATTTCGAGGTGTGTGGTCATAATGTATTTTAAAGATTGAGGGTCATAGGTCAATGCAAATAAAGTGATGAGCACATGGAGATTTTAGATTGTGGTGATTTGAGTGAAGTTTTAGATGGTGGCGATTACAGAGAAACTTTAGACTATGGCAATTGTAGGGGTATTTTAGATATTGGCGATTGCAGGGAGATTTTAGATAGTGGCGATAGCAGAAAGATTTTAGATACTGGCGATGGTAGAATTATTTTAGATACTGGCGATAGTAGAAAGATTTTAGCGGTGATTGTCGTGCTTTTACCCTTCATATCCACAGCACACGATCTTAGCCTGTATGTAAGATCTGTGTAATCTTCTCTGACGTATATTCCTAGTTATTAGGTGTACAGGGTGAGTACGCGACTGACTGCGGTGCCTTCGTGACTCAGACCCGCATTCTCGTCGCTTGTTGAGGCTCCTTAACACATCTTCCTTAGCGATTTTTTTTTTGTTTTTATGGTAGGTTAATAAATTTTTCTACGTCATTTATGACGCGTATGGTGATATTAGAATTATTTGAGTAACACAGAAGGGGATGGCAAGTTGCATTAGGCAAATAAATCGCTTAGGAAAAAGTATTAGGGAGCTTACCAAGTCGACGAGAATACGGAACTCACTTTGATAAGAGACAGTATTTCGCGGCTGAGGTACTGTGTTGTGTATGCAGAATGGTACAATGGAAACGGACAGAGAAATAGGCTGCACAGCCATACTATTTTTTCTCTAATTGGCCTAAAACTGCCGTATGTCCAACTTGAATGCTAAGCTGTAACAAGCGATGAGCATCAGAATATCCTGCTAATTCCGAAGAAGTGCTATGGAAAGGATGCTCAACCTCAGCATTGCCTTTCCCTGTCACTAAGCTACCTGGTATAAGCTGCAAAAAGAAGAATCTCTGTCCAAGTTAAAGTGAAGGGATTGTAGCAAACAGGACAAGGGCTTAGAAGTTGTACAGACCACCTCTCTGCCTGTGTATCTCCCTAGTAAATCTCAAGACTACTCGTATATGGAGTAGATTAGAGGGATCTTCACCACAACCAATAAAAAGGAGTCCCCATTTCACTCAGTTACTGTATGTGAGGCTTGTGCAAGAGATGGCTAATGAGGGAAGAGCGTAGGCCAGTATTCTTGTCTGCTTCGGAGGCTCCCTAACACCTCTTCCTTAGGGATTTGCTTTTGCATATGGTATCTATGCAGAGTATAGTGATATTAGAATAATTTACGTAACACGGAGGACAGTAAGGTGAAATAAGCGGAAAAGGTCGCCAAGGAAAAGGTGTTAGGGAGCTTCCTTAACCGACGAGAAAACGGGTAATAGTGTCCCGTTAACGATGAACCAGTATTTATGGTTAACTTATGTTCTATACTCCTTTCACCTTAACTTGGCCAAGATTTTCGTTCATTGACAGCTGATTCCACGTAGCCCAGTGGTGGAAAAGGGCAGTGCTACGACTCTACATCCATTCCATTGCACTTCTTCGTGACTAGCATCGTATTTCGGTGCAAAATCCTTATTGCAGCTCAGTATTCAAGATGGAAAGTGGCCAACGGTAGGTCAAGTTAGAGTATTAAAGGGGAGTTAGAAAATGCGTGAATAATTGCCCTGCAAATCTTCTTAATGAGAACGTAAATTATTTTCTTAGTAAACTGCTACCTCAATTAATTTCTCTCTCTCTCTCTCTTTCTCTCTCTCTCTCTCTCTCTGGCGGCATATGACCTTGACAGTTGCGCCGCCAGATATTAAGTCATTTAATCAGTCTCTCTCTCTCTCTCTCTCTCTCTCTCTCTCTCTCTCTCTCTCTCTCTCTCTCTCAAAAATTTATCGTGGATAATGAGGAAAATATCCACGCTTGATGTATATGTATGTGTATCTATCTATCTATCTATCTATATGTGTGTGTGTGTGTGTGTGTGTGTGTGTGTGTGTGTGTGTGTGTGAGAGAGAGAGAGAGAGAGAGAGAGAGAGAGAGAGGGTTAGGAATGGAAGGAGATATGGAGGAAGAGATGAAAATATGATGAAAAAAGGAAAGGAGGAAAAGACAGAATTGAGAGGAGAGAGAGAGAGAGAGAGAGAGAGAGAGAGAGAGAGAGAGAGAGAGAGAGAGAGGAAAAGAAGATTTAAAGACAGACTTAGCAGAGGGAAACGGGGAGGGAGGTGAGGAAGGAAAGAAAGAGAGAGAGCGGGAGGGAGGAGGGGAAGGAAAGGTATCATCTGCTTTAAGAAATTCACATGCCCCCTCCTCCTCCTCCTCTCTCTCTCTCTCTCTCTCTCTCTCTCTCTGTATGTATGTATGTCTATATCTATATCTATCTATCTGTCTATCTATCTCATCTCATCATCATCAGCCATTTGAGTGTCTACTGCAGGACAGGCCTATCCCGACCGAAGTGGGGACGATACAGCCAAAATATCTCTACCAAGTGGCTTAGGCTGTCTAGTAGAGATTGTATGTAGGGTGAGAAGTGCTTGTAACTGTAATTGTAGTGATGTAGTGGCTTTGGATGTGTGCGTAGTCTGTGCACCAAGTGTAATCGGCCCGCGCAAGCCGACTGGGTGCAAGCATACTTTATAGTATGCGACACTGGTTCAACCACAGCACCCCTGATGTCCGCCAATGCAGTACGTTGCCAGAAGAACGCTCCCAAAGTTTATTACCCTGGGGGGGCGCGAACCCTCGTTCTTCAGTGTACGAAAACGCACACTTTACCACTGTACCACAGAGGCGCTCTCTCTCTCTCTCTCTCTCTCTCTCTCTCTCTCTCTCTCTCTATATATATATATATATATATATATATATATATATATATATATATATATATATATATATATATATATATATATATATATATAAAGTATATACATGTACACATACGTACATACATCTACTGTATGTTTCTATCTATCCTTGTCCTTTCTTTTACCTTTTCTTTCTTGGTCCCAATGCATACCAGTCTTTCTACCTCCTCCTTTCCCATCCTTCTATTCCTTTTCCCTCTGCTTTACTTTTCCTTTTTCTCCTTCCGTTCCTTCTTCTTCTTCTTCTCCCTTTCCTCCCTCTTAGTTCTTTCCTCTCTCTCCGAAGTCCCTCCACCTCTCACTGTCTTTCCATTTCCTTCACCACCTGTTCTCTTTCCCTCTCTCCTCCTACTCCTCTCCGCTCGTCTTTCCCCTCCTCCATTCCACCTACCCCCACTACCAGCAACTTCAACTTAACCAGCGACTTAAGCACATAATAATGAATGAGGCATCAGCTTCTTTACCACGAGAGAACATCCAATTTGAATATAATGAAACGTGAAGCAAAACCACTTAATTATGTGAAAAAAATAATAATAATAATACGTCACGCTATTAAAGGTTTAATTACCAAAGCATAATTTTTTTATTACCACTCCAACGTTCCATTCCTTTCTTTTTTTTTATCATAATAATTATTACCTTTTTCACAAAGAGTTTAAAATAGTTACCATGCCCTCAAATTCGAAAAGATTTGCCTATTATTTTTTGCTATAAATTTTTTAAGCCTGTCTCCACGATGACCTCAAAATTTGCTGTTACCTTCAAGAGATTTAATTTCAGCTAAGAAAAGGTAACTTGTACTGAAAGGCGTATTTCAGACTTGCCTCTAACTACTCATGTTTTAATTTTTCCTGTTATGTTGATGAGAATTGTCTGAATGTTGCATTAAGTAGACGTAGTAGTAGTAGTAGTAGTAGTAGCAGTAAAAGTTGTGTTGGTAGTGGTAGTAGTAGTAGTAGTATTAATAGTAGTAGTAGTAGTAGTAGCAGTAAAAGTTGTGTTGGTAATGGTAGTAGTAGTAGTAGTAGTAGTATTAATAGTAGTAGTAGTAGTAGGAGGAGGATTAGTGGCGCTGGTAGTTGTAGTAGTAGTATTAGTGGTAGTAGTAGCAGGAGGAGGAGGAGGGAGTAGTGGCGCCGGTAGTTGTAGTAGTAGTAGTAGTGGTAGTAGTAGCAGGAGGAGGAGGAGGGAGTAGTGGCGTTGGTAGTTGTAGTAGTAGTAGTAGTGGTAGTAGTAGCCTCTGGTTCATCTATAATATCACCTTCGAGACTAGCATGTGGTGTTAATCTGTTCTAGAAAATCAGCATTCAAGGAGGAAGTACGGCAATTTTAGTCCAAGTTAAAGAGAAGAATCAGTTTTTAATCTTGCCGGTCCCGAATTCATGACACGGAATTATCATCGCATGTTACCACTTGGTCACGGATACGCCTGGGATGTTCTTGCAACCTTATTCTTGCTACATGCAGATGATTTTCCTTAGCTTCTAGAAAGACCATTTGTAGTGACGAAGTTAGAAACCGTCTTCCCTTCATCTCCACTCCCCTCCCTCTTCAATAACCTAAGGTCTCTGGCAATTCTTATGAAAATTGCCTAAAGTTAGATGGAATATTTTAAGAAAGGCGTTACTGCAATAGCGAATTTATCACGTGCTGTTACACGAGAGAGAGAGAGAGAGAGAGAGAGAGAGAGAGAGAGACACGCCTCTCTCTCTCTTCACTTCACCTTTGAAGTTCCTTCGGGGTGGTGATAACTGGAGAGCGGGAGCTAGCGCGGGAAGCCAGCTGTCTTTACTACTCCCTTTCATCAGTCGGTTTCGAAATTCTCCTTTCCCCTCTGTTTCTTTATCGTCTTTTATCACTTCCATACTCTCTATCTCTCTCTCTCTCTCTCTCTCTCTCTCTCTCTCAGTAACATATTACTAATATGAGACTTCATATCGAGAGAGAGAGAGAGAGAGAGAGAGAGACCCCAAAAATGACGGTATTCACCCGCATCTCTTTAACCTCTCTCCTTAGGAGAGAGAGAGAGAGAGAGAGAGAGAGAGAGAGAGAGAGAGAGAGTTGTATTATTTTCACACGCTAATGGTAAGTAAATGGAGGTGTGTTCTATATTGCTACAGTATCTGATAATGGTTTCTATATTTATGTAACATACATTTTATCGCCTTCATTACCTCCGCCTACAAAAGTAGGAGGTTGTGTTGTCATCTCAGTTCGTCTTTTTGTCCATAAGATCCCTCAGATTATCAATCAAATATTCTGGACGTGGGACAAAAGCAATGTTCATTAATTTTTGGTGAATTCAGTTGTCTGGTATAGGCGTTGGGAGCGGTATGCGTTCTCTGAGTGCGCTTTTACTGCCCTGTTTGAAACGAAAAGAGCTGATGTTTGAATAACTTAGGGATGACGATGATGATGATGATAATGATGATGATGAGGAGGAGGAGAAGGAGGAGGACTCTTTTACTTCCTAATCTTACCTACCCCCAGTTATTCTAATTATAATTTGATGGTGATGATCATAAACACAGAATAAAATGCGATATACAGCAGAAATGAAGAATATCTTATTCAGTAAACTTCTTCATTTGCCTAAATAATCTAGTTGTCTCTCTCTTATGTTGAGTGAATAAACACAGAATGAGATGAAGTGCAGGAGGAAGGGTAAACTACAGAGAGAGAGAGAGAGAGGGGGGGGGGGGAGACAGCGGACTGAAGGACACAGAAAAGAATGAGAGGAAATTCTTTGTGAAAATAGAGCCTAGAAATAAAATGAATATTTGTGTGTGTGTGTGTGTGTGTGTGTGTGTGTGAGAGAGAGAGAGAGAGAGAGAGAGAGAGAGAGAGAGAGAATCATAGCCTACGTCTCTCTCTCTCTCTCTCTCTCTCACACACACAGTAACATTACTTCACTTAAGACTTCACATCAAGAGAGAGAGAGAGAGAGAGAGAGAGAGAGAGAGGGGGGGGGGAAAGACAGCGGATTGAAGGACACAAACGAATAAGAGGAAATTCTTTGTGAAAATAGAGCCTAGAAATTAAATGAATATTTGTGTGTGTGTGTGTGTGTGTGTGTGTGTGTGTGTGTGTGTGTGTGTGAGAGAGAGAGAGACGTTAGAGAGAGAGAGAGAGAGAATCAGCCTACGTTTCTCTCTCTCTCTCTCTCTCTCTCACACACACACACACACACACACACACACACACACAGTAATATTACTTCACTTAAGACTTCACATCGAGAGAGAGAGAGAAAGAGAGAGAGAGAGAGAGAGAGAGAGTGGGAGTAAAAATAATGAAGGTCAGAGGAGTTAGTGGCGGAAGTGATGAAAGTTAAGGAAAAAATTACAGTAGGTAGTCACACAAATTGTTGAAAAATAATGTTAGACAAGGGCACTGAAATGAGACAAAAAAAAAAAAAAAACGCAAGTAGATATTCAGTTCATTACCCAGTCAATTAATCTGTTTATAGATGGATATGTATGTCTGTCTATTTAGCTGTCTGTCTGAGCATCTATCTTTCTATCTATTTATCCATATATCTTTTTATTTATCTCATTTTATCAGTAGTTATTCAGCTATTTACCTAATCTACGTATCTGTCTGTCTGTTTGCCTAGTGTATCTCAATTTATCTATCTACCTATTACCTGACGCGACACGCGAACATGAATAAGACTAATATTAAAGTGAAATTAAGAACAAGGTATAATGAAATACGATTATGTATACTGAAGCAGAGAGAGAGAGAGAGAGAGAGAGAGAGAGAGAGGGAGAGAGAGAGAGAGATCCCCTGATTATGACAGTATTGATCCGCACCTCTATAACCTTCTCAGTGTGCTTCCCAGCTATGAGAGAGAGAGAGAGAGAGAGAGAGAGAGAGAGAGAGAGAGAGTAGCGTGGCATTACTTTCACACACTGATGATAAGTCAACGGAGGTGTGTTCACTATCGCTACAGTATCTACGGTAATAATGGTTTTCATATTTTTGTAGCATACATTTTATCGCCTATATTACCTCCGCCAACGAAAGTAGGATGGTATGTATTCACCCCAGTTTGTCTATTTGTCCACAAGATCTCTCAGAATCTTAGTACATGGATATCAATGAAATTTTGTGAACATGGGGGCCAAAGAAAAGTTAATTAAATTTTGGTGAGCTAAGTTGTCAGCTATTGGCGTTGGGTGTGGCATGTGTTCTCTGAGAGCCCTTAACTTATCCAGCTTGACAAAGAGACGAATAAAGTACTGATGTGTGAATAACTTTGTGATGATGATGATGATGATGAAAATTATTCTTTTACTTCTTAATCTTACCTACCTTAGGTTACCACAACAGAAATTTGATGATGATGATGATGATGATGATAAACTAACAATGAAAACAAAATGGGATACATAGTACTAATCAAGACTTCCATTCAGTAAAGTTCTTCATATGCTTAACTAATCTAGTCGTCTCTCTCGCTTGTTGGGTGAATAAACACAGAATGAGATGAAGTGCAGGAAAAAAGTGTAAACTGGAGAGAGAGAGAGAGAGAGAGAGAGAGAGAGAGAGAGAGAGAGAGAGAGAGAGAGAGAGAGAGATGAAATGGATAGGGATTGATGGAGGCAAGACAGTGCACACAATGATGTAAGAAAGTGGGCGACGATGAAAAGGGAAAAAGAAAAAGTAAGCAAGGGAGATGGGAGAAAGAAAAAGTGAGCAAGGGAGGTAAATAAAAAAATTATCTCTTGGCCTTTCTATGACATGTAATCCTTTTGTAAAGCGAAACCTCCCGTCCTCTCACTCTCTCTCTCTGGTTGTGATTGCCTTTATGTGAAACGGAGAGAGAGAGAGAGAGAGAGAAAGAGAGAGAGAGTAGGTGGGCAGGAAGATTCGGGATTTGATTACAGAACAATAGAAATTGGGTGTTAGAGAGAGAGAGAGAGAGAGAGAGAGAGAGAGAGAGAGAGAGAGAGAGAGAGAGAGAAGTAGGTGGGCAGGAAGATTCGTGATTTCGTTACCGAACACAAGAAACTGCGAGTTTGAGAGAGAGAGTTACAAGGTAGGTATTCTGGAGTCAAGAAATTCATGTCTCAAGCAGTTACATACGCGCCATGCCTCATTCACTCGTTATCTCTCTCATTCACTCACTTATTGGCTGACTCACTTATTCATTTTCCCCCGCCCATTCACTGGTTTTCTCAGTATTGCTCACTCATTCATTCTTTCACTTCCTTACCTAATTATTCACTCTCTTTTGCTCAAACTAGTGCATTGTAACTCAGAATTTTCTCATCCGTTTAATTCATTCATTTCATTGGCGTGGTTTGGAGGGACGTCTTCATATGATGGCACCAATAAAACTGGGTGGTGGAGCTGCCCAGTTATACCAATTTCCCTCAACTCCCTCCCCGTCTCCCCGAAAGGAGGATGGTGAGCTGCAGGAAGGTGGCAACTTCATCCTGCAGTCCACCAGGTTCATGCTGAGATGAGCCTGGGGTTGCAACTACTACTACTACTTCTACTACTTGTACTACTACTGCTTGTACTACTACTACTACTTCTACTACTTGTACTACTACTGCTTGTACTACTGCTACTTCTACTACTACTACAACAACTACTACTACTGCTGCAAATACCAATGCTATCCATTTTAGAGTATCACCATCATCAGTTGATAAGCGTATCAGTGGCAGTAGCAGTAATAGTAGTAGTAGTCGTAGTAACTGCATCCCAGTTTCATTTGAATGCAAACCCGGTGAATTTTACTCTTCTGTAGCTTGCCACCCTCCTTTCGGGGAATAGGGCGGGAATTGAGACACGTTCGTATAACCAGGCAGTTCCACCTCCTAGTTATGTCGGTGCCACCTAGTGAAGGCTTCCCTCCTCAGCACCTTTTTGTGACATCAAAAGCGAAATTAATATTGCTCCTTTGATTTCAGTTCATTTGATAGAATTGGACTACTACCACAACTTGAATACTAAGTCGTGGATGCATGAAATTCAATTAAACGCGCTATGAATGACTCCCTTTGATACAATAAAATGATCTGGCTGTAGCCTAAGTTAAATATAAACGACGTACATGAGCTGAAAGAGCAGAAAATGAAGTACCGGCTTGGCGGAGCGACCCAGACACCACAACCCTAGGAGGTGGGTACAGTGAGGTGACCCCAACCCCACAAGGAGATGACGGAGAGGCTCTTTTCACCTGCCGAGCCTTCCGGGCATAAACAACGTATCTTCCCCGTGACCCTACGCCCCTCTTCCCAGCAGCCAGGCCACCGGGCAGTGTACAGTAAAAGTACACTACACTTCAGCTGAGGAAACACTCGCCAGAATCGAGGTGGGACTTACAGTGGCAAGATCCCAAGCAAACCCTCGACACCGAGTCTCCTGGATCAGTGTCCTTTTTAACAGAGGACTCAGAAGGAGCTTTGAGGGTTGCTATTCCCCCAAAGAAGCAGCGGTGGGTGGAAGGACCGTCGGTCAACCACCCTCTGCCAACCACCTTCGGGAGCCGGCATGTTGGCACGTCCACCAGACGACCTTCGCCGGCGCTCGCAAGGAGGAAGGCAGGCCCTGGGGTACGCTCTTTCAGAGGTACCACGCGGGACGAAGTGTCGCAGTTCCCCAGTGCTGTCTTCGGGACAGGAGTCCCAGTCCCTATGGCTGGAGAGCAGCCTCCATCGGAGCTGTGGCAATAGCCAGGAATACCCGTTGGGCGCCTTCTTCCCGCTGCCAGTGTCTGTAGTGCCTAGAGGAGCTTCCCCCAACCCCTCTTGCACCCTTGTACCCCGTAGGAGCCCAGGCAGTGCCCAATGGGGCTGCCTGATGGAGGGAGAGTCCCCTGGACCTCCCCCACCCACCCTGGACTGGAGTTCCGGCAGGGTCTCCCCGCCCCGCCAAGTAGTAGAGTCAGCTCTCGGCCGCTCTCCCTCCACCTGTCCCCAGGCTCCCATAAAGGAAGGTGCCTCTTGCCCCGCCCACCCCTCCAGTGCCAGAGCGAGGCACCCTTCTCCCCCCCTCTCTCCTTAAGAGGGTGGTTTCTGCTCCCTTACAGGAACCCCACCAGAGACCAGACCGGGCGTGACGTCCTCGAGGCCAGGTGTCCTCTCCCTGCAGCCCCGTCCTCCCAAGGTGCTGACGGATTCCATCAGGACGAAAATGCGCAGTCTAGTCCTGACGGCCTCCTCTCACAGACGAGACTGCAGCCCCCAGAGTCAGCGGGTCTCACCCGACGCCTGATGCAGTAGCCCAACCTCCCCCAGAGCAGATGGCCGCAGTTCCTCGCTGACGGCAGCCCCTGTCAGACAAGACGGCAGCTCAGCCAGGGCGCCGTTCTCCCCACAGCCGACCCTAGGCCCGAGCCTCCCCAGGTCCGACCCCAGTGCCCCGACGATGACTAAGGGCCAACGCCGTGCGGCACGCCTCCTGGCCCTCTATGGCCCTAGTCCAGAGAGCCCCACATCACCCAAGGCCTCTGCAGAAAGAGGGCCACACACCACGCCACCCACCAACTCCTACGGGACTCGTGGCGACCCCACAGGCGACCTACCCCTGGAATATACTCCGGATGGCCCAACCCCAATGCCCAGCAGTTCCTGGCACAGGGTCTCCTGCCCTTGATCCGAGCACTTCTCTCCTCCCGTTCCGTGAGTAAAAGACTCTGAGGTTGTTTGTCCCCCTAGTGTCTGGGAAGCCCCTACCTCAGTGGACCCGCCCCCACGTCCCAGTGTCTCACCTCCCCCCCCAATGTTACCTCCCCGTGTGGAATAGTGAACTCCCCACCAATATGCTCACGCGCAGAGTGCGTGGTGCTAGGCCACGGGCCGCCCCCAAGTGTGACTATCCCCCCTCAGTGTTACATACGGACAGACAGCATCAGTGCCGCACCCCTTCCCCCCCCCCTTTTTGCTTTGGCCATATGAAGTGAATAGAAAGTGATATATGAGATATACACCCAACTCCTTGTCTCTTAAGGAAGTCTATATTACCACTCCCCCCTCCCCCTCTCCCCCCTCTGCCCCCCACGCGCGATAGATCGTGAATGCTATATTCTCTCGTCCTATATAACGCACACGTAGCCTAAGGATAGCCAGGGTTTCATCTGTGTCACGCGGATGCATATAACTAGCATAGGATGCCGTTTATGTTATGCGAATATATATGTAAGGACTTGAGTATATACTCTCCTCTATGCCATGTGTTTTGGGTATATTGAGATACACTTGACTGTCTTTGTTATATAACTGGGACCAAGCGCACCTGGTGTATTGTGTGAACCATATGTACAACACTGTGTGGAAGTTATCCTACGTTAGGAAAGGTAGAATACTGTGTAAAGGTCAAACTCGCTGAACTAGGTGGAGATATTTATTGTATGGGCTAGCCTTCTGAGATTATCTGGTTATTATATGTCCCATAGTTTTGATCCCGGGTGTGTGAGTAGTTGTCTATTGTTAATAAGTGCGCCTCTGACCAGTTGTGTTTAGACTTTCCTTCCTTGCCTGTGACTGACCCGGTCGAGAACAAAGAACCCAAGGTTGCACCGTACCCGAACCCGAGAAGCCGGGACGCAGAATACGCTGCATAACAGAAAACAGTAACCAAGGAGATTCATTCCTACCTCATAAGTAAGGGTCATCGAATGTCATGCAACCACGACTTGCAAGGCTGTTCAGGTTGTGGGAGTAATTTAGTGATGTTAGATGAAAAGAGGTAGGCTTTAGTAACCAAGGAGACTTATTCCTGCCCGATAAGTAGAGCGCCTAATATCATAAAACCGTGGGTTCCATTCTATAATTCTTTAACATAACTTGGCCCAGATTTTCGTCATTTTGTTGCTTATTTTACGTAGCTCAGTACTAGAAAAAAGCAATACTATGGCTCAGTGTCCTTTCCATATCACTCCATCGTGACTAGCATCATATTTAAGTGTTAATTTATTGCTACAACACAGAATTAGAGCAAGAGAAATGAAAAGAGAAATAAGTTTTTGGCCACGTGCCATAGAACAGGATAGTTACGCCTGATCGCAATAAGATTCCTGTTGACTCTTCAGTAAGATCATATATAAGATATTGCCAAACAGAAATTTTCAATAACTTAATATTAGTAACAAAATTTTGTGTGATATATGTACAGTGATAAGGATGAACGGACGTGCTTAATATTTTTCAATGAGGAAGTGGCAATGTGCTCTTCTGCCACTGGGGCATTTCTATCATTATGCTGTAGTTAACGTGGGGTGTTTGAGACAGTACTATGAGTTTTAACTATCTCAACCGTTTAATGACCGGGACAAGTCTACCATTCTAACGCCAGACGATTCCATTCTGATGAGCAACACACACATACAGGTCGTCGTTGTCACCATTAACCATCTCATGGAAGGGAAAATAGTTTTTCTGTTCCACCTAACGTCACTTAAACCAAACGGGCTACTGAGTCACAGAAACCTGTGAGTTTAATCGTAATAATAATAAAAATAATAATAATAATAATAATAATTGATTTTGACTGATAACAATAATCATAATAATTCATCCGACTTATTAACTCCCTCACGGCAACGTCTATAGTTACTCTCTCTCTCTCTCTCTCTCTCTCTCTCATATGTAGTAAACTTCAAATAGATAAATTAACCACAACAAGAACACAGCCAAATCATTTTAATCTTTATTTTTGTTTTGTTTTTCATTCCGGATGCACAGAAATTTGATTTTTTTTTTTTTTTTGTAAAATTTTGCGGAATCTAGAGACGGAGAAAGAAAGACACAGAGATAGGAGTGCTGGTGTCAGTGCGAATGTGTGCGACGTAATAATAGATGAAGTGTGTGTATGTGTGTCGGGGAGAGGTGGAGTGCTTGTGTGGGTGCGAATATGTGCAACGTTATAATAGATGAAGTGTGTGTGTGTGTGTGTGTGTGTGTGTGTGTGTAGAGAGAGAGAGGGGGGGATGGAATACTCGTGTGGTTGCGAAAGAGAGAGGGATGGAATGTTCGTGTGTTTGCGAGAGAGAGAGAGAGAGAGGGAGGGAGGGATGGAATGTTCGTGTGGTTGCGAGAGAGAGAGAGAGAGAGAGAGAGAGGGAGGGAGGGATGGAATGTTCGTGTGGTTGCGAGAGAGAGAGAGAGAGAGAGAGAGAGGGAGGGAGGGATGGAATGTTCGTGTGGGTGCGAATGTGAGCAACGTAAAAATTGTCAAATGAAGTGTTTGTGTGAGACAGATGATGTGAAGAGACAGGGGGACTAGGTGTGATGTGTTTGTTTCCTTGTTTGTGTATATACTGTATCTTATTGTCGGGTTTTCTTGCATATTTTCATTCTGCCCCTTGGCCGTCATTTTTATTTTTGTTATTGTTTTACTTCTTTCTTTTCTCTCATTCGCTTTTACTTTTCTCCCGATTTCTGTACGCGACCTTTCCTGGAGTCATTATCGGGAAATGAGATATTGGAGACGCTTACTGATAAAACTTAATGATCCTAGATGTGTAGTAGTTGTGGTGGATGAGGCGGTTGTAATGGTAGTGTTGGTCATTTAGTTGTAGTGGTATTTGTGTTGTGGTAGTAGTGGGTGTGGTAGAGAGAGAGAGAGAGAGAGAGAGAGGGTTGAGTTCGTATACTGTGGGATGGGATAGGAGGGCGTTATTGCCGTAAATTTTTTTTTAATAAACCGATTTGAACGGATGACGGTAGTGTTGGCATTTGTAGTAGTGGAAGTGGTAGACGTAATGGTTGTGGTAATTGCGGTAGGTGAGGTAGTTATGGCAGCCTTGATTACGGTAGTCCTACTTGTATGTACGAATGGGGTTTGTGGCAGAACTTATAGTTGTAGTAGGATTGGTATTTGTGGTAGATGACAGCTGATGAAGTGGTGATTGTGTTAGAAGTGATGATGATGGTAGCTGTGGTAATTTTTGTAGTGATAGTAGTTATAATACTCCTAATGGTTTTAGTGGTAATTGTTGTATGTAGTATTTCGTAGGCTGGGTAGTGGTAGTTGTGGTACAATGATATAGAGGTTGTAGAGAAAATGATGGTGGTGGTTGTGATGTAGACTGATGATTGTGGTAGCTGTGATAGATTGTGGTGGCTGAGGTAGGCGTAGTGAAGGCTGTATTATTGGCAGTTGCAGTGATTGTTGTGGTAGGTGTTGTGGTGGATCAAGATAGTGGTAGCTGTTGAAAATTGTGGTAGTTTTGGTAGAAAAGGGAAGTTGTGGTATTTGTTATATTATTGATAGTTGCTGACAGTAAGAGAAACTCTCCTGAGGAATCTCTCTCTCTCTCTCTCTCTCTCTCTCTCTCTCCTGAATTATTATCCTTCTATGATAATGCTTACAGTGATGTTGCTTCGACTGAACGGGATACATTGAAAATAAAGTAAAACTGGTATGTTTAAAAACCATCATGATCTTTGGGGAAGTATGAGTGTAGTGGATTTTTACCGTTATTTTGAAAGTAACACTATTTGTCAGTTATTTTTTTTCCTTTCTCCAAACCATTCCACTGTTTCGAAAAGAATAAACTCATTTAAGAATTCCCGTCCATTTTTATCCGTAATTTTCTTATATGAATGAAATACACACACACACACACACACACACACACACACACACACACACACACACACACACACACACACACACACACACACACACACGAACTCTACCACCGTTCACCACAAAATCCCACACATACCCAGACACATAAAACCCAGATGGAGTGGTCAGGAAAAAAACGTCTGTCATGCCGTCCTCCGCCATCAGGCTGCCCTTCTAGCAACTCAAATCATCTTCATTCGTATATCTCCCAACACTATCTCTCCACCTCATTAGCGATCTCAAGTTTCACCTCATTCTCTCTCCTAGTCAGTAATTTTCCATTTTCTAAACTCAGCCAAGAAAATAACCCCACAGTCACCATCATTTACCAGAAACCCATCACTCAGGTAGTAAACATTCACCATTCACTACTACTCTTTCATGCCAGTCCATTCATCACCCTCTTCTCTCCTACCCTGCTAGTGGCGGTGCTTGGGATGATTTATGCAAGCACTCTCTCTCTCTCTCTCTCTCTCTCTCTCTCTCTCAAATAAATGTGTGTGTGTGTGTGTGTGTGTGTGTGTGTGTGTGTGTGTTAATCGATAGAACTGTATCGATCGGTCAGCATATCTGTTGGTCTATCAATCTATGTATCTATTCGTGAACAACAAGTGTGGTTATTTTCAAAGACATACAGAAGTGTGATACATGCCAAGAGTTTGCCATTCAATAGAGTGAAAACGCTCTAAAAACCTATTATAAAAGTCTAGATTGGTTGAAAGTAAGTTAGATACTGAGAGAGAGAGAGAGAGAGAGAGAGAGAGAGAGTCTAAATGAGAGTCGAAATTGGTTGAAAATAAGTTAGATACTGAGAGAGACAGACAGACAGACCGACCGACAGACAGACACAGACAGACAGGGAAAGGCGAGTGGGATTTTGTGGTTCTTGAGTTGATGTTAAAAAGATGTAGAATTGAATAGGAATATTTATGGCAGAACTCCACTTACGTAAGGTAAAATTATATCCCGTTGGGCCCCAGTGTCCTCAATATAGGACGGAACCGGGCATTTTCAAAATTTAATAAAGAAGAGGACCCCCGGATAGGGACCTATGAGCTTCGCGACTATGAGCCGACAGGCGGAGGACGGTACCGGGTACGCCTGGCACCCTTCCAGCAAAATCCCTCACACAGGAACTCTGGAAGCCAATGGGTTAAACACTGACAAATCTGTCGGTTTCGATGTATGGAATTTCGGATACATGACGGAGATTAGATTTCTGAGAGAGAGAGAGAGAGAGAGAGAGAGAGAGAGATGTAAATATCACCAAGCAAAGAATAAAAAATAAAATGAACTTAAATGTTTATTCATGATATTTATGCCTCCATCCTGCCATGGTGGAGGAGGCATCAGGGGATTGGTCTGTCCGTGCGTGCGTGAGTGAGTGGGTGAGTGCGTGCATCTGTAACACTTTTCTGGATGTGATATCTCCTGAACCTATAGACGGATTTCCTCCAAACTGTTGACAGTGATACAGTATGAAGGGAAGATGAGCTGGTTAGGTCAGCAAGGTCAAGGGGTCAAAGGGGAAGATCATATGGGGTCTACTTATTTTATCTTTAGCCTCATTTTAACCCAAAAAGAACACTGGCATGGAGGTTGTCTGGAGAGTTCGTGCGCAAGGCTTGGTGGGGGCATAATGTTCGACGCTTTGCATCGATAGCTCTGGCCTCGAGTTGTTGACGTTTCATTTTAAGATGCAGGCACATCCCATCTAATAACAAGTAAAAATATACATTTTATAAAATGCATGAAGACGTTCTGATGGATATTTGTGCACTGCCATACCTACGTCATCATACATATTCTACAACATATTCTTAATTTGTTTCACTTTTTTTTTTTAACCCTTTGTAAGTTATTCAAATTTACAAGAGCGTACTGGTACTGTTGGGGTTAGTGACAGCCCTAACTACCTCGCTCTCGTTCCAGAAATCTGTCACGAACTGATAAAATCTGGGGATAATAACATGGAGTACAGAGAGTGCAACTCCCACGCCTTACGAACGGTTTATGACCGATCTTTGGACTTGTTTTGAGTAGGGAACAGTTGGAGTCAAGACACTCAAGAGTCCTGTTACATGGCTGTGTCTCCGATCTACTACTACTACTACTGATACTGCCACTACTACTACCAGTACTACTACTACTACTACTACTAATAATAATAATAATAGTAATGAATGAGATAAACCAAAAAAGGCCAGTCTCCAAGTCACTCTAACTCATTTGAATTTCCTCGGCTTATTTATCAAGACAGATTTTGATAAGGCTTTGGGGCATTTTAAGGTAATTATTGGTTGTAACTGTGCAATGAGTTTAGTTCAATATGGCAGGACAGTTCCATAGAGTTATATTGATTTCTGCTACGTCGTGACCGTCTCTCTCTCTCTCTCTCTCTCTCTCTCTCTCTCTCTCTCATCCCTAATCCGTTCACTTTAACTAGACGTAAAATCTGCCATCTCTTCACCTTGAAGACTGAGTTTCAGCAATAAAATAGCACTAGAATATGATGCTAATCGTGAAGAAGTTCTCTGGAAAGGACACTGAGCCGTGTTATTGTGTAACTATCACTGAGCTAGGGGAGATGAACCGCAAAGAGACGAAAATCTCTGCTTCTTTTAAATGAATGAACTTTATAAAGTTTTATCCATTCATTCAACAGCATTCAGTACTACAGGTATGCTTTCATGGGCACGTATTCTCATCAGCTGTGGAAGCTCGGTTACACTTCATCTTTAGCGATTTATTTTGGGATATGACTGGTTAATTTCAATTTGAATGTTATTCATGCTGAAAATGGTGGTATCGGAATTACTGAAATAATACAGAGGAGAACAGTAAGGAAAAGGTATTGGGGAGCTTCCTTAACCGACGAGAATACCGACCATGGCCTCTTCCCATCCCGCTCCTCAGTACCAACCAATCCCACTCATCTGTTTGTCCCACACACCCATTTCCCCTCCCCAGTGGCACTTTCTTTTGGAAGGATTTCTTGAAGTAAGCTTCTGCTACCCTCAAACCACTAATCCTACAGCACCCATGTTCACTGCCGATAATTTTACTGTCCCAGCCCTAAAATTATCCAGGTTCCCAGTCCATCCTGCCCATTCCATTGCTCACCACGTCCATTTCTACCTCCCTCCCTCCCAGTCTGTTGGTTTCATGAAGCGATCACAGTCCACTTGTTGGACGAACCCACGAGTCCGTATTCTCGTCGGTTAAGGAAACTCCCTAATGTTTCTTCCTAAGCGATTGATTTTGCTAATTACACCTACCTGTCCTCTTCCAGGTTTTATAAATTCATACAATACGCTCTTCTTACTCTTCATAATAACGCACAAAATGATATTAACATCCTGTAACCAAAGAATAAACCGCTAAGGAAGATGAGTTAGGGAGGGTCTTTATTGAATGTTAATGAGAGCCTATGACTAGCTATAACTACCTAAAAACTATATGAGTAATTACATATATATCATGGTGTTTATCTAAGAAATTTACTATTCCTGCCATTACTCGAGTAACACGCCATATATACCAGTTTGTTTTCTTAAGCACACGTCAGTAACTTAATATACAACTTGTAATCGACCAACTTTAAAGGAGATGTAAAACTTCAATAAGTAAATATAATCTCTTAATTTTCCTCTAGAAATCAGTGACTTTCATATGTTTTAGTATGTCTTTGCAAAGTGTGAGCTATTTTAGGAAACTAAAAACAGAATTCTCGTAAAAGAGTTAATGAATACTGTATATACCCTGTCCTGTTGAACATTTCTCACATACGCTGAACAAGGACGCTTACTGATGAGAGAGAACCAGGCTAATGTATGGCTCGGCCTCCACCACAGGTGGAGGAAAACTTTAAATGAATGATGAGAGAGAGAGAGAGAGAGAGAGAGAGAGAGAGAGAGAGAGAGAGAGAGAGAGAGAGAGAGATTATCACTTGATCAAGAAGTTGTGGCCTGAAATAAAATCAAGTCCCAGACTCATATGACTAAGCAGAACAAAGTCATCGTGCTGAAATGTACACCCACTTCCCCTGTGCGCCTCGTTGAGTGTTCATCTAGCTGAAATGAACACCCACTGTGTGCCTTGTTTTGTGTGTGTGTGTGTGTGTGTGTGTGTGTGTGTGTGTGTGTGTGTTACCGGCTATTTTGAAAGATATATGAAAAGCAAAATGCATCGTAGTCAGGCATTCTATTTACTAGTTCCAGTAACGATTATATTGGTTAACATTCAAGTGAAACTATGATTTGTCCTGAATAAACACTCTACATTCTATTGATCACTTCCCAGTCATGTCAGATTAAATATATAAGAATATATACTTTACTAAACATCACATAGTTTAACCGTGAACATTCCAGATAGAATATAAATGATCTCTATCGAATACTTCATAGTCGTATCAGAGGCAACAGTTACGGGAGCATTTCAATGACTACAGAACACTTCAGCGGTATACCATTCTGTTAAACACGTTGCAGTCATATCAGGGTGGAGATTTTAAGCGATATGGAAATTACTTTTTACAGAAATACACTGATCTTGCATAGATTCGACCCCACGGCTTTTTGTGCAGCTGTAAATCAGCCAAAAATTATATAGCAAGGGTTTTATGCTGGTTGTTGAGAGAGAGAGAGAGAGAGAGAGAGAGAGAGAAAATCAAGATTAGAAAGTAGTATGAAGAAGAGAGCATTAGGGAGGAGAAATGGTGTTAAATACAGAGAAGGGATAAATAGATGGAGGAGAAGGGGAAGAGGAAGAATATGACAGCGTTTACTAGAGACAGAGAGATGGGGGGGGGGGAGCAGGCGTTGAGTAATGTCTGAATGGATAAGAGGGAGAGAGGCGATTAGCAGTGAGGATGAAGTTAGAGGAAACGTGGTGTTGAATGAAACGAGATTTATTACCGCAAGTTAAACGAGTGAGAGAGAGGGAGGGCAGGGAGGAGCAAGAGCTGAGTGGTGTTTGATGGGATTAGAGGAAAATAGGGGATTAGTAATGAGGGTGGAATGTGTCAGAGGAAACGTGGTTTTGAATGGAGCGAGAATTATTGGTGAAAGATAAACAAAGAGAGAGAGGGGGGGTCGGGGGAAAGAAGTAATGAGTGCTAGCTGGTACTACAGTAAATAAAATCTCATTAACAGGAGAAATAGTTTAGTACACTATGTACATATATACCTCTGTCTCGCTTTCGTATAAGAAACAGAGGCCTCTTGATCATGGATATTACAACCTATTAAACGCTTGTTGTAAAGGAGAGGCTTGTGTGTAAATTTACTTTAATGGTGCCGGTACATGTTCCATACTTTTGTCTCTTGACCGGTGTACTCTGCCTCGTCTTTCTTGATCAGATGCGTTAAGAAGAACCGTCACACACACCACAAAGCCAGCCAGGAGACAGGACGTGTGTGCTGGGCAATCCCCAGGTCTTGTCCTCCTCCCTTTCTCTTTTTTAACCAGCCCATACCCCACTGACCGGGATAATGTATGGCCCGGTTGCACTATATGTGCAGGAAATCTTAAACGAACGAACGAAGAACCGTCTAGAAATCGTTGTCCTTCTCGAGATCCACCATATAGTACTCTGCGTCTGCTATATATAATAATTGGCTTGTCTGAACACCTGCTGTTACATTTTACTACAAATGAATTGACTCACCGGTATAGGCCTATAATCTATTGCTCGTTCTCAAATCAAACATCCCGTTGTATACAAGGCTTCGTAACACTATTAACGTTTTATTCTTTCTGTTGCACTTTAATATTCTCTTATATGATGTTAATAATTATAATTTTACCAAAATAATTTGTACCTGTAAAATACAAAGGGATGCTGAGTTCGTTCGTTCGTTTACAGATTCCCTGCACCTATAGTATATTAGCCCGGTCAGTGGAGTATGGGCTGATTAAAAGAATAGTAAGGGGGGAAAACAGGGTCTGGAGATTGCCCAGCACACACTCTCTATCTCTTGGCTGGCTTTGTGGTGTGTGTGGGATGCTGAGGATGCAAAATAAATGGCTAATGAAGAGTTCTTACGGGATACCTCAAATCACATACAGTACTACCTATTTCCTCCAACAAACACCATCATATCCTTTCTCTCTTATGCAAATCAGTCTCTTGCCTTCACAACCTCTCATCTCCTTTTTCTCACTCATATCTTCCATTCCTCCTTTTCCTTTTATCTTCTGTTCTCTTTTGTCTCACTTTCATCTTAGTTTCCCTGTTTCTCTCTCTCTCTCTCTCTCTCTCTCTCTCTCTCTCTCTCTCTCTCTTGTCTCACTTTTCCTTTCTCTTTTCTCACTCATATTCCTTTTACATATACTTCTACTACTACTACTATAAATACTTTGTGTGTGTGTGTGTGTGTGTGTGTGTGTGTGTGTGTGTGTTATTTATAATCCCTCTACTCACTGTGTGTGTGTGTGTGTGTGTGTGTGTGTGTGTGTGTGTGTGTGTTATTTATAATCCCTCTACTCACTGTGTGTGTGTGTGTGTGTGTGTGTGTGTGTGTGTGTATTTCTAATCCCTCTACTCACTGTGTGTGTGTGTGTATTTCTAATCCCTCTACTCACTGTGTGTGTGTGTGTGTGTGTGTGTGTGTGTGTGTGTGTGTGTGTGTGTATTTCTAATCCCTCTACTCACTGTGTGTGTGTGTGTGTGTGTGTGTGTGTGTGTGTGTGTGTGTGTGTATTTCTAATCCCTCTACTCACTGTGTGTGTGTGTGTGTGTGTGTGTGTGTGTGTGTGTGTATTTTTAATCCCTCTACTCACTGTGTGTGTGTGTGTGTGTGTGTGTGTGTGTGTGTTTTTTTAATCCCTCTACTCACTGTGTGTGTGTGTGTGTGTGTGTGTGTGTGTGTGTGTGTGTGTGTGTGTGTGTGTGTGTATTTCTAATCCCTATACTCACTGTGTGTGTGTGTGTGTGTGTATATGTGAGTGTGTGTGTGTGTGTGTGTGTGTGTGTGTGTGTGTGTGTGTGTGTGTTCTAATCACTCTCACTGTGTGTGTGTGTGTGTGTGTGTGTGTGTGTGTGTGTGTGTGTGTGTGTGTGTGTGTGAGTATTCGTTCATTTCTTTCTAATGCTCTCTCCTACTGGCTGGCTTTTTTATATCTCGATTGTTTTCATCTTTAAGTACAATTGCTCAAGTGATGACTCGCTTTCTTTATGTTGCGAATAAAACCCCCCTGGATCTGGCAATTTTCCACTGGCTAGGAGTACAAGACAGCAATATTCTTTTTTTTATTTTTTTTTTTTGTTTTTTATAGGTTGTCTGCCCTCCAAATCTTATTTACGGTGTTGAAGAAATAAAAGAATGCTAATCTTGCGGAAATAAAAGTAAGGTTCGTCTTCACTGTTTTAATCAATAACAATAATTAAGAGGTATGTAATATCTAGCACGTTTCCCGTCGCACCCAAGTGGCCTAAGAATGTCTTACTGCGTAGTCATGATCACGCCAAGAGTACGGGTGTCTCTCCGGCGTTCATTGCCACGATTTTTTTTTTTTTTTTTTAACCTCTACTTTCTCTTAATTGCCGTTTTTGCTTTGGACCACCACCCTCTACGTCTTCTTTCACGAAATTCGCCTGTAGATTATATTCCATGTTGAATTTTCATCAATCAAAATGATTCCCCCTTTTACTTTAACTTACCGTAAATTTGCCATATCTCCATCTTGAGTGCAGAGTTGTAAAAATATATGAGCTATGATGCTAGTCAGGAAGAAGTGCCATGGCATTACTGTAGAGCAGTAGTAGTATCTTTTTCCTCCGTTGAATTACGTGATATAAGCTACAAAAAGACGAGAATCTAGGACTGGTTATGGTACAAGAGTAAAGTTGTTCCCCAGTAATTTCGCTTCTTCACTAAATTCTTTATATACTCTTCTTTGTTGTCTTTTATTACTTTATTGTTTGCTTACAGCGTTCACGGCTTTGTTCTCCCGTTTGAATTTAATGTCGCAAGCAGGTTTTAATGTGGGTAAGAATATACTTTTAGATGTTTATTTTCGTGATTTGATGGCACTCGTGATTCGGACATGATTTTTTAACTGAAAAATAATTTATGCGACTCTTCTCCCTAGGTTTTGTTAATTTTGGATGTAAAACAAGCATTACGAGAGTCTCCTGCATTTTAACCCTGAATCCGTTGAGCGATAGGCTGTGCGTTTCACATTCTTCTGTATAGATGAGTCTCAACTTCTGTATTCTATGGTTTCCTCTCACGTAATGCGAGATATACACAGTAAGAACACTTATATAGTGCTTTTTGGTGTTGTTCACCTAAATACTCTTCTTCCCGGCGTGCACTGAAGGAAAAATAACGACCTAGACAATTGCCAGATACCATTTTCTGAGGGAAAGGTATTAGTAATCGGGTCATCACTTCTTTGAGCGATGGGACCTCTAAGTTTCCAGTCGCCGGAAACAATAAGAATAGTCTATAACAGGTGTCACACACACCACAAAGCCCGCCAGGAGACAGGACGTGTGTGCTAGGCAATCCCTAGGTCCTGTCCTCCCCACTTACTATTTTTTAACCAGCCCATACGCCACTGACCGGGCTAATGTATGGCCCGGCCTGCAATAAAGTTGCAGGAAATCTTTGGGAAAAAAAAAAAAAAAACAGGTGTCATTACTGTTGGTGTATCATTGTTCCCAGCACCATAGGCCTAGGCAGCGGGAGGCGGAGGTCCACCACTTGTTTCGTAACATCGTCATTCGTTATTTGGGGTTCCACCAATTGTACAATGACGTCTGATAAATTACCAATATGCTGAGAATCGAACCAGGGACTCTCAGGTGAGAGCCAGGCAGCATACCACTGCACCAAGACCAGGTAAAAGTTAACTCACGTTGTCACAATCTTGTAACCAACGTCCCTCCGCCCCCACTGTGGGCATCAAGAGGATGAGTTAACCCCCTGGCACTCGGGCAAGTAGATGCTTTTAATCTATCCCAAGCACTTACGGCAAGTCAGAATGAAGGGAGAAACCTGTACTGCATACAGGAAAAATCATCTCATAAATTACCAATATGCTGGAAATCGAACCAGGGACTCTCAGATGAGAGTCAGGCAGCATACCACTACACCACGACCAGTTAACTCACGTTGTCACAATCTTGTAACCAAAGTCCCTCCGCCCCCACTGTGGGCATCAAGAGGATGAGTTAACCCCCTGGCACTCGGGCAAGTAGATGCTTTTAATCTATCCCAAGCACTTACGGCAAGTCAGAGTGAAGGGAGAAACCTGTACTGCACACAGGATTTTGCCTGTGTACAGTACAGGTTTCTCCCTTCATTCTGACTTGCCGTAAGTGCTTGGGATAGATTAAAAGCATCTACTTGCCCGAGTGCCAGGGGATTTCCTGTGCACAGTACAGGTTTCTCCCTTCATTCTGACTTGCCGTAAGTGCTTGGGATAGATTAAAAGCATCTACTTGCCCGAGTGCCAGGGGATTAACTCATCCTCTTGATGCCCACAGTGGGGGCGGATGGACGTTGGTTACAAGATTGTGACAACGTAAGTTAACTTTTACCTGGTCGTGGTGTAGTGGTATGCTGCCTGGCTCTCACCTGAGAGTCCCTGGTCCGATTCCCAGCATGTTGGTAATTTATCAGATGATTTTTCCTGTGTACAGTACAGGTTTCTCCCCTTTGTACAGTGACAGTTTCAAGTCGAGTGAATGTGTGGGTGCTAGTGTATGGTCGACTGAATGTGCCCTCAGGTATCGGTTGCCGACTTATTCATCTGTGTTTACTTCCGAACTTTTTGCTATTGACAAAGCCATAGACTACGCTCTCAATTCTAGGCATGACTCATTTGTCATATTTTCAGATTCAAAATCAGCCCTTCAGGCAATTGCATCTTGTACTAGAGACTCTCATGAGATCCAGGGCCTCATCGTTAATAAGTTGCATTCATGCAACAAGTCATTCACGCTGATCTGGGTGCCTGGTCATTGTCGCATCTACGGCAATGAGCAGGCTGACTTACTTGCAAAGTCGGCTGCAGAACTCGAGGAGACTTGGGACGTTCCTCATGATCTACGGTCGAGTCTCTCTCTCGGAAAGAAATCAATAAATCTTCTGTGGCAAGGTCAGTGGACCAGACTAAGTATTCGAATGTGTAAGCCGTACCTGGGCGACTGGGCCACTGCCAATCGTCCCAGTTGCCTGGAAGAGAAAGCGTTGGCGCGGTTACGGCTTAATGCCACCATGCTTACTCACATGAAACCTTAAATGGAAAAACGATTCCCACCACACTGTGACATCTGTGATGCGGTGTTATCTATCAGTCATATCATCCTGCGCTGTCGGCGATTTATTCGTGAACGCGCTTCGCTTACAAATTACTGCGGCGCAGCAGACGTCCCCTTCACCCTTTCCACCATCCTGGGTGATGGGGACATTGTTATGACTGATAAATTGATGGCTTTCTTGAGAGAGACCTGACTGATCAGAATGATGTGACTTTTTTACTATATGGTTTTGTTTTTTATCGACTGTAATTATGTATGTATTGTACTATTAATTAGGGTTGACAGTTGACTTATTTGAAATTGTTCCTCCTTCCCATTGATCTATTTCTAATATTGATGTCCCCTACATTAAACCCCGTTCCTCGACTGACAGTCACCAGCTGATGCGTGTAAGTGTGCAATATAGAAAAGTATTGGGCAGTTGCAGTCGATGGTGGTCTGTTGGGCGAGGTCCTTCACTTTTTGTACATGTTATGTAAATACCTTATACCACCATGTTTAAGTTGTTCTAATTAGGGCCGACAGCTGACTTATATGGAAATGTTCCTGACTCGTCTGGTTCCCTTTCATATATTGATGTCCCCTATATTAGGTTGTGCCTCGACTGACAGTCACCAGGTGATGAGTGCAGTTATGTAATGTAGAAAGTCATTACATATCTGCAGTCGATGGTGTTCTGTTAGTCGAGGTATTTTTACCATTAGTGTACTGTAAGTCTAGCTATTTGTCTCTGTAGGATTTAGTATAGGTTAGCGATTTGTTTGTTAGGTGATTAGTTTTAGGGTCTTTAGATTAGGTTTTTCTTTATAATATAAGGTATAAAAAATATAAAACCAAGAATAAATTTAAAAAATAAAAATACAAAAAAATAAAATAAAAATAATTATATATATATATATATATATATATATATATATATATATATATATATATATATATATATATATATATATATATGTACGTGTGCATGAAAGTGTGTCTGTATGTATGCATGGAAGTGTGCGTGTGTATATATATATATCTATATATATATATATATATATATATATATATATATATATATAGACGACAATAATGACCAGGGGCTTCGGCCCCAATGGTTGGTAGGGCAGAAAAAAAGAACTCCCCCCCAAAAAAACAGGTGCCATAGTATTGTCGCGATAAATAATGTTTTGATGTTACTGAAGTAGAATTTTATAATCCAAAAAACATCTCTGAAATTGTTTTTTTGGCTAGGGTTAACTCAAATCTATGATTATTTCAACACTTACGTGTAAGAATAATTTACATTTTCTTTTTTGTAGTATGAAATTATAATTTTCATGGAGACTTACAGTAATCACTTAATTCTACAATGTATTCACAAGCAAGTAGCTTTGGAGTGTCGAGTTTTTGTTTTTTGCAGGTGTCCTATATATAATTGCCTTGTTGACTAACATGTAAGGGACTTCATTGGTCCCAGTTGCCTCTCATTATTATTATTATTATTATTATTATTATTATCATCTATTTGCCCATGTACTTATCTATCCTCGTCAATTTATGTATCCGTTTATTACTTGAAGTATCTGTCAGGCTGTATTCTCAAATATATAACCAAATTATCTGCTGGTAATGTCGGTCTTATCTCGTCGAAGACTTGTTACTCGTATCAGTTATGGGGATTGTGGTGGTAGTTGTGGAAATTGTTATTGTAGTAGTAGTCGTGGTGGCTGTGGTATTAGCAGTGATAATGCTGTAGGCTCAGTCGGTAGAGAGTTGGCCTGCAGTCCTGACGGACCCGGGTTCAAATCCTGCTGAGGCAGGGAATAGTTTAAGGATTTGAATTTCATAAAATCAGACTTTTCTGATCTACCAGACGACCCGCCTACATGTCGTAAAAATACCCCCGCTAATACCAATACATCAGTCCTATATGAGACAGCCCTAGCATGTATTCAGTATGGACGATGGGTGTTAGCGCCGAAGTGGTGACATGTAGAGGTGTGCGGTACGTAGGAGGACTACTGGGCCTTGAAATCAGGCTGTGAAGCCTATGCCCAGAGTCGGTCACATAAAAAAAAAAAAAAAAGTTGTGATATCTGTGGTGGTAATGAGGTAGTTGTGACTGAAGTAGTAATTGTGATAGTTGTAGTAGATGTGGTAGTGGTGGCAGCTGCGGTAGTAGCCGTGTATGTGGTAAAAGTGGTAGTTGTAGTGGTTGTTTTCTTGGTGGTCGGGATTTGAAAATGGTATTGGTAAATGTGGCGGTCGTTGTAGTTGTTAATGTAATGGTGATAGCAGTTGTGGTACAGTAGCTGTGGTGGTGGATGTGGTAGTTGTGGAAGTAGTTGTAATTATGGTGGTGGTGGTACTTGTGATAATAGTAGCGTTAACTGTGGCAGTCGTCGGTGTTATCATCGTGTTGGTGATGGATGTTTTGAAGATGGTGAAGGTTATCATGATGAAAGTATGAACGATGTCATCAGGACGGTGATGTTTTTTGGTGATGATAAATGTGAGGATAACCTATGCTTCCTTTGGGTCTATATTTTTTTATATCCAAGCAAGCTTCTACAAATTGAGGCTAAACTACTTCAAAAATAATAACTTCATCACATAGCATGAAAACTCTCTGAGAGAGAGAGAGAGAGAGAGAGAGAGAGAGAGAGGTTAATATAACAGATGGAGCTTATTTTGAAAATTGCTTGCAGGTTTCAGTGCAAGAAAAAATATAGGCTAGTTGCCTAAAATAATTATAGTCTGTGGGGCTTGTATTGCAGGTAAATGTTTTTCTCTTAATAATGTTTGTTTTTATTGTTTATGTTTGTTAGGGTGAAAGTGAGAAGGGGCTATTGTGTGTGTGTGTTTGTGTGTGTGTTTGTGTGTGTGTGTGTGTGTGTGTGTGTGTGTGTGTGTGTGTGTGTGTGTGTGTGTGTAATTCACCGGGTCAGTCAAGATCACTTAAAGGTCGTGATCGTCGGCTTTTACCATCCCGGAAGGGAGCTGAGAGCTCATATAATCCGATCTAAGGGCAAGGGTGTGACCTTCACACACGCACACACCCATCCACTTGTCAAGGCGGACAGTAACCACCCACTTCGTCAGTAAAACTTATCACAACCTGAGCGAGGCGCGAACTCCCGTCTACCACATGGCAAGCGAGAACGTTACCACGGAGCCAGCGTGTGTGTGTGTGTGTGTGTGTGTGTGTGTGTGTGTGTGTGTGTGTCGCTCATGTCGAACTCTAGAGTCTTTATGTCTCCTATGCTCAGATGAGATATTAATGTTCTCCATCATTCTCCATTCTCGCAATACAAAGACAGACAGACAGGCAGACAGACAGAATGAAGGATCAGGTTCCTTTCGTTGTCTTTCTTCCTTTTATGGTGGTGATACTGTTGTTGGTTTCCTTTGTTTTCGAGAGAGCTACATTTTTGTGTGTGTGTTTTTCTGTTCTTTGTTGTGGCTGTTTTTTGCTTCAGTAATTGTTCAGGTTATGTTGTTTTGTTGGTGGTGGTGATCATGGTGGAGTATTTCTTCTTCTTGTTCTTCTTTTAGTTCCTATTCTTTCTGTTGTTCTCGCAGGTGATTTTTTGCTATTGTTTCTGCTTCCATTGTAGTTCTGGTTGATATTATTGCATTTTTTTTATATTTTACTACTTGTGCTTTTGTTTTCATGGTTGTTTTTGCTGTTGACTTTTGTTAAAATTGCTACTGGTTTACATTAACGCAAGCACAAAGGACTTCAGAAATGAGGTCACGTAAGGCGGGTGCTCCAGAAGTTTCATTTTTTTATTTTGTTTTATTTATTTATTTATTAATTTTGTGATAAGAAGGAGTGCCTGTGACTGCGAGTGGAGTGTGCCAAAAGTACAGTATAGAGGGATGCCTTCGTGTGGTGGCACCGGTCAGGGGAGAGACAGGAGGGGAATTGACGCTATCAGGGTCCTATAACTTTCTCCTGTAATCGTTTGGGGTAAGCAAGAATACAGAACTAGAGTTGGTCCGACGACTGGAGGGTTTAAGATGAAGTATTAAGTCTCTCAGGCTTCAATATCCACTTAACTGAGAATAATCGTCTCACGTTGGCAGGTAACACGGCCATCTTTATTCCTTCTTTTCTTCCTCCCTTCCTTCCAGTCTTTTTACTTTCCTCTCCCTACCTTTCAACTCTCTCTCTCTCTCTCTCTCTCTCTCTCTCTCTCTCTCTCTCATTTCCCCCCTCTCCCCCTCTTCCCTCTCCTTCCTCCCCTATCCTTCTCTCTTAACTCTCACCCCTCTTTTCTCTCCAGCCTCTTTACTTTCCACTCCCTCTGATTCATTCTTTCTTTCCTTCGCTCTCCCCTCCTTCCTTTCTTCCTGCCTTCCTTCCTTCTGTCCTCCCTTCCTCTCTCCCTCTCTTTCATTTCTTTCCTTCCTTCCTTCTTTCCTTTCTTCTTCCTCCTTGTCTCATATTCTCCTGTATTTCGTTGTTCACATTCTCCTTCCTTCGTTCCTTCCTTCTGTGCTTTGTTCCTTCATCCACTTCTTCTTGCATCCCTTCTTGCATCCTTCCTTCTTTCATCTTTCCATTTAATTTCTTCTACTTCATCAGCACTGTTATTCCTTCTTTTCCTTCTACCTTCAGTTCTTCCTTCCTTTCTTCTTTCTCCTCCTGCTCCCTTCTTCCTTCACTTCATCTGAGATTTCTTTCTTTCATCCTTTTTCCAGTCCAACCTTCATCCATTTCTTCAGTACTTTTTCCCTTCTTACTCACCTTCTAGTTCAGCTATTCTCAAATTTGTGGGTCGCAACCCAAAAGTGGGTCGCGAGAGGAATTTTGATGGGTCGCAGGGACATAGAAGAGGCCCAATGCTTTCTATGTATTTAATTTACTTAATTGAAATTGTAATTATCCTTATCACACTATTAGCATTTTCATAATAACTACGATTGGCTATGTACCGGTTACTCTCTCTCTCTCTCTCTCTCTCTCTCATTTTTTTATCCTGTGGGTTGCGAAGTCTTGAAGTATTCCAAATAGGGTCACCCACTAAAAAGTTTGAGAACCGCTGTTCTAGTTCATTTCATCTTCCTTATTCCGTCCATTCTTCCTCCCTTGCGTCCCTCCTTCTTTCTTTCCTTCCTTCCTTCTTTCCTTCCTTCTTCCTTCATCTAATTATTTTTCCTCTCTTGTCCGTTAAATCTTCTTTCCTTTCTTACTCCCTCTTCCTTTCCTTGTTTCCTTCCTTCACCCTTCCTTCCAACCATGTGTTCGATGCTGTAATATAAACAAACTGAGGTACCCTTTATTACCATAACTTACACCAGTGTTTCTTAACCTGGGGTGCTAGCTCCCCCAGGGGGTGCTGAAATAAGTTTTAGGGGGTGCTGGAATATGCTGCATTATTTTTTTTTCTTATTCGTTTTGCCTAGTATTGGCATCCTTGATGTTTTATTTTTGGAGAACGTATGAAATAAAATGTCAAGTAGTACTTCACGTAACTTTACCCTTGTAGTAGTGTTGCAACTGTAGTTCCAGTAACCAGATGTATGGGGGTGCTGGACCGTGAGACTTTACCACAGGGGGTGCTGAGGTCGGAAAAGGTTAAGAAACGCTGACTTACACCCATCAAATCCCTCTCTCTCTCTCTCTCTCTCTCTCTCTCTCTCCTATCCTTTTTTCTTAATTCTCATCCCTAATCTTCCCTTCCTCTCTCTTCCCTTGCCTCCCACCCCCCTCTCTCTTTCTCTTTCATCTTCTAGCCCTCCTTCCTCCCTCCTCTGTCCCTCCCACTCTTCAGTCCTTTCTTTTCCCTCATCTTCCTCCCCCTCCCCTCTCTCTCTCTCTCTCTCTCTCTCTCTCTCTCTCTGTATATATATATATATATATATATATATATATATATATATTCCAGAAAGATGGTCTCCATTTGAACTCAGTAGGAGCGGCACGGCTAGGTAGACTTTTACACGATAAAGTCGCCCTCTTCAGATCAAAAAACGCGACACGTCCAGGAACAGCAACCTTAACGTAAATACCCACAAAGTCAGATCACCAACTGTTTGGAACGGAATTAGAGTCTGCTATGTTAACGCACGTAGTCTACGTAACAAGTTTGAGGATTTAGAATCTCTAATTTACCTAGAAAATTATGACATCGTTGGCATCACAGAGTCCTGGATTAACAGATCTGACCGTGACTTTCTAGCAGAATACTCATTAACAGGGTACAATATTTTCAGCTGTGAGCGACCACATCGAGCTGATGGCGGTGTATTACTATATGTGAAAACTAGTCTCCATCCCCTTGTGCTATCCAAACCCAGTATTACCAACATAGATGCCAGTTATGTTCAGCTAAGTATTAATTCACACAAAATAAATATATGTCTCATCTATCGTCCTCCAGCACAGTCAACCGAGTGAGATGAAAAACTTTATGATCAAATTGCGGAAATTTGTTGTCAAGAGGATAGCGTAATTTTTGGAGACTTAATCTACCGGTAACAAAGTGAGGTGAACCACTGACGGCACACTCAGGACAAGAGCTTTATACGAATCTTCAAGAAAGCGCCCTTTCCCAACACGTAGAATACCCAACGAGAGGAAACAATATCCTAGACATCATCTTGCCTACAAATGATAACCTAGTCAACAATGTTGAAATAGGACCTGAGTTTAGTTTCAGTGATCATCGAACTATACAGTTTAATATTACTACTGAAAAAGTCAAAGAAACGGAGAGCAAAGAAAAGGTCCCAGATTATCGTAGAGCTAATTTCAGCAGGCTCAGAGCGCTACTTGCAACTGCAGATTGGAATCAAATGTCTGAAACCAATGGCAAACCAAGCATGGGAAATATTCACCAAAAAATTTAATGAAGTGGTAAAGTCATGTGTGCCACAACGTAACAGACGTCCAGCTGGAAATAGTAAACCAAAGTGGTGGTCCAGTGAAATAAAAAGTAACTTAATAGCCAAAAAACAGGCATACCATAAATATAAAGCTACACAAAATAATGATGATAAATTACAGTACGATAATCTGCGCCGCATACCAAAAGACTTATTAAACAAAGCAAAAGAGCACTGGAGATCCACATTGCTAATACGTGCAAATCAAATCCTAAAGAATTTTACAGTTACATTAGAAAGAAAAAGGTTATGACTACATCAGTAGGTCCTTTAGGAACAAACAATGGCAAACACACTGAAAATGAGGTCTAAATGGCAAACATTCTTAACGATTACTTTGCGTCTGTTTTTACAGTAGCAAACACCACCAGAAACCTACTGTTACCCACAAACCAAGCAAATAGCACAGTCCTTAGTAACTATGCTATCCATAATAACGATATCCTTTCAGCCATAAATAGTACGAACATAAACAAAACCCCTGGCCCCGATAAAATATCACTGAGAATTCTCAAAGAAGCAAAACATGGGTTACTGCTGCCACTCTCTGTCTTATTCAATAAATCATTAAGTACTGGGAAAGTTCCATGCGAATGGAAACTAGCAAATGTAACACCAATTTTCAAAAAAGGAAATGAGTCGCACCCAGGAAATTACAGACCAATCAGCTTAACATCAGTAGTGTGCAAGTTAATGGAAAAAATCATAAGAGATAAAATAGTTAATTATCTAGAAGAAAATAATATAATTGAAGACTCGCAGCATGGATTCAGACATCGTCGTTCATGCTTAACTAACTTACTGGACTTCTTCCATGATGTTTACAAATCATACGATGACTCAAGAGCAGAAGATATAATTTACCTCGACTTTCAGAAAGCATTTGACACTGTGCCTCACAAGCGTCTCATGAGAAAAATAGAAGCACATGGAATAAAAGGAAATACGCAAAAATGGTTACAAGACTGGCTTTCAGACCGAAAACAGCGAGTTGTGATAAACGGAAAGGAATCCAAATGGCGTAATGTGATCAGCGGCATTCCCCAAGGCTCAGTACTTGGACCGATACTTTTTATTATCTATATAAATGATATTGATGAGGGTCTAAATTGTAAAGTATCCAAATTTGCAGATGATACTAAAATAACCAGTAAAGTCACTTCAAAATTACAGTGGCAGCAGTTACAAAATGACCTAAATACTTTAGCAAGCTGGGCAGAAAAATGGCAAATGAAATTCAACACAGAAAAATGTAAAGTACTTCATATTGGAAGTAACAATGTCCATGCAAATTACAAAATGAACAATATTCAGTTGTCAAGTACAGACAGTGAAAAGGATCTTGGTGTGATAATATCAAATGACCTAAAACCAAGCAAGCAGTGTACCGATGCGGTTAAAATTGCAAACAAGCTAGTGGGTTTTATTGGAAGAACTTTCGAGTTTAAATCGGAAAAAGTCATACTTGCCTTGTACAACTCGCTAGTGCGCCCCCATCTTGAGTATTGTGTGCAATTCTGGTCTTCGTACTACAGAAAGGACATTGAAAAATTAGAGAAAATTCAGCGAAGAATCACAAAAATGATACCACGATTTAGAAACAAACCATATGAGGAATGCCTTGAAGAACTTAAATTATTTAGCCTAACGAAGCGCAGGTTAAGAGGGGACCTTATTGAAGGTTTCAAAATCATGAAGGGATATGACAACTTAGACATGAATAAATATTTTGATATAGACCGGTTGAGTCAAACCAGAAGTAATGGCTACAAAATTATGGGAAAGCGATTCCAATCCCACGAAGCAAAATACTTCTTCTTTAACAGAGTTGTAAATATCTGGGACAGATTACCCTCGGATACCGTGAACAGTATCTCAATTGAGACATTCAAAAACAAATTAGACAAGTATTTGCACGAGAATCCTCAGCTGACTCTTTTTCTGTCCGAATAACTTGCTTTTATAGCTACGGTACATGTAAGTTCATGCCCCTTTTGTCTACAAGACACCCCGTAAACAATGTACCTGTACATAGTGTTGCGTCACGTTATTATACATTTTCACTTTATTCAGTGCAAACAAAGCAATATAAGCACAGATTAGGATCTGCACAGATAACCCTGAGTTAACGGTCACTACTCTTACTTTCGACCTGTGATGGGCTGTGGATCACTGAGGGTCCCTGTTAGTCAAGCGACCACCATCGGGATTTTTTTAATGTACCAGGGGTCACTGCTTCAGGATGAAACTTGTGTACTTGTCCCACATGGGAGAGTTCCCTGTCTTAGTGGAGTAAACGGAGCTAGGGCCTGATTGACTGCTGCCTACCTTAAAAGCGCCAGGCAAGGCTGCTGCACCACCCCTAAACATCCACACTGTTCAGTCCCCTCGTGTCTACAGGACACCCCGTAAATTTAACATAGCATCATGTCACGTCATTATACGTTTTTCGATTTACCCAAAGCAAATGAAGTAATATACAGTAAGCACAGATTAGGATCTGCACAGATAACCCTGAGTTAACGGTCACTACTCTTACTTTCGACCTGTGATGGGCTGTGGATCACTGAGGGTCCCTGTTAGTCAAGTGACCACCATCGGGATTTTTTTAATGTACCAGGGGTCACTGCTTCAGGGTGAAACTTGTGTACTTGTCCCACATGGGAGAGTTCCTTGTCTCAGTGGAGTGAACGGAGCTATTGCCTGATTGACTGCTGCCTACCTAAGAAGCGCCAGGGAAGGTTGCCGCACCACCCCTAAACATCCACACTGTGCACTGTGCAGTCCTCTTTTATCTAAGACACCCATCGTATATATTTTTCAATCTCCCCAATGCAAAGAAAGCAATATAAGCACAGATTAGGATCTGCACAGATAACCCTGAGTTAACGGTTACTACTCTTAATTTCGACCTGTGATGGGCTGTGGATCACTGAGGGTCCCTGTTAGTCAAGTGACCACCATCGGGATTTTTTTAATGTACCAGGGGTCACTGCTTCAGGATGAAACTAGTGTACTTGTCCCGCATGGGAGAGTTCCTTATCTCAGTGGAGCAAATGGAGCTAGGGCCTAATTGACTGCTGCCTACCTTAAAAGCGCCAGGCAAGGCTGCCGCACCACCCCTAAACATCCACACTGTGCAGTGTGTAGCTTCCACGTTATGTCCACAGACTTCCCATTAACTCAATGTACCGGTTTATAATGTCATGCCGTAACTATTATTTTATTTGTTTACTTTCTCTTTCAGGTTACTCTATCGGGTAGCTTATAGATAAAGTATTATAGAATGTGACTTATCCTTTCCAGTGTTTCCTATAAAATTTCCATGTCAGTTTTTCCATGCTGCATGGTGGTTTTCCTAACTTTTTGCTGGAGGGTTTGGTGGAGGGGGGAGCCTTCTTGCTTTACTATCCTTATCCTTCAGCATGTAGAGTTAGATCTTGTAGTCATAGTTTTCTCTAACAAGCAGCCTCGAAAGGACCATATGGTCTGTTGCTGTTTGCTTTCCTGTGTAATCCTGTGTAATCCTTCCATCTCTTTCTCTTCCCTATGCTTCCCTCTCCCACTGTTTCCTCACCTCTCACTCCTTTCTCCTCACCTCTTCCTCTTCCCCTGTCCTCCGTCTCCCCTTCCCCTTCCCCGACTCCCTACCACATAACCTAACTCCAGCCATCAAGAATTTTCTCTTACATTTTCTTGACGTGAAGTTTTTTTCTCTCTCTCTGAACAGACATAAGGTTCTCTAGCGGTACCAGATACAGAGTAGCTACATTTTCCCCGGGATGAAAGAGGTAGCAAAACCACTGAATGGACGTCTGTATTTATTATAGTCTGTGTTCATCTGAAGGAACTGGGTCCCTCAACCTGAATACAAAGTCGTGATTCAGTGGAATTCAATGATCCTTAGTTGTGAGGTAGGAATGAGTCTCCTTGGTTGCTAGTCAGATTTACCCTCCAGTCTGACTACACCTGGTCAACAACTAAGCCTAATTAATGAAGGCAATATCTAACCCCTTCAGGCACAAACGTCCCTTCCAAACTAAATAAAACCGACAGGATACAGCAAGAATGACTGGAAATACACGTCATGGATTTGGATTAGTTTGTGTTATTTTTCTGCATTCATTCCTGAGAACAGTATCATGGCAAGTGCATGGTTGATTGTGTGTGTGTGTGTGTGTGTGTGTGTGTGTGTGTGTGTGTGTGTGTGTGACAGATAGACAGATAAATAGGTGGGCTGGAAGATTCGGGATATGATCACAAAACTGGAAAATTGGGTGTATGAGAGAGAGAGAGAGAGAGAGAGAGAGAGAGAGAGAGAGAGAGAGAGAGTTACATGGTAGCTAGGTACTCTCGAGTGAAGAAATTCATTCTCTTATGCTCTTGCTCACTCACTCACATACTCACCATGCCTCATTCCCTCGTTATCTCTCATTCACTCACTCATTGGCCGACTCACTCATTCATTTTCTCTCGCCCATTCACTGGTTTTCTCAGTATAGCTCACTCATTCATTCCTGAACTTTCTCAGATTACTCTCTAGCTCAAACAAGTGCCTTGTAACTCAAAATTTCCCCCTATTTATTGCTCCTTTGGAATGAAGAGATGATTTTTTTTCCAGTCGATTTGAATTCATCTGACAGAATTGAACAACTACTGCAACTTGAATACTAAGTCGTGGTTGCATGAAATTCAGTGACCATTAGTTATGAGGTAGAAATGAGTCTCCTTGGTAATTAGTCAAATCAGTCCTCCACTCTAACTACACCTGGCCACCAACTGAGCTGTAAGAAATTAGGGATCTTTGTTAGGTTTGAGTAAACGCGCTATAGATGACTCCCGTAGATAGAATAAAATTATCTGGTTGTAGCCTAAGTTAAATATAAACGACGTACATGAGCTGAAAGAGCAGAAAACAGTAACCAAGGAGATTCATTCCTACCTCATAACTAAGGGTCATCGAATGTCATGCAACCACGACTTACTAGGCTGTTCAGGTTGTGGGAGTAATTCAGTTTTGTTAGATGAAAAGAGACAGGCTTTAGTAACCAAGGAGACTTATTCCTGCCTGATAAGTAAAGCGCCAAAATATCGTAAAACCCTGAGTTCCATTCTATAATCCTTTAACATAACTTGGCCCAAATTGTCGTCATTTTGTAGCTTATTTTACGTAGCTCAGTTGTAGAAAAAGGCAGTACTATGGCCCAGCGTCCTTTCCATATCATTCCTTCGTGACTACCATCATATTTTAGTGTTAATTTATTTTTACAACACAGACTTCGAGCAAGAGAAATGTTAAGAGAAATGAGTTTTAGGCTACGTTAGAGGAAAAACAGGATAGTTACTCCTGATCTCAAGAAAATTCCCGTAGACACTTCAGTTTTATTGTATATAAAATATTGCCATCCAAAAACATTATTATATCGCTAAAAAATTAAAATTTTGAGAGATCTGCATCCAGTAACAGGTGTGAGAGTGCGTGCTTAATAATGTTCAGTGGAAAAGTGGCGATCTAGTTTTCTGTTACTGGTTCATTTTCAATTAATGTTTTGTCGTTAACGCGAGGTGTTTGAAAAAACACTTTGAATTTTATCAGTCTCAAATAACCTGTTTAATCGGGAAAAAGCCACCATCCTAAAGACAGACGATTCCATTCTGTTGAGGAAAACACTCATACACAAACACTCGCACACACACACGTGTCGTCGTTGTCACCATTAATCACCTCATCGTTAGGAAAATATTTATGCTCTGTTTCACCTAACGTTACAAGAATCATCTGGACTACTGAGCCTCAGAAACCTGTGAGTTTAATAATTATAAATGATGATAAGGATGATGGTAATAATAAGAAAAATAATTGATTACTATAATAATAATGATAATAATGACGTAGTTCATCCGATTTATCCTTGAACTCCCTCCTGGCAAGTCTATGCAGTTAATCTCTCTCTCTCTCTCTCTCTCTCTCTCTCTCTCTCTTTCGGCTCCTTTTTCTTCTTCTTTATATACGAGCAATCTTCTGCAGATTGAGGTTAAAGTACTTCATAAAATAATAATTTCCTCAGAGAAGAAAACCCTTGGAGAGAGAGAGAGAGAGAGAGAGAGAGAGAGAGAGAGAGAGAGAGAGAGATTCGAATCCCCCCACATGTAGTTAAGCGTTTCGTGCTTGTAACACACACACACACACACACACACACACACGTTGCATTTAATCCTTTAATTTAGATAAAAGCCGTATATTAACTTTCCGGCATAGCGTCAGGCAATTATTACGAAATAACTTGCAATTACTTCCTTGTGTTTAAGTCATCTGTGAAAGACCTGTTGCCCTTTGTAATAGCTGTTGTTATTCTTCAAAACTGTAGGTCAGAATTAATAATAGATAGTACGCTTAATTAGAGGAACTCCCCTTCCTCTCCAGAGCTGCCAACTTAGCGCTTTTGGCGCTAGATCTAGTGCTTTTCATAATAATTTAGCGCCAAAAAATATTAGATTTTCTTCTATATCTAGCGCGTTGTAAGTCCAATTTAGCGCGAAAATTTGAACTGTTTACCTATAGCGCGTTTTAAAGTTGAGCTTAGCGCTTTTGAAGATTTCTGCTTGGCAACACTGCTTCTCTCTCTCTCTCTCTCTCTCTCTCTATCTCTCTCTCTCTGTCATGCTGTTTTTACTAATTTATCCAGCTATAAAATCATGAATATGCTGACTTATGGTTAGAGAGAGAGAGAGAGAGAGAGAGAGAGAGAGAAAGTGTTGTGTTAATGAGATGGAGGGAGGGAAAGATAAAGAACATATCTTCCTCTATTTGAAAAAAAAAAAAAAAAAATGCAAGCATAGCTATATTTGCAGTTGGGGGCAATAAGTAAGCGTAGCCTCAATCATTTGTAACAAGAGTTTAAAGAAACAAAAATTTTAGTTTACATAATCGATTAGTTCAACTGAATTTATTTTCGTTGAAACAAAAATTCTGGATTCCATAATGACTTAATTCAACTTAATTTATTTTCGTTATGTTTTCTTTGCTTTTACGTGTAATAAACTTTACCTGGCATTACCATCACCGTCACATTGCTGCTACGATTCTGGTTTATACTGATCTTATATCACAAAGATCATTCACGAGCAAATGGTTTTGGTGTGTTGATTCTTTTATTTATTCTGCAAGCTTCTTTACATAAATGATTACCTTGTTGATCGGCATTCATTGAATGGGACTTCCATGGTCCAAGTGCTCTCTCTCTTTCTCTCTCTCTCTCTCTCTCTCTCGTTATTATTTTCATCAATAATAATAATAATAATGAAAGAAAAGCATTAGGGAGCCGAATACTAATCGTCCGCCAGAATATGCTGTTGGCCAAGTTACAAGCGCTGCCCCGCCCGGGGGGGAAGGGGCTGAGGGGCGGCGCTCCTCCCAGAAAAGGGCCAGGGGGTTGGCCCCCACGGGTTGGCCTGGGGGTGGCTTCCCCCTTGGGGCGGATCGGGGTGAGGCGCCAACCCTGATCAGAGCCGCAGGCGGCACCCCCTGGGGGTGGCCGGGGGCGGTGCCCCCTTACCCCCATGAAGAGGGGGGCGCCGTTCATAACCCCCCCTGGGGCGGCGCCCCCCTGGGGGGTGTCCCCATCCCCTCGGTCGGGGGCCGGAGGATCGGCGGCCCTCTCGGGGAAGCCCTGAAGATCTTGGCAATTTCTTGATACCCTGAAGATTTCATGTTGATAGCTTAAGCCGTTCATGAGATATAAAACACACACACACACACACACACACACACACACACACGCAAACAGATGCGGGGGAAAAGATTATCGGTCCGCCTTGGTAAAGGAAGGCGATAATAAGATTTATTATTATTATTTTAATTATTATTGTCATTATTATTATTAATAATAGTAGTAGTAGTAGTTATTGATAATA
>NC_137012.1:4189776-4204776 GCF_032717465.1 Coenobita brevimanus
AGGCATGGAGTTCAATGACTCATGGATTATTTGTTAGATTAAATTTGCCGATGATACTAAAATGGGTAACAGAGCAGGGACAACATTGCCGATGCTGGCAATTGTGGGAGGTTCTGATGAACAGTTTAACTGTGTCCAAACAGGGCAAATGGATTTTAATATTAAGAAATGTAAAGTGGTTAACATTGGCAGTAATAATATAATGGACAATTATAACATGAATAATGTCCAGCTTGATAGGGTAAACCATGGAAAAGACTTAGGAGTTATAACAATTATCTTGAAACCAATCAAACAGTGTACAGAGAATGTTAAAAAAAAAAAATCCAATAGATTGACTTGATTCATAGGCAGCGCATCCTAGTATGGGTACGAAAATATCGTCCTCATTTTGTATAATTCCTTACTACGCCCGCACTTGGAGTATTTCTCTCAGTTATGGTCACCATTAAAAATTAAAAAAAAAAAAAAAAAAAAGATATGCAGAACTTGAGATAGTCGGGTTACCAAGATGATACCTAGACTGAGAAACAAACCATACTAGAAGCGTTCAGAAGCCCCGAATCTCTTTATCTTAACTAAACGCAGGTTACGAGGAGATTTAATTAATTATTCAAAATATTTCGAGAACGCTATAATATGGCTATCGATAAATACGTCACAGTTGATCACACAAATTATACTAGAGGTAATGGACATATAATTATCGGCAAACAATTTCAGTCACACGAAGCTACGCATTTCTTCATTAACAGTCCTTTTATTATAAGGACCAAATTGCCCTCCAATGCGGTAAACTGTGATACAATACTAACCTTTAAAAATACCATGGATACGTATCTGTTGTCAACCCCCCCAGTTAAGTATGTTCACTCGTTCATAATACAATTTCCTTTATGTGTAAAACTTTTTTTTAAAGCCTGGATGATACACCCGCAGAACAACATCGATATATAATGTGGACTTAATATAACATTCTCTTCCAGGTAAATAGTGTAGATTATGATTCCCTTTCCATCTTTCCTATGAAAGTTTCAATGACTGCATTTTTGTGGTTCATGGTGGTCCTCCTCACTATTTCCTGCCGGCTTTGACTTCAGGGTTTGGTGAGTAGGGGAGTGAAGCCTTCCTACTTATCTTCCCTTTCCTTTAGCTGAGAAAATAGTGTCTTTACTTATAACCTTTCCTATACCAAAAGTCCAAGAAAGCAACCTTGCTGTTTGCTTCCCTTTGTTCTCCTTTGTACTCCTCCTCTTCTTCTTCCTCCTCCCCCTCGCTATCTGTATGTCCATCCATCTATCTGTCCATCTATCTATCTTTCCATTCCTTTCCCTTCGTTCCCCTCAAATTTTGTCTCCATCTTCCTCTTTTTTTCCTTCTCTCTCCCTTTTCTCCACTCCTCTATTATCTTTCTTTCTTCTCTCTTGTGGAATTCTTTTTCCATGAGTTCGCGAGCCTTTCCCATCCATTTTCCTTCTTTTTTTATCTACTCTTCTTCATCTCCGATCCTCTTTCCCTTCCATGCTCTCCACTTCTCTGTCTGTCTGTCTGCCTCTCTTCCTTTATCATTTTTCCCTCTCTCCTTATTGTTATTACTCTCTCTTTTTCCCGTCATTTATAATCCTTTTTTCTCTCTCCTTTCTCCCTATGTCCATATACCCTCTCCCTCTATTTAGCTCCTTCCTTTTCTTCCTTCCTTTTCCCTCCCTCCCTCCCTCTCCCTCCCCATTTCTCTTCACCTTTTCCTCTTCCTTAATTCTTCCAGATCCCTCACTTCCTCCTTCATAATCCTTCTTTTCTCCCTTTGCTTTCCCCTTTTCATTCCTTTTTTTCTTTCCCCAGTTTCCTTTTGATACATTCCTCACATGTCTTCTTTCTTCCTTCTTCCATTCTCAATCTGCCTCTGCTCTTTATATTCGTTTCTTTCCTCCCTCCCGTAGTCTTCATTCCATTTCTCCCTCATGCCTTCAGCTGACAATAGTTTTGTTACTTACAACCTTCCGTATACCAAACAGCCACGAAAGGACCAACGGTTCTGTTGCTGTTTATTTCATTAGTTTTCCTTTGTACTCCTATTCGTTCTTTCTTATTCTACCCTCTTTTTTTGCCGCTTCTCTCCCCTTCCCTCTCCTTCCCTCCCTCCTCCCCTTCATTTATATGTCTATACTTGCTTTTCTCCCAATCCCTCCTTGCTTCCCTCTCAGGTCCTCTATCCTTCCCTCTTTCCTTACCTTCTACCGGTCCTCGTCCTACATTGATTCCCTCCTTCCTTCCTGTCCTCTCTCCTTTCTTCACCCTCTCTCCATTCCTCCCTATCCTTCCCTCCCTCCTTTTATCCTTTCCTCCATTCCTCTTCATCCTTCCGCTCTTCCATCTGTCCTTTTATTCCTGCCTGTTCACGTCCCTCCCTCCATTCCTTGCTTCTTTCCTCCTCTGTTCTCATTCTTCCTTCCCCCTCCTTCTATCCTTCCTTCCTCCCTTCCCTGTCTCGAAAATCCCTTCATAATAAAGCTTAAAAAAAAAAAAAAATGGCTAGTCGCCATGATAATATTTTTCTTCGGATTTAGAGAGAGAGAGAGAGAGAGAGAGAGAGAGAGAGAGAGAGAACTGTGATGGATAAGCATAATATCTAGTAGCCTTTTGACACCACTGAGTAGATTTCAGTTCTCTCTCTCTCTCTCTCTCTCTCTCTCTGATTCTTGAAATGTAACACGGTCATCATCATATTCACCACCACTGTCATCAGCATCAGCATCAAGATGAGTGTGGCCATGTTCAGTTTGCCATAAGGGTGTGGGAGGCAATCTTCATCCTGTGCAGTGATTGTAATAAGTGGGTCCATAAGAGAGGTAGTGGTGTAAGAGGTAGACTGTGAAACACTGCTGATTTCGTGTGTGTGGTGTAACTGGGAGACCATGTAGAGGTTATGAGGCAAGAAAGGACTGATCTTACAGGAGAGTCCCTTGAATGTGTGGAAGAGTTTTATTATTTGGGGGATATGTTATGTGCTGGACGTGGGTCTGGAGCTATGTCTGTGACCAGGGTAAGGAGTGGTTGGAGGAAGTTCAGGGAGCTGTTGCCTCTCCCGACCTTGAGAGATGTCTCTCTCAGTGCTAAGGGATCTTTGTTTGTGGCGTGCTTTAGGAGTATAACACTGTATTTAGTGAGTCCTGACCAGTAAAGGAAGAGGATATTCACAGGCTCAAACGTACAGAAATGGCAATTATTAAATGGGTGTGTAGTGTGACCTTGAATACTAGGCTTGAGGAGGCTAGGAGTACGAGAGAAGAGTTGAGAGGAAGGGATGGACTGGAGTGTGTTGGTGTTGCTATAAATTGTAAGGGGTGGTAGATTGAGACAGTTTGCGCATGTTGAGAGAATGAAGGATGGCAGTTGGATGAGGATGTTGAGAAGTGTGAATGTCGGGGATAGGGTTGTGAGAGGCAGACCAAAAAAATACCTGGGACGAGATCACAGTGTCACCTCATGCGATAAGAGTCTGAGTAGGGAGACTGCCGGAGATTGAGCAGATTGGAGAACCTCCATTAGATGACCAAGGCCAAAGCATGCACCAAGCCGAGATTATAAACAATACGACGAAGTTATATACACACACACACACACACACACACACACACACACACACATATATATATATATATATATATATATATATATATATATATATATATATATATATATATATATATATATATATATATATGGAAGCTAGATAGATGGATAGATAGATAGATAGATAGATAGGTAGATACCATAGCTATCTATCTATCTATATATATACTGTACTGGTGGTGCCTTCCTTAAGACTGGCTGACGAGCACCGGATTGGCTTGCACAGCTTAAAGTCCATAAAAGAATCTAAAAAGGTCCTTGAATGAACCCTCATCAGGATTTAGTGGGCATGATCAGGTAACACTGTCTATCATCCAGTCAGACAAATGGAAGTTTGCCAGAACCACCCTGGGGGACACAGTCTGACCCATATCTCTCCTGGGTAGAACGAGTTACTCAATGACTCAGAGACTACTGTGTTCCTTGGCTGGCCACTGCCACTGGCAGATTCTGGCAAATATGCACCTGTCTTCCCGACGTCCCATTCAAGCATCTATAGGTTTTGAATGAGATATTAAAAAGTCAAGCTTTTTATTGGTGGTCTCTAGGGCTCTTTGTCTGAAAACCGTCCAAAGCGACCGTAACTAGACCTTCTTGTGCATATGAGCACATATTCGTAAAACTCTTAAAGTCTATCTATCTATCTGTTGCCAGACGCCTCAATCCCGTTTGGGGTGGCCACAAACAAATCGCCTCCAAGTCGCCCTGTCCCCCGCCATTTCACTGCCCTGCTCCCAACTCACACCCCCCTCTCTCATATACCTCTCCACCCCATCCCTCCATCACATCCTCGGCCTCCCCCTCCCTCTTCCCCCCTCCACATCACTCACATACACTCTCTTCGTCAGTCTTTCACCCTCCATCCTTTCCACATGGCCAAACCACCTCAGTATGTTCCTCATAACGCTTCCTATCACATCCACATCCACACCACAACGCTCCTTTATATCCTCATTCGTCAGCCTGTCTCTCCATGTGACTCCACCGGCTCCTCTTAAATAACTCATTTCCACTGCTCTCACTCTTGACTTGTGTCCTTCCAACAACGTCCAAGCTTCACTTCCATACGTTAGAGTTGGTATCACAATACTGTCATGTAGTAACTTTTTCACATCCATGCTCACTTCCCTGTTTCTTATCACTGCTTTCAAAGAACCAGCAACCTTTCTTCCCTGCTGTACCCTTTCAAGCACTTCACCCTCCAAACCTCCATCCTTACTCATCACACTACCCAAGTACTTAAACGTACTCACATTTTCCAATTCCTCACCATCCAACCTCGCTGTACATTCACTGACTTCACCTCTCTCAAAGACCATCATTTTACTCTTCACTGCATTCACCTTTAGATTCCGTTTCTTACACACTCTCCCAAACTCATCCACCAAGCCTTGCAGCTCCCCTTCGTCTTCACTCAACAACACAGTATCATCTGCAAACAACAGTTCAGGGAGTTTCCAAACACTATCCTCTCTCACCAGGGCCACTCCAACATCCACTACCCTACCTTGTACCTCTTTTATTACCCCATCCATGTACAGATTGAACAACCACGGAGACATGACACATCCCTGTTTCAACCCAACTTTCAAAGAGAAAAATTCACTTAGTTCACCATCCACATGCACTGCAGCCTTCACACCATCGTACATACTCTTCACAGCATTCAACAACTTCCCATCTACTCCATATATTCTTAACACTTTCCACAATTCTTGTCTATCCACCCTGTCATATGCTTTCTCCCAATCCATGAAAGCCGCATACAACTTTTTTCCCTTCACTAGAAACTTTTCCACTAAAGATCTAAGAATGAATATCTGATCTACACAACCTCTTCCCTTCCTAAAGCCTCTCTGTACTTCTCTAACTAATTTCTCTGTTCTTTCTCTAACTCTGTCAATAAGTATCCTACCATACACTTTTCCTATTATACTAAGAAGACAAATGCCCCTGTGATTACCACACTTCTTTTTCCCCTTTTCCTTTGTACAAGGGAATAATTATACCTGACTTCCAATCCTCCGGGACTCTACCTTCCTCCCAGGCCAATCTGCACATCTTCCACATCCATTCTACTCTTAAAGTACTTACAATAATTTTCGACAAAAACTCAATATAACTCATATAACTAGGAATCGTAAAGGGTCCTCTTAAGAAGGCGCGTGTAATTATCCCAGATGACTTGAAAGAGCTACAAAGGGCAAACTTCAATGTGGCTTCTCAGTAACTTAATAACTCATTGTCAATGGCATTTCTGGGGAGGGACCAGCAAAAATAGACTTGAGAGGTGAATGGTCTTTAATATTTGACTGTACAAAACTGGACAACTTAGGAACATTTATTATTAATGTATTATTAATGCATGTATCCTTTGCCTGCGACTTCGGTGTAATGTCAGTTAGTCTTTCATAGAAGGGAAAATATACAGAGAAACGCAAGTGAACGAGGAGTATGTAATTGACTGAGTAAAAGTTAAAGAATCAGAGAGAGAGAGAGAGAGAGAGAGAGAGAGAGAGAGATGGGGGGGGTGCTTGTGTGATAATGTTTAGGAGTCAGGTGTGGGAGGGTGTGTGGTAGTGGTGGTTCCAATCAATACTACACTGCCAGAGAGAGAGAGAGAGAGAGAGAGAGACATGGAAAGGGGGGGGGGGTGCTTGTGTGATAATGTTTAGGGAGTTAGGTGTGGGAGAGTTTGTGGTAGTGGTGGTTGCAATCAATACTACACTGCCAGAGAGAGAGAGAGAGAGAGAGAGAGAGAGAGATTTTCTGAGGGATAATTCTCCTCACTTTCTTATCTTTTCCCGTTCTATACATTCCTTCTCCCACCTACCTTCTTTCTTCGTAGTCTTCTTTATATCTCCCATCTTCTTTTCCCTCCCTTCGGTTTCCCCTTCCGTCCTTTATCTTTCCTGCTCCTCCTCTTTCCTTCCTATTGTTCCTCTTCCTTCTTTCCTAATTCCTTCCTTTCTCGCCTTCCTCTGTACTTCCTTTGTCACCTTCCTCCTTCCTTCTTTCCCTCTGTCCTACTCTTCTTTCCTTCATACTTCCTTCATTCTATCTTTTCGTTTACTTCATTTCTCTTCTTCATCTTCCTTCCCACCATTCCTTGCTTTTCTACTTTTTTTCTTTCCATCCCTCCTCTCTGTCTTCTTTCTTTGCTTGTCTTTCTCTGTTATCCTTCCTTCCTCCTTTCCATCAGTTTCTTTCCTTCCATCCTTCCTTCCTCCTTTCCATCAGTCTTTCTTTCCTTCCATCCTTCCTTCCTCCTTTCCATCAGTTTCTTTCCTTCCATCCTTCCTTCCTCCTTTCCTGCCTTCATTTTTTCTTCCTTTCCCTCTTCATCCTTTCCTACATTCTTTCTATCCATCCTTCAATCCTCCTTTTCTTCTTCCTTAGTATTTCTTTACTTCCCTTTTCACTTTCCCTCTATGTTTTTTTCACTTCCTGTCCTCTGCCTACATTTTCATATCCTCCTCCTCCTCCTCCTCCTCCTCAATTTTCCCCGCCATTCTTCCTTCTCCTCTTCCATTCTCTCTCCTCTTTTCTTTTCCTTCTTCTCTTCATCAACCTCTTCCTTCCTACCTTCTCCCTTCCTCCCTCTGTTTTCCTCAGTACCTCCTTCCTCCTCTTCACATTCCTCTTCCCATCTCCTTCATCCCTCCCTCCCTTCTTCCTCTCTCCCTTCCTTCTTCTCTCGTTTCCTTTCTCTCTCCCTTCCCTCCTCTCTCTATTCCCTGCTCTCTCGCTCCCTTCCTTTCTCCCTTTCTTCCTCTGTCCCTTCTTTCCTCTCTCCCTTCCTTCCTCTCCCTCTCTCCTTAGTTTTCTCCCTGTCTAATTTTTCAGATCTTTCCGTACCCTCCTTAACCTCTGCCCCTATCTTTCTCTCTCCGCTCCTCCGTCCCTCCCTCCCTCTCTATCTTTTCTCCATTCTTACATACCCCCCATTCTCATTCCCTCCTTCCTTTCCTTTTTCCTCCTTCCCTTCTTACTTGCATCCTTTTCCACATTTTACCCTCTCTTCCTCCACACCTCTCACCTTTTCTTCCTCCTTCCCTTCTCCTTCAAAATCTACTCTCTCTCCTCTTACCTTGCTCATTCTTCCACCCTCCCTCTCCTTCTTCAATATTTTCTCTCTCTCTTCCTCAGTTCCTTGTTCCTTTTCTTCCCTTCCTCCCTCCATCTCTTCCTTGCTACCTCATCCCTCCTCCATAATTCTTTCCCTCCTTCCCATCCTTCACAGATCTCTGACATCCCTCCCTCCATCTTTCTTCACTCTTTCTCTCACTCCTCTCTCTCTTTCCCACTCTCAACCCTTCCCTCCTTTCCCCTTCAGATTTATCGCTGACCCAGTGCTCCATCACTCCCATAAATTTTCCCTTTACGTTTTGCCACCTATACTCCCTTCTTTCCTCTCAGATTCATTCTGTTTTCATCTCCCTTCCTCTTTCCTTCCGCCCTCCTCCCTCCCTCCATCCCTGTTTCCTTCTCCTCCTTCCTCTCTCTCTCCTCCTTCTCCTTTCCTCTTATTTCCCCGTTCTTCTTAAACTCTCAATCAAACCCTCATCTTCTCCTTATTCCTCCTCATTCTTCCTTTTCTCACATTTTGCCTCTCCTCTTCCATTTTCTCCTTCCCTCTCCCTTTTTCCCTCCCTCTCTGCCTCCTTCTCTTCCTCTGTAATCCTCATCTCTCTCCTTGCTCCCCTTCCATCCTTCCTACCTCCCTCTAGTGTTTCTCCTTTCTCCCTCTTCTCCTTCCTTCCTCACTCCTTCATTAGTTACCCCCGTCTTCCTCCCTCTCCCTCTCTTCCACCCCTTTGTTATACATTCCTACTCTTCATTTTTCCCTCCTTCCTACCTGTTTCATACATTTCTTCCCTCCATTCTACCTCCCTCCTTTCCTCCCTCCTCCGTACTCTCCCTTATCCTCTTCTGATAAATTACCAATATGCTGGGAATCGAACCAGGGACTCTCACGTGAGAGCCAGGAAGCGTACCACTACACCACGACTGTGTACAGTACAGGTTTCTCTCGTCCTCCTCCTCTTCCTCTCTCCTTCCTTACGTCCTTCCATCATTCCCTGCATATCCCTTCCCATCTTCCTACATCGCTGCCTTCCTCTCCCATTCCTTATTTATAACCTTCCCTATGCCAAACAGCCACGAAAGAACCAACAGGTCTGTTGCTGTTTGCTTTCTTTTGCACGGTACGTTTTTGTACTCCCTCACTCTGATCTTTCTCGCTCCTCCTTTCCTTCCTCACCTCAACCTCTCTCTCTCTCTCTCTCTCTCTCTCTCTCTCTGAGACAGCGAGTAAGAAAGATGAAGTTGGATTTAGTTTGCATCCCCGTTAAATTGCTGAGAGAGAGAGAGAGAGAGAGAGAGAGAGAGAGAGAGAGACAAACAGACAGACAGACAGACAGACAGAGACAGAGGCAGACAGACAGACAGACAGAGACAGAGGCAGACAGACAGACAGACAGAGACAGAGGCAGACAGACAGACAGACAGAGACAGAGGCAGACAGACAGAGTGGAACAGAGGAAGGAGGAGAGAGAAGGAAGATCAGAGAGAGAGAGAGAGAGAGACCACTAACCCAGCCCACAATCAATACCCCCATTACCTGCCCCTTATTCCACCCTGTCTATGGGTCACGACAATTGGTGTTCTGTCTCACGAGATGTATAACGTTGCCTGGTTTATGGTTACCCTATCTGACCTATTGTGACCCCTGATGACCTGGTGGACTCTCTCTCTCTCTCTCTCTCTCTCTCTCTGAAAGGATTTTGCTGAGATCATAGAATACATGATAAACAATAGCCATTAAACCATGAAAATAAAATAACGACACTTCTTTCCTGCCAACTCCAAACTTAGAATTTGTCTCTCGTAACGAAGTGGTCGATGAATTGGTTATTGGCGATGTGAATTAAGGGGCATTTGGGTGATTGATTTGTGGGTCAATTGAGGGGAGAAGATGGGATTTGATGCTGAGCGGAATGAAGAGGACGAGAAGTGACACTGAGTAGGAAAGAGTGGTTGGGAAGTGACACTGAATAGAGTGGAGAGGAAGGATAGTGAAATCTGATGAGATGGAGAGAATGGGATATGAACTTGAGTGTGATGGAGAGGACGGGAAGTGAATTCTAGTGGCATGGAGAGGATGGGAAGTGAAACATAGTGGGATGGATTTCAGTTGGTTTAACCTCACCCGAGGGAACTGGGTCAATCCAACAATTATATTCTGTCTCGTGGTTACGTGAAATACGATGAACTCTTGTTCTGAAGCAGTAATTAGTCTCCTTGGTTACTTGACAAATCGTCCTTCTAACTGGACTACATTTGGCCATCAAGTGAGCTGAACGGGGTTAAGGATTGTTGCCAGGTTAAAGGCACAATAGTAAACAGTGTTAAGTTTGGGTACACTCGGGCATAGAGGTACGTCTACTGTTACATCTCTTCCTCGTCTCACTTTCCTCTTGTGGCTAATGTTTCTAAGCTGAGACGATGGAATGTTAAATAAATTCGTAATTTTGACTGTAAAGTAGATTTATGGGCATTTTTGAAAGTTAGGTACGGTACGGTTGGGTTGGGTTGGGTTGGTTGAGCTGTGTTGGGTTCGATTAGGTTGAGGTGGGTTGAACTGGGATGGGTTGGGTAGGGGTAGGAATGTGTAGGGCTGTATTTGGTTATTTTTATGTATTGTATGGTAGGAATGAGTAGGGTAGATTAGGTTTAGGCACGGTTAGATGGAATAATTGTACCGACTAAACAAATAAATACATAAATCATTTGTCGCTCCTGAGGGTCAACGATTATGGAAATGAACAAACTCCACAGACACGGATAGATGTCATACGTTCGTACCTTGGATTAAACACCCTTTATTGTGCCTTTTTATACATTTTTCCCTTACTAATATATACAAAAATACTCATGCCTTCTCACCACAGGATGGCTCATATATCACAGTTTATTGTACATTTTAGTGTGCTACGTGCTTGGGGTTGATTTTCGTTTTTTTTTTTTTTTTTTGGGGGGGGGGTGAGGGTGGAGACAGTTGAGTCTGGGTGATGATGAGGAGAGAATATTAGAGGGTTAGTGAGTGACCTGGATTAGTAAAGTGTGGGTTAGGTTGGGGACCACTGGCTTGTAAATGGATTAGATTTGGTTAGGTTTGGTTGTTTTATTCTACTTCTGTTTATTTTCTTATGTCTCCGACTCAGAGCATAGTGTTAAGTACTGTTCCCTGAGGCTGAGCATTCTTCCTACCTGCTTCACACCTTCACTTCACTTCCTCGCCGCTAATACCCACCGACCATACTGGATGCATATTAGAGCTGGCTCACTCAGGACTGGTATGATGGTGTTAGGGGAGGTGTATTATATGTTGATTGCTCTTGTTGATGAACAATAAATAAAGTCTTAACAATATTCACTTCATCACTCTGCTTCTTGTCTTCGCTGGGATCGAACTTGCAACCTTTCGGATAGGCTTGAGTTAGGTAGTTTAGTCAAAAGTTTATTCATTACACTTTAACTAAGTGTAAAATTATAATATCCCTGTTTTAAATTCTGAGCTGTGGCAAGAGCTAAACACAAGGTGGTGCTAGTCACGAAGAAGTGCTACGGAGAGGCTGCAGGGCAGTAGTATTCTCATTTTCACTGAACGAAATAGTTTGCAAAAGAACGAAAACCACCGACAAGTTAAAGGGAATGAACGAGACTGTAGGGCTGGGCCCGTGTTCTCGTCTGGTAAGGAGGCTCCTTGACACCTCTTCTTTAGCGATTTATTTTTAAATATAGCTGGCTAATATCCTTTCGCACATATTGTATGTAAAGTGAGGCGATATTGGAAGAATTTACGTGACAGAAAAGAGAGTGGTAAGATGTAATAAGTCAAATAAATCGCTAAGGAAAGGGTGTTCGGGAGATTTCATAACGACAAGAATACGGGCCTAGGATTGAGCAGGGTAGGTTAGGCTTGGACACGGTTGGGTTGGGTGACATTAGGTTGTGTAGGGCTGAGCTGGAGGAAGGAAAGGAAAGGGAACGAGGGAGAGAAAATGTGTGATATGTATTGTACTCTTTTGTACCTTAACTTGGCCGACAATTGTCATCCCTCCATCTGGAACACTGAGGTGTAACAATAGATTAATACTAGAATATGATGCTAGTCAAGAAGAAGTGCTTTGGAAAGGATGTACAACCCCAGTAATTTAATTTCTGCCACTGAGTTACGTGAAATAAGAAGCAGAAGGACGAAAATCTGGGCCAACTTTAGGCAAGTGATTAATAAAAATGTTGTTTCTCTCTCTCTCTCTCTCTCTCTCTTTTTAGTCTAGGTAGGAACATGAAGAATAAAAGGGAAGGATAGACAGACATGTCGACAGGTAAGCAGCGGAGACAAAGATAGGCGTAATTTGTGTGTGTGTGTGTGTGTGTGTGTGTGTGTGTGTGTGTGAGAGAGAGAGAGAGAGAGAGAGAGAGAGAGAGGGGAGTATTTTTGTATGTTTTTCTGTCCAGCTCAAGGTGAGAGAGAGAGAGAGAGAGAGAGAGAGAGAGGAGTATTTTTGTATGTTGTTCTGTCCAGCTGAAGGTGTGTGTGTGTGTGTGTGTGTGTGTGTGTGTGTGTGTGTGTGTGTGTGTGTGTGTGTGTGTTTGATGTTTTCATAAGTTTGTTTATGTGTCAGATTAAAACAAACTACAATAAGAAACAGACTGATGAATGGATAGATAGATGGATATTTTGAAAATCAGATAGATACCTACCTATCCATCTCTGTCTATCTAACTATCTGTCTATCTATCTATATCCAGCCTGAGCTCCACAAGGCAAGTGGGTCCTTCAGCCTTAGCCTAAGCGCAACCCCCCACCCTTCCTCATGACTCTCTCTCTCTCTCTCTCTCTCTCTCTATTACACTTTTTCTCCCATTGTTGCCTCATCCACCACTCTCTTACACTCTTTTTCTCTCATTCTTGCCACACCCACCACTCTCTTACACTCTTTTTCTCCCATTCTTGCCACACCCACCACTCTCTTACACTCTTTTTCTCCCATTCTTGCCTCACCCACCACTCTCTTACACTCTTTTTCTCCCATTGTTGCCTCACCCACCACTCTCTTACACTCTTTTTCTCCCATTGTTGCCTCACCCACCACTCTCTTTTTCTCGCTCATTCTCTCTCTCTTTCCCATTTCCTTTCCTGCTTTACTACTACATCACTCACCACTCACCTTTGTCAATTCCCTATCACTTTCTTTCCTTTTCTCTCTTATTACCACTCCACGTCTCGCTTTTTTCTTGTCTTTTCTCTAGTTTTTTCCCCACTATCTTTATGTTTATACTCTGTTTTCCGACTCACTTTCTTTTTTCTTTTATTTTTTCTCTTCTGTTACTTCCTCCCTAACCTTTTTCTCTTACTTCCTCCCTAACCTTTTTCTCTTACTTCCTCCCTAACCTTTTGCTCTTACTTCCTCCCTAACCTTTTTCTCTTACTTCCTCCCTAACCTTTCTCTCTTACTTCCTCCCTAACCTTTTTCTCTTACTTCCTCTCTAACCTTTTTCTCTTACTTCCTCCCTAACCTTTCTCTCTTACTTCCTCCCTAACCTTTTTCTCTTACTTCCTCCCTAACCTTTTTCTCTTACTTTCTCCCTCACTTTCTTCTCTTACTTTCTCCCTCATTATTATTTTTTCTTTAACATTCTTTCACCTTCTTTTTCTCTTTATCTCTCACTTTCTTCTTCCCTTGTTCTTTCCATACGCTGTCTTTTTTCTCTTACTTTCTCTCTCACTTTCTTTTTTCTTTTACTTTATCCCTCCCTTCTTCTTATACATTTTCTCTCTTTTTTTCCATTACTTTTTCTTTCAATAACTTTTTCTTTTCCTTTCTCACTTTTTCTTTTTCTCTTTCTCACTCCCTCAGTTTGTTTTTCTCTTTTCTTCATTTTTCCCTTTCTTTTTTTTTCTCTTCCTGTCTGTACCCCACTTTCTCTTTCACTGTCTGTCTGTGTCCCTTTGGTCTCCATATTTTTTCCCCTTTTCTCTGTATTCTCTCTCTCTCTCTCTCTCTCTCTCTCTCTCTCTCGTTCTGTATTCCTGCCCTTCTATTGTTTTTGTTTGTTGGAAGATAGATAGATAGATAGATAGAGAGAGAGAGAGAGAGAGAGAGAGAGAGAGAGAGACTGGGGGGAAGTCGTTTTTCAAAACTTTCCTGTCACGAAACGTACCCAACAAAATGGTTCAGAATTCCTGGATACTGATATAGGGTTAGGGCCAGTGAGATAGATTGATAGACAGATAGATAGATAGATAGATGAATAAGCAGATGAACAGATAGACAGATTAATGGATAGATAGTCAGAGCTAGAGAGAGAGAGTTATAGACATGTAGTCAGATGGAAATGTGAAAGGGAGGAAGGCAGAAAGAGAGAGGGAGGGGGAGAGACCTACTCAGCTCACTTATACAACTAATTAACTCACGTCAAGGTGTACCCGAATTCCCTTTAATGTTCTCATCATATAAATTTCTATAATAATTTGCATACAAATCCGAAAATGTTAAATTTCCTTCAGCGTCTTTCGTCTATGGTAGTGTTGCATCTTTTTCTCTTCACTATCGCTATTTCATCGTCCACTACTATTCTTAACTGTCTGCATGCATCCCTCCTCCATTACGACTACGCGTCCTTCAACTCTCACACATTTTTTGTCCAGTTCTCCAATGCGAACGTTAACCGAAACTCATTGTCATTCATGTATGCGGAAGGTCAATTCTGGAACTATCTTCCTCAGACTATATATATCGGTGCCTATGGCTCCTAGTATTATCAACGTAATGTGTCCAGACATCTGGAAGACATTCCGTGTTTAATATGATTCTTATGTTTGTTGTTGAAAATAAGAATTATAGTGCAGGCTTTTAGTCATTGGTTCTTCCCTTTTTTCCATAAAAGAGGCGCTAAATATAATGTATGATAATTATCTCTGCTGGAATATATGTACAACACAACCACCTACAGAAATAATTAGATAATTACATAACCGTTACTCTTCCATCCTTCTCATGTCAATGTAAACAGTATTTTCCTGTATATTTGGTGACATAAAATAGTAAGGAAGGGTAGATTATTCAGCATCCATGGTACTTTGGTCAGTATAAGACCTTATAAGGAATGTTTGTTAAATATCAGGCATTTCTATATAACTTAATGCTTGCTGTCATATAGGGGTCTTACCTGGATGTAAACCCGATGGACACCAGGAAACGACCACTTCAGCTGGGTGCTACCAGAGGTATTTCACTAAAGTTATATTAATGGATTTTGAGTGTGGTGAGTGTGAAGTCTATATTGTCTACTGAA